>NW_020837991.1:12838228-13124579 GCF_003676395.1 Aethalodelphis obliquidens | reverse complement strand
CAAAAAAAAAAAAAAAAAAAAAAAAGGCACCAGAGACCACATGGAATTCCATGGAATTTCTTCTTAGGAATTCAACCACAGAGATTCTGGAAGCATAAGAAACAGCAATATCTCAACCATGACCTTTGAACATAGTGACCCCACATTAGTAATTGTTTAATTTGGTTTATACAAGTATAGTTATTAAATATGGAGTGTCTTCAAGGAGATACCACACCTCTTTCAATAAATACAAATTATAGTTTACAATATGCCCCAAGAGTAGTGCACCATCATTTTTATAAAATGTTAATATATCCCCCTATTACTAGAAAAAAAGAAAAAATATGGTGTAAATAATCACAATTGAGGTTTTGTGAAATATTTCATCATAGTAAAATATCTGAATATCGCTACAGTAAATGTAAACAGTCAAATATGTTTAGCTTTGTTTAACAATCATAACTTTTTGCTGATGGATCAGTTTTAGTGAAATTTGTGTTAGAGTCTTTGAAGCATATTTTGAAATACAGCATATCTTTTAATCTTTATGTGAATTGGTTTCATTTACTAACATTTGGAGGAGATCTCTTATTCTGAGGGAATCTGATGGGAATTCTGATGAGTGTTTGAAAAGTGGTAATTGTGGCGCTTTGGGAAATGCTGGGAGAGGGCCAACCTGAGGGCCACAGGTGCTTTTCCCAGCCAGCAAGGAGGCTTAAAAGCAAGAAAGCTTTCTAGCACTGTGCCAGGAGTTGAGCTAGGGCCCTCAATAAAAGGGAATTGGATTTATCTGTAGATAAATATAACATTTCTTTGTTCTTTTCTATTTAAAAGATATACACGTTGTGATATATACCTCTAAAAAAACTCTATCTGTCCTACAGAGAAACGGGTCCAGGGAACTCCTTCCACCTCCAGTTTATTAATACTACATTAAAAATGTGTATTACTTTTAAGAAATTTAAACATGACAGTTAAAATACAAACATTAAACTTATAAACAATCAAAAATTATGCAAAAGAAATACAAATACTATGAAATTCTACTTCTGCGAAATCTTGGGTAACAATCTGAAGGTGGAAATCTTGATGATATACAACATTTAATGAAGTTTCAGAATCTATTTCTGCTACTGCAAAGAAATGTCATCATCAACAGTACAGAAATAAAAATTTAATAATTCAATGCATGTTGCATAAAGAAATATTTTGCAGCCATTAAAAAATGTAAAATAATGTGAAAGAATCTAGCATAACCTTTTCTATCATTAGGGTTAAAATTGGTGTACAAAAGTTCATCCAGTCTGATTTAAAATGCTTAATATAAAAAGATAAAGCTAATTGTATTATCTTTGTCAGGGTTTTCTAGAGATACAAGACCAATTTTCTTCCTATCTATCTATCTATTATCTGTCTATCTATCTATCTGTGTAGCTATCTAGAGAGAGAAGGAGAGAGAGGGAGGGAGGGAAGGAGGGGGAGGGAGAGAGAAAGAGAGAGAGGGAGGTTAATTTATTATAGAAATCGGCTCATACAGTGATGGAAGTCAAGAAGGCCCACGGTCTTTCATCTGCAAGCTGGAGAACCAGAAAAACTAATAGGTTTCATTCAGTCTGAGTCCAAAGTGCCACAGGACCACTGATGTCTGAAGGTAGGAAAAGAGTTGCCCCAACTCAAGCAAAAAGAGCAAATTCACTCTTCTCTTGCCTTTTTGTTCTATTCAGACCCTCATTTGAATGGATAATACCCACCTACATTGGTGAGCTTCTTTACTCAGTCTTTCTCAAATGCTAATCTCTTCCAGAAACATCCTCACAGACACACCAAGAAAAAATGTTCTACCACCTATTTGGGAATCCCTTTGCCCAGTCAAGGTGACACATAAAGTGAACTATCACAAGAACTCATAGAATTTTAATTTCTTTTTTAATATTTTCATTAATTTCTAAAGTAAGTTGTGTTACCATTTAAGTCATAAATACAGGGGAAGGATTCTTCAAAGATGGGTCTAGGTAGGAATTTATCTCCCTAACTAGACAACAATTGTACTGGCAGAATCTGTCTGATATAACTCTTTTGAAACTCTGGAGTCTGTTGAAGGTTTGTAACTTCCAAGGGGAGGGTTTGGATAGCAAATTGCAGATAACAGTCAATTTCAACTCTTAGTACAGTACCAGTTACCCTTCCTTCACACCTCAACCTGGGAAAGGAGGCAGTGCACATGTTACAGGAGAAACTTGCAGGAGCTAGAGTAGACAAAAAGCACCCTGTCTTCCTTTGGAGATCAGTGTTCTATTTGCTGATTGTTGCTTCTGATCACAGAGGTGCAGAGAAAGAGGTGGTGGTCATTGTTGTTATACCTACCCCACTGTTGTAAGGTCCTCTCCTTTTGGCCGAAGTGACTTCTGGTGATATTTAAAGGGCCAGCACTTTCCACCCCTGCCCCCTCCCTCTTTTTATCCTTTTTCTCCTTTCGGGAGCCAAACATTGAAGACTGATATATTTAAAATCAACTGCATATATATAGGGCAATTAGAAAGTCACTACACATGCCTAGGGAAAAGCACAGGATCAAAAAAGACCTGAAAAAACCCTAAGCATACACCTCAGTGATCTTCAGCACAGAAACAGCCTATAGCAATCAAAAACAAAAAATAAAAAAACAGAAAACCCTGAGGAAGGAGGAGAATCTGGTTTCCAGAGTTACCACACTACTACATTTAAATGAACAATTTTCAACAAAAACTAAAAAGGCTTAAAAAGTATAGCCTATTCAAAGAGAAAAAAAGTAAATTTGTTAGGTCACAAATTAAGTTTCAGTGGATTTTAAAATGTAGATATCATACAAAATATCTTCTCTGATCACAATGGGATAAAGTTAAAAATCAATAACAGAAGAAACACTGGAAAATTCACAAATTTGTGGAAATGAGACAACACACTGTTTAAAAATTAATGGATCAAGGCAGAAGTCACAAGGGAAAGTGAAATATACTTAGATATAAATGAAAATGAGAACACAGCATGCCTCTAAATATATTGGATGCAGTGAAAGCAGTGCTAGGGGAGAAGTTTATAAATATCAGCAGTTACATTAAGAAAAAAAGAAAGCTTTCAGATCAACAACCTAATTTTATAGCTTAATGAACTAGAAAAAGAAGAAAAAACTAAATCCAAAGATAGAAGAAGGAAGGAAATCATAAAAGAGCAGAGCAAAACAAAATAAATAATAGAAAAAACCCCAGTGAAACCAAAAGTTTATTCTTCAAAAAGATCAACAAAATGGACAAAGTTTTAGGGATTTCCCTGGAGGTCCAGCAGTTAAAACTTCGTGCTTCCACTGCAGGGGGCACGGGTTGGATCCCTGGTTGGGGAAACAAGATCCCTCATGCCATGCCACCTTTAAATAGATGGACTATTTAGAAAGAAATAGAAAGATAGAGAAAATATTCAAATCACTAAAATCAAAATGAAAGTGGGGACATTACTAGTGGTTCTACAGAAATAAAAAAGGATTTAAGAGAGTACTATGAACTAGTGTACATCAACAAATTGGATAACCTAGATGAAATGTACAAATTCCTAGAAACATAAAGCCTACCATTAATAAATGATGAAGAAATTAAAAATCTGAATAGAGCTATAACTAGTAAGAAGATTGAACCAGTAATCAAAAATCTCCTAACAAAGAAAAGCCCTGGATCTAAATGCTTCAATGGTCAATTCTACCAAACTTTAAAGAAGAAATAGCATGTATCCTTAAAGAAAATATGAATAAATGGAAAGATATACCATATTTATGGATTGGAAGACTTATTAAGATGTAAGTACTATTCAAAGTGATCTACAGATTCAATGAAATCCTTACTAAAATCCCAGCAATGTTTTTTGCAGAAGAGAAAAAACCATTCTAAATTTCATACGGAATCAAAAGGGACCATGAATAGCCAAAAGAGTCCAGGACAAGGGAACAAATTTGGAGGACTCAAATTTCCTGATTTCAAAACTTACTACAAAGCTACAGTAATCAAAACAGTGTAGTACTGGCATAAAGAAAGACATATATAACAATGGAATAGAATAGAGAATCCATAAATAAACCTTAACATGTACGATCCAATGATTTTTGGCGAGAGTGCAGAAATATTCATTGGAGAAAGGACAATTTTTTTGACAAATGATGCTGGGAAAACTGGATATCAACATGCAAAATATTGAAATCGGACATTTACTTAACACCATATACAAAAATTGTATATGGTGTTAGGTAAATGTATATGTTGATGTACGCTAGTTCATAACTCAGAATGGAACCATGACCTAAATTGAAAACTTAACACTATAAAAATCTTAGAAGAAAACATAGTACAAAATCTTCACAACATTGGATTTGACAATGATTTTTTGTGTATGACACCAAAATCACAGATGAACAAAAGGAAAAATAGACAAATTGGGCTTCATGAAAATTTTTTTTAAATGTACACCAAAAGACACTATCAACCGAGTAAAAGGTAGCCCACAGAATTGGAGAAAATATTTGAAAATCATGTATCTGATAAGGGATATCCAGAATATTTAAAGAACTCCTAAGACTCAAGCACAAAAACACCAAACAACCAGATTCAAAAATGGGCAAAGAACTTGAGTAGACACTTTTCTAAGGTATACTAATTGTCAATAAGCATATGAAAAGATGCACAAAACCACTAAACACTAAGGACGTGGACATGCAAGTCAAAACCACGATGCGATATCATCTCACATGCATTAGTGTGGTTTCTGTACAAAGCAAAACAAGCAAGCGAACAAACTCAGAAAATAATGAGAGTTGGCAAAGATGTGTAGAAATTGGAATCCTTGTGCACTACTGGTGGGAATGTGAAATTGTACAGTCACTGTGGAAAACAATATGGAGGTTCCTTTAAAAATTAAACATAGAATTACCATATGATCCAGAAATTCCACTTCTGGGTATATCACCAAAAAAATTGCAAGCAGAGTCTTTAAAAGATATTTGTGCATCTGTGTTCATAGCAGTATTATTCACAATTGCTAAAACATGGAAACATTTCAAGTTCCCACCGATGAATGCTATGTACATGCAATGAAGTACTATTTATCTAAAAAGGAAGGAGACTCTGGCATTAGCTAGAACTTGAATGAATCTTGAAGTCATTATGCTAAGTAAAATAAACCAGTCACAAAAAGACCAATACTGTACGATCCCCCTTATATGAGTAGTGGAAATCATAGAGACAGAAAGTAGAATGGTGATTTCCAGGGACTGAAGGAAGAGGGATTAGTGAGTTACTGCTTAATGGATATAGAATTTCAGTTTTGCAAGATGAAAAGGTTCTAGAGATGGATAGTGGTAATGATTGCACACTGATATAAAGGTACTTAATACTTCTGACTGTACACTTATAAAGATGGTAAATTTTATGAGTATTTTAACATAATAAAAAATTGAAAAAAGAACATAATTACTTTTTAAGTAAAAACACACATGTATTAATCTTCGATATGATGACATGGGGTCTCGTGTAAGAGTAGGAGGGCTCAGTTAAGCTTCCTCCATTATCGTGGTCCTTTCGACCCTTTAGAGGTTACCACTCCATCCTTGCTGAGCTTCAGAGGTGGGTCTGCCTGCACCAGTCACGCTGGGACTAGCTCCACTGTTAGCCAGACGCTCCCTTGGTTTCTGACCAGATTCTGATAGCTGACACTGATAAAGCTGAGAGAAGCACCCTACAGAACAGACATGGAGGTATCTGCTCCTGATTTTGCCATGTTCAGGTCTCAGTTACTTCCCATAATGAGACATTGCAAGGGCTTTCAGGAGTTACCCCTTCAACTCCTGCGTCTGTGTTCAGGACACCAGCCAGCACTGGGTGGGTTGTGTGCGGAAGGGGTTAGAGATCAGGTAGTAGCATCTTCTGGAGCAGCTGTTTCAACACTCATTGACCAATTGTACTTAAAATCTGTCCCCCATCAGAATTCTGACCCCACCATTCTCTTAATCGTCTAATGTTAGTCCCGTTAACTAAGTTCCCTGAGGCTCAATTTTCTCTAATGTAACAAGAGCCATTACTGTGAGAATTAAATAAGTATAAATGCCTAATAAAACTCCTTTCTTATTATGAAAGTTAATAAATATCGTTTTTTAATATGGCACATAACTTTATTTTATTTTACTGACTAAATTTTAGTTGCCATTTTCTCCCCTTTATATTTCCAAGGAACATGGTAAACACTTAAGTAGTTGTTTGATTATTCTAACAATATATTGAAAAATTGTGTTTATTATTTTGTTAATTGTTTATCAGAATACTTGATAAGGACAAAAAATAGTGCGTGTTTTCTATATTATATCTCATCTGTAAACAAATTGCATACTAGTTTGTCGTATTTTTGCTTCCAGCTGTGCCCTAGAGCAAATGTTATGAGGGTGAAATGGGGTAGGATTTACAGATGTGGCTCTTATCTGCTTAGTGATGTCTATAATGTCATATTAGAAAGAGGGACAGGAAGGTTCATCATTTTGAAGCAGAAACATGCAAGGTATATTATGTTTTCTAAAAGATCATGGGAGACAAAAAAGGTGAAATAAAATGCTTAAGGAGAGACATCTGTTCTCGCTGATTCTTTAACTCACTTTAAACTTGGAGAAACAAAGCAAAGTGACAGTTAACTCTTGTGTTTTGTCAGGCCTAGATCTTTAGCTCTTGTATAAAAGTAAGCAAGCAAGCTACCACCTGTGCAAACAGGTGGCTTGAATGATGTGGAGTATTAAAAAAATCATCTTTGGAGCAATGGCAAGGAATAGAGAATTTAAGAAAACTCAAAAGAGTTTCTTTAGTAAGATGAGAAATGTGAACTATCGATTGTGTGAGTGTTAGAAGATAAAATGTGGAAATTAAAATGTGGAAATATTTGTCCAAAAGGCTGTTCATGATACACATATTCCCATAGTAATTCTATCATTAGTGCGCTTACCCCAAGCAGCAGATGGCGCGCTATTACCCTTATGGCTCCCTCAACAGAGTAACTGAGGCCATCTTGGAAACAGTAGTAGGGAAGATGCCTTATGCCACAGCATAACTAAGGTATTGCTCACCCTTGACTTATTTATGACTTAGTAGTCACTCTCCTAGCTTCATAAAGGAGGTTCTTGAAGCCTTGAGGCTGAGTGGAAAGAAAAGAATACACAGACTGGAGGGTCAGCTTAAGGAACCAGTATAAACATCAGTTATTAGTTGACAGACAGCCAATGTTGCAGAAATTGGACTGGATTTGGAATCCTCATCCAGGAATTTAATTGCTGATTTCTCAGTGTTTTCACCTAACTTCCTGTGGCTTTATTTTTGAGAAAATGAAGGGATTAGACAAGGTGACCTCCTTGGTTCCTTCCAGCTCTTCAAAATATTTTAGAGCCAATTAGATTGTCAACATTATTTGTAGGACTCCTTTTATAGAAACAATCTATGAAAATTACTGATAAGGCAGTTAGGCACTCATATATCTGTATGACTAATGTTAAATATTCATAGTTTACTCACGATCTACTGTGTGTAGATCCCTGCATTAACAGAAGTGAGGATGAGAAGGTTCAAAGTAAAGGAGAAGATGAATTATAGGTAGCAACCGTAATGCAGAAACAAACCATTTTCGTTTCAAAGACGTTGAAGAATTTAGCATTATTTCAAATAGTGGGAACAAATACCAGGTAAATATCACGTATATATATTTTTTCTATTCTACCAACAGTTTTGTTTTTAAAGCCAAAATAAATCTAAAAATGTATATTTTAAACTTTTGGCATCTCAGCCGTCTCTTCTTTGGTCTTTACATTTTTTGATTTATTTATCTTTTAATGAGAACTTTATTGAGATAAAATTCATGTACCATAAAATGCACCCCTTTAAAGTATACAATTCATTGTTTTTTAATATATTCATAGAATTGTCCAACCATCGCCCCTATCTATTTCCAAAATATTTTCACTGCCCCCCCATACTCATTAGCAGTCATTTCCCCTCTCCCTTTCCCCTTCTCCCCTGACAACCACTAATCTACTTTCTATTTCTATGCATTTTCCTACTTGGACATTTCCTATACATTGAATTATATAACATGTGGCTCTTTTAGATTTGCTTTTTTCAGTTCGATTGTTTCCAAGCTTCATCCCTCTTGTAGCATGTATCATCAGCTCCTTTATTGACAAATAATGTTCTGCTGTATAAGTATATCACATTTTTAAATCTATTTATTAGTTTATGATATTGAGTTGCTTTCCTTTATCATTGGCTTTAGATCTTAATATTATTTTATTTCTTATATTATTGAGTGAATAATTAACCCTTGGAACTTCCTTCTATTCTTCTTGCCTAGTTATCATCAAATGTATATGGTGATTTTACAATGCACAAAATGGAAAGATTTAGAAATTAATTCAATGAGACACATAAACACCAACTATATACTCGGTTCTATTCTAAGTAATGTGGTAAATAAGGAAATTTGAATATTTCCTTTTAGAAAGAGTATGTGCACTTTTTAATGATTAATGACGATATCTGATAAGGATGGAATATAGGTTGAGTGGAGAATTATTTTTTAAAATGCTAGTTAAATCATCATAATCAGGGCTTCCCTGGTGGCGCAGTGGTTGAGAGTCCGCCTGCCGATGCAGGGTACACGGGTTCGTGCCCCGGTCCGGGAAGATCCCACATGCCGTGGAGCGGCTGGGCCCGTGAGCCATGGCCACTGAGCCTGCGCGTCCGAAGCTTGTGCTCCGCAACGGGAGAGGCCACAACAGTGAGAGGCCCGCGTACCACAAAAAAAAAAAACCCATCATAATCAGCTTTGCTACCTCCATCATCAACAAAGCCAGGATCACTCATTGGGCACATACGCTGTATAAGATATTGCATTTGTTGGCATACATTGGAGTGTTTTATATTCAAACAACTTAATTGGGACATGGTTTTTTCTTATTTCAAATTAGAAGAGTAAATTACAGATAGCTAATGTAACCAGACCCAAAATTAAATGCTTAGGAATAAGAAGAGTCAGGTTTTATCCTAAATCTCTAAAACATACTCCATATATATGTGTGTCAGTGTGTGTATATATATATAACATAGTATTATACTGTGTAATATATATTACACTATATATATTTATATATTGTACTATATAATATATATTACACTATGCATACTTATATACATACATGTACTATAAATATACAATATATATGTGTATTTTATATATTTATATAAATTATATACTTGAAAAGGAATCATGGTGGAGGGACGGACTTTGAACTTATCCATGATGTTTATTTTCAAGATTTGGTTGATCAGAGTTGGGGTTGAGATCAGTGGTTTGAGGAAAAGAATCACAGTAATAAAAAGCATCCTTTCCACTGCAACGCTGTGGTACCACTAACTGATTTTAAATCGTATGTTTAGAGTTTATCCTTATTGGCAAGACTCATTTGTAATTTCAGTCCATTCCTTGGCACATCTGGTCTCTCTTAACAACTCGACAGGAGAGTTGAAACTTTGATGGAGATTTGTGATTCTTCCAGGACATACATGTGCATCTCCTCAGCAGTATCAGATTGATCTGTTGCCCACATGTTTTCTCCCCTCTCAGGAGAATGAATCTCTGACTACACATCCTGGCAAACCCACACATTCCTCCTGGCAAGCTTCCCCAGTGGGCCACAGAAAGTCTTATACTTTCAGGCAAAATCATTTTTCTCTAAGGGAAGTGTGACTTAGGAATATGGCAAGGCCCCAAATAACCTGGAAAGTTTCCTCAGAATTTTAACAATTACTGAAATATATTTCCTTTTATGGGCCCATTCTTCTGCTACAAAGTACCCATTACACACACACACACATACACACACACACATAATCAATTGTGCTGCACTTTCCTGCATGATAAAATGCCAGTTTATGGTAAGTTTGGAGAGGCATTGTTTTTGTTGTAAATAACACCCTTCATAAATAAAATCAGTCTTCATTAATGCACATACACTGTATAATAGATCTGTTACCTATTTCACTTATCCAAACTTGACCTTTTTCTGGCATCCACAGAATGATTTCTTTTTTTAAAATCAACGCATACCCAACACTCAGCAGGAGTGGACATGAGATTTAGTCCTGTGCCTGTTAGTACATCACATACCCCTAACATGCATGGCAAGAATGTTTACCTGGCCCAATCAGGACCAGAGACAGCAGCGAAACTCTGATTGAGTATCCTAGAAAAAGAATCTTAATTTTTCCTGTTGGGCTTGAAAGTGAGAGGCCATGAGGTTTTAGTGATATTTGGATCATGAAGGGAAAGCCTGTCTGAATAGAGCCATCTGAAAGAAAACTATAAGATAGTACACTTGGCCTGATGACATTTGAGCCCTGGCATCAACTGGTACCTTGAAGCCAGACGTACAATAAAATACATTTTAGACTTAAATCCGTTTGGGTCAGGTCTTCCAATACTTGAAACAGAAATAATCCTTTACTTTTCTCCCAATTCCTACCCTTATATATAAAATAGTAACAACTTATCCATGTGTTCTTATTTGATCAATCTTCTCCTAAGAGCATGAATTAGTATAATACCTGTTTACAGTTAGATAAATTTCATCTTAAGCATATGACAGAATATGATTAAGTTCATTATACAACTTGGACTCATCAGCATTTTTCTTTAATCAACTGAGTTTTTCTAATGAACTTTAACAGTGTTTAAAAAAGAAAAAAACAAACAAAACTAAATATGCTTGAGAAGTGATTTAATCCAAACTCAAAACCCAAAATTATTGCCCAAAGTTATTGCCTCTGTCCACTAAACTTAGCCATAGAACTAACTAGAGTTTTCTTTTATTGGTAAATATCCTATAAGTGTTTTAATATATTTTATATTTCTGTTATAATCCCCAGAGTCTGATTGTCTTTCAGTATGTGAATTTTTAAGCGTACTTTTGTCACTTATTTCAATATTTTTTCTGTTTAAATCAGTGCAATACTTCCATTTCATTCAACTAAGTCAATTTCCTATTCAATTAAGTCTTACCTTATGGTTCAGTTATATACTACTTAGAGTGCAGTGATCAATTTTAATCTCTAGAGATTTAATTGAAAATGAAGAAATTGATAAAGGTATGCCATTATGCACTTGAAAAGTCACAGCATCTGTTGTTTAGATGTATGAATTAGTTGTACAACAAAAAAATTCTTCAGTGCTACTTTGTAAAACTATGTTCAGGACTAAAATATCTACATTTACTTTATTCTATTTTTTTTTTTTTTTGCGGTACACGGGCCTCTCACTGCTGTGGCCTCTCCCGTTGCGGAGCACAGGTTCCGGACGTGCAGGCTCAGCGGCCATGGCTCATGGGCTCAGCCGCTCTGCGGCACATGGGATCCTCCTGGACTGGGGCACGAACCCGTGTCCCCTGCATCGGCAGACAGACTCTCAACTGCTGCGCCACCAGGGAAGCCCACTAATTTATAATTTTAAGAGAAGCAAAAGGGATACAAAACATGATGTACTTTGAGATCTCAACTGCATGTTTGTAAGGAAACACATTAAAATTTTCATAGTTATTTTTCCTTGGTATGTTGGCATTATACAAATTTTCTGTGTTGCACATATATTACTTTAAAATCAGAAAAGAAACAAAAGTTACTGCCTTTGATAATATACGTCTTTTTCTTTTGTTATCTTGAATGTTCTAATATTAAACATGACGAGAAAAACATTTTCATAGGATGAGAATCTGCCTAAGATAAACTGGCACTAGATAGGGAAAGGTAACAGATTCATCTCTCCATTCAACTGGAAGACCAATTTCAAGACATTGCATCTTGATAAGAAGGAATAGCCTTATCAAATATATTGGAGAGTAAACATGTTTGTCAGTGGAACAATGTCAATTGTTAATGGAAATTGACTAAAGTGTATGGACTGGCCAGAAAGGATCCAAGTAGCTAAATCTGCACAGATATAAGTATTACAGATAGTTAATTATATTTTATATATATATATATAATACTATTTATATATTATAGATAGATAACAGATATCTAAATAGTGGATTTCAGAACTTTAAATGGCAGTCAGTGTTGCAAGATTAAAGCACAAATTGGATGTGTAGAGTTAATGTTAATTTTGAGTCTCTAATTTACAAGTTTGGTGCAAGATTATTTGATTTATGATTAAGTTAATGAAATGTCACTATGCAATTTGAGACCGTGTTATTAATGATGTAGAAATTAATTCTGAAATTAAAACCTTGAGAGAAAAAGGGGAGGTGTTTAGAATTGAGGAAGGATAACTTGTAAATGAGTAACTGTGAATGATCTAGGATTTTACTCTCCTTGTATATATATATATATATATATATATATATAAAGCCTTTGGATCAGAGGCAAAGAGAGTTTGTGGTGAGGGCCAGATGGTACCTTCTCATATAGTGAGGTGCCTTACAGGAATGGAACTGCATAATAAGAAAACACTTACCTTGCATAGGATTGCTGGTGACCTGCCCATCCTCCAAATCTTCATTTGGAAGCTGAGATCAGCCCAGATTAATCTTTCCAGAATAAGGAAACATGGAGACAAGTTAGTGGCTAAAACAAAAACAAAATTAGACAAGAGAGGAGTGATTTAGATATTTTCCTAGACTCTTATTTTTTCCCTATATTTTGCAGTTTACATGTTACCTTAAAATAAGATCTGTTCTTTGTATGTGTCACTGCCATGTAGACTTCTAGACTTTTAAGATCATAGAAACACAACCAACATTTATGTTCATTTCACATCAGCTGCTCAGTGAAGAGAAGGCATGAATCTGTTTGTCTTCTTTTTGCCTGCTGACTACAGTAGACTGGACCACTCAAGCAGAGATAGTTGAGTATATGAGTCTGGAGTTAAGAAAGCTTTGGTAAAGCCCTAGTGATTTCTGATGGTTTTAACTGAAGAAAGTTAAGAACCAGTTACAAGTGGTATTTATCTTACTGCTGTGCAAACAAATCTTCTGGTGGTAGAGGTATTTGAAATTCTAGAGAGTGGTGTTTAATTTTTCTCTTATGTGATTTTTTGCAAATAATCTAAAGAATGAAATGATCCTATGAAAACTGCTGCTATTCACATTTTAGCTACAGATCAAAAAAACATCATTTAGTTGAGTGACCATCAAGTGGAAAGGGCTGTTTACCACTGGAAGCTTCATTCATAGGATTGACATTTCCATATGAATTAATGATCATTACTTAGAATTATGACAACTTTTAAATGAAGATGGCCTTTATTCTGGTTATTTTTTAGAAAAATGCATTTATTTTGTACATCTATCTTTATCCTAAATATTTACCAGGAATGCAAATCATTTTAAGGTAAATATATCTCTGATGCCAGATTGTAAAGCAAAAATTCTTTCAAGTAAATAGATATTTTGGGGATCCAAAAGTAATTCTTCTAGTGACATTGCAGTGATTGGTGACTAAACTAACATTTCTAAATATGGTAAGTAAAAAATATGATCTTTAAATGAAGCAAACAACCAACACAGAAGTCAGCAGATTTTTCTTTAAAGGATCAGAGAGTAAACGTTTTACGTTTTATGAGCTATATACTCTGTGCTGCAGCTACTAAAATCTGCCATTGTAGTGCAAAAGCAGCTACAATATGTAAATGAATAAATGAATAAACATGACTGTGGGCCAAATTTGGTGCACCTAAACTTAGGTTTGTAAGGTTGGGTTAAAGAAAAATTATTTTGCCACTTGTTAAAATAGTAAGGACGACCTCATTCAAGACTATTACAATAGAGGGTAGACTATTGCAATAGAGGGAAGACAACTAAACTGAACTCTAAATACAGCAAAGATACCTAGGGATTTATAGCCAAGAAGCAAAGTGTGAGGCAGAGTACATGGAAAATTTCTAAGAGGACATATCAAGGGTAGTCACTAAGCTGACTTAGCAGGATTCTTGCTAGCAATGAACAGTCAAGGTCTAGTGAAGAAGAGGGGCCAGAGGTGCCCAACTAAATTTTGGTCAAGAAGGGAGTCTTTGTCAATAGTGCTAAATGCATTTCTAAATAAAGTTATGCATGGAAAAATAAAATATAATTGATAAATGTAGTGAAAAGACTTAATCTTGTACCAGAAAAAAATATTTGTTGAGGTCTTTCAATGGGATAGGTGCCATATTGTGTACTATAGAAGTTATAAACTGAATACTAGTTCCCCCAAATTACCACCAAGATAACCTGTTAAACATGATGAAGCACAGCTGAATTTGTTGCTTACCTTCGTAAAGAAGATCAGTTTCTTCACCAAGAGTAAGCAGCATATTACCCAAAGGGAATGGTGAAAGAAAGATGTTTATGAGGTTTGGGGGGGATCTGGTTTGACAGGTCTTTCAAGAAGTAGTATTGATTAGGATTGGTTGAAATTTGAGTTGTAAAAGTTGAGGACTGGTGAATTTAGGGAGGGGAGGGTTTGGGAGACACTCTTGAATATTAAACAGTCATTTGGTTGAGTTATGTATTGTTCTGAGAAAGAGATGTTTACTTCAGTGAGCATTAGTTGAGTAGTCTATTTTTCAAATAAATGGGTTTTCAGAAAGTTCCTGAAAAAAAAAAAAAGGGATGAAGTTATTTGCAACCTCATCTTACCAGCAAGAATTTTCTGAAATATTAAAGCCGTATTAATACAGACACTTGAATAGTAAATTCATGTTAATGTAGATTGTGGGATGTGTGGGTGTGGATTGTTTCAGTTCTGAAAGAAACAAGAAATAAGGCCTTCTAGAATTTCTAAAGTAATTGAAAACCCAAAACAAACACATGAAAACTAAATAAAAATAGACAGTAAAATTATTTGAAAGAAATTATATGATTAAATATTAAATGACTGGTCGAAGAGCTCAGAAAAGAGAGATACTGAGTGAGGACTTTGGAAGTGTTGGGAATCTAACCATGCTTTGGGAAACGTGGAAATTCTGGACAGGACCTGGTCATTGGTTACTGGGCATCATAAGGAAAATAGAGTGGGAGTGAAGTATGAGTTGTGTGGACAACTGTAAACAACAGATGATCAGAACTTCTTATAGGGTGTCAGGAGATAATAAGTAGGGAAATACGTGTTGAAGTCATGGAGTGAGTAACCTGAGTGTTATGATTGTTTTCAGAGCAAATGAGAGCATTCAAAGTCTTGTTTAGGATGTGTTAGATTATGTGATGGGAATAAACTAGAGGCATAGAGAACACTGAAAAAACTAAAACAATCTTCCAAGTGAGAGGCTTTATAGCCTCTATATAGGAGCTCTATATATATGTGTATATATATATATATACATATATATATATATATGTATATATATATATCTCCATCTATATAGGAAATGAGATAGGAAGATGTAATGAACTTAAGCATATATATATAGAACTTTGAGGGAGGGTGTAGCCAAAAATATTATGAGTTTAATTTTAGTCTACTGAGTTTTATGTATCTGCAAGTCATTTATGTCATCTAGTATAGAACTGGAAATATGAAACCAGCATACAGGAGAGGTCAGGGTTCAAAAATTTAAGAATCAATATAGGTTCATTCTCTAAGTCTGTGAGTTTGTTCTGTTTTGCAAATAAGTTCATTTGTATCATTTTTTTTAAGATTCTGCATATAAGTGATTATCACAGGATATTTGTCTTTGTCTGACTTACTTCACTTGGTATGATCATCTCCGGGTCCATCCATATAGCTGCAAATGGCATTATTTCATTCTGTTTAACGGCTGAGTAATATTCCATTGTATATATGTACCACATCTTCTTTATCCATTCATCTGTCCGTGGACATTTAGAGAATGAACCTCTGGTTACCAGGGCAGGGGGAGGGTAGGGGAGGGATAGATAGGGAGTTTAGGATTGACATGTACACACTGCTATATTTAAAATAGATAACCAACAATGACCTACTGTAAAAATAAATAAATAAATTTTTAAAAAGTAAAGAAAAAAAAAAAGAATCAGTATAGGTAGGTCTGAGTAGAAATGACCAGTTAGAGATTAGCAGCTGGAAAAAAAAAAAGCTCAGAATTGAGCTTTGGAGTATGTCTTTGTTTAGATAGCAATTGGATGAGTAGAATGTATAGAAATTTTTGAAGAAAGGATTCCAGGACAAGGTAATGCTTCAAAGGCAAGAAAAGATTTCAAAATCCTTCTGTTCATTGTAATTGTCACAGACTGCAAAGTTGAGTGCGGTGGGGACTAAGCATGCAGAAAGAGCACATTAGATTTGGTTATCACAGGTCAGTGTTGATGTTGGCAGTTTGCTATTTCAGGAGAGTGAGGACTGCATCTGTACTTCAGGGAGATATGGAGAATTGCATGTATGGTGGACACACAGGATAAGGCTGAAACCCCTTGTACAAAAGGTTTACTGAGGCTTATTGTGAATGGACAAAAGCCTGAGAGAGAGCAAAAGAACTGAATGAGGGTGATTATTATTATTATTTTTTAATATAGAGAAGAAATATACAACATGAAAAGTACAAGTAAATGGCAAGAGGTAGATATTTAAGAAATATCAGAAATCAAAGATATTTAAAAGCACGGAGCATACTGATTTGGCTACAAAACAGCTTTTTTGCCTTTCAAAAGAGAAAGATCACTCTTTCCAGAAGTCTGGGGGAACAGAAGAGTGTACATGGAATGAGATTTCGAGGTAGACAAAAAGGACAACTAAGCCATTTCAGATGGCCTCAATTTTCTCAGGTAAATATATGGAGCCTGGGGTTCCTTAAAAAGTGAGAAAAATTTCTATATAGTTTTGAGCAGTGTTTTAGGAGAGATGGGTAAAGGCCTGCTGTTTTTCAACTATGATTAGCTCATAGTCTAGATTTACCACTGATATCTTTAAATAATGATTAAATCTTAACTTGTTATTTAACAAATTCTTCCTAAATTTATTTGAACATTTTCAGTGATTATCATTTCATTATTTTGTTTTACTGTTTTTTCTAATATTTTCAGTTTGAGTGTGAATTTTAAAAAATGGATGCTACAGAATTTTTATTTTAGATATGTTAAAAATAAGTTTTTCAGACAAAAATCATATTTGTATTAAAATGTTTCAAACAACCAATTTGCCAAGATTTTTTCCACTTTTTGAAAATTCTCTCCACAGATAGATGATAGAGGGATAGATTTAATTTTGAAACATTAAAAGCAAATGTCTAAATTAATGCATCATTACATTACCAATAATAACATTAAAAAATAAGGTGACTTTATATTGATATTCATGGGAGGTGAATTTTGTCAGCTGTCAACACCCAGAATAACCTGTTATGCAAAGCTGAGTTTATTACCTATTGCAGTCAGGTAGAACAACATTTTGATAGTCTTTGTAGGTCCAGAAGGAGAGATTGGTGGGGTGGGTTGGGGGTTTGTGTATAGGGCTGGAAATCTGGATGTGAATTGTTAAGACAGGTATTTCAGTGTGAGGGTATGATCGAAGATGGGTGCATTTCATGATGTAATGGCCTAGGAGGGGTGCACACAGAGAGGCAAGCAACTTGAGGTGACCCTTAAGTTAACAGTTGTTTGATAATTTAGAAATCTGCTCAGTTTTAGGAGCTTATGGTTCAGAAAAATTACTTTACAGCAAGTTTATGAAAAAAAAATTAAGTTTTGTACTGATTTACAGTCTTGTCTTCATGGGCAAGAAGTAAAAGTAAAATCTTAAGGATGTAGGTCCTGACAGTTGGGGTGGATGCAGAGGCCTCAGTTCTCAATTTCAACAGCAAAGTGGAATGTGAAGTCCATTACTACCTGCTTTGAGTGGACTAGGTATAAAATAAAACGTTGCCTTTACTGGAAAGAACTTAAACTAGGATATGATACCGGTTTTCCTTTTGCTAGAAAAATTATGGAAAAAGGAATTAGAAAGAAATGTCAGGAGTTTGGATGGTGGGCGGTAGACACTAAAAGTATCATTACATTCTTATAGCTCAGGATGGAGGGGCATGACGGTGATTCTATCTTGTCACATCTTTTCTTTTTTTAAAAAAAAAAAAACCTGACTGAATATGTGTTTAGGATAATTGACTCTTAATGTTCAATGAGCTGAAAAGGAAGAAAGATTATTTAATCAAAGTACTGTATAGACATGCATAATACAGTGTTTTCAGAATGTTTCAAGTACACCTACCTTAATCTTCCTGTGTTAATGCACTTTACTCATTGATCTTATTCACTCATAGTTCAATACCTAATATTAAACAAAATATGAGGTGACAGTTTTGAAATATATTTCCAGAAAGTAATTTATTAATACAATATTAGGAGTTTCAAAACTGGGAGATTCCACTAGCGATTATAAATCAAACAGTAAAGTAGGATAAATATGACACACAGAAGACCAGATTTTAAAGACCAGAAAAAATTAAAGAGAATTAATAAAGGCAGATATTCATGCAGAAATCTGTATTAAATATTAACCTGGAGAGTTACAGCTGAATTAAAACAAAAAAAGGTTTCTCCCACTAATGCAACATTGAAAGTCTAATAGTAAAATTTGCAGGAGTGCAGATCCAAAGGGGTTTATAAATCTCAACTCTCTATAGATGTTTTTCAAGTCTAAATAATTATCCAATGAAATTTACTTTAAGACAATTAAATGTAAAGAGATGAAAGGGAAAAACCTACAACCAAGATTACTCTACTGAGCAAGGATCTTATTCAGATTTGACAGAAAAATTAAAACCTTTACAGACAACCAAAAGCTAAGAGAATTCAGCACCAGCAAACCAAATTTACAACAAATACTAAAAGAAATTCTCTAGGCAGGAAACACAAAAGAAGGAAAAGACCTACAATAACAAACCCAAAACAATTAAGAAAATGGTAATAGGAACATACATATCGATAATTACCTTAAATGTAAATGGATTAAATGCTCCAACCAAAGGACATAGACTGGCTGAATGGACACAAAAACAAGACCCATATATATGCTGTTGACAAGAGACCCACTTCAGACCTAGGAACACATACAGACTCAAAGTGAAGGGGTGGAAAAGGATATTCCATGCAAATGGAAATCAAAAGAAAACTGGAGGAGCAATTCTCGTATCAGACAAAATAGACTCTAAAATAAAGACTATTATAAGAGACAAAGAAGGACACTACAAAATGATCAAGGAATCAATCCAAAAAGAAGATATAACAATTGTATATATTTATGCACCCAAAATAGGAGCACATCAATACATAAGGCAAATGCTAACAGCCATAAAAGGGGAAATTGACAGTAGCACAATCATTGTAGAGGACTTTAACACCCCACTTTCACCAATGGACAGACCATCCAACATGAAAATAAATAAGGAAACACAAGCTTTAAATGATACATTAAACAAGGTGGACTGAATTGATATTTATAGGACATTCCATCCAAAAACAACAGATTACACTTTCTTCTCAAGTGCTCATGGAACATTCTCCAGGATAGATCATATCTTGGGTCACAAATCAAGACTTGGTAAATTTAAGAAAATTGAAATTGTTTCAAGTATCTTTTCAAACTACAACACTATGAGACTAGGTATCAATTACAGCAAAAATTTGTAAAAATTACAAACACATGAAGGGTAGACAATACACTACTAAATAACCAAGAGATCACTGAAGAAATCAAAGAGGAAATCAAAAAATACCTAGAAAGAAATGACAATGAAAACATGATGACTCAAAACCTATGGGATGCAGCAAAAGCAGTTCTAAGAGGGCAGTTTATAGCAATACAATCCTACCTCAAGAAAAAAAAATCTCAAACAACCTAACCTTACAGAGAAAGAAGAACAAAAGAACCCCAAAGTTAGCAGAAGGAAAGAAATCATAAAGATCAGATGAGAAATAAATGAAAAAGAAATGAAGGAAACGATAGCAAAGATCAATAAAATGAAAAGCTGGTTCTTTGAGAAGGTAAACAAAATTGATGAACCATTAGACAGACTCATCAAGAAAAACAGTGAGAAGACTCAAATCAACAGATTTAGAAATGAAAAAGGAGAAGTAACAACTACAAGGGATTATGAGAGATTACTACAGACAACTCTGTGCCAATCAAATGGACAACCTGGAAGACATGGACAACTTCTTAGAAGAGCACAACCTACCAACACTGAACCAGGAAGAAATAGAAAATATGAGCCAACAAATCACAAGCACTGAAATTGAGACTGTGATTAAAACTCTTCCAACAAACAAAAGCCCAGGACCAGATGGCTTCACAGGTGAATTCTATCAAACATTTAGAGAAGAGCTAACACCTGTCCTTCTCAAACTCTTCCAAAATATAGCAGAGGGAGGACCACTCCCAAACTCATTCTAGGAGGCCACCATCACCCTGATACCAAAACAGACAAAGATGTCACAAAGAAAGAAAACTACAGACCAATATCACTGATGAACATAGATGCAAAAAAACTCAACAAAATATATGCAAACAGAATCCAGCAGCTCATTAATAGTATCGTGCACCATGATCAAGTGGGGTTTATCGCAGGAATGCAAGGATTCTTCAATATACACAAATAAATCAATGTGATACACCATATTAACAAACTGAAGGAGAAAAATCATATGATCATCTCAATAGATGCAGAAAAAGCTTTTGACAAAATTCAACATCCATTTATAATGAAAACCCTCCAGAAAGTAGGCACAGAGGGAACTTAACATGATAAAGGCCATATATGACAAACCCACAGCCAACATTGTTCTCAGTGGTGAAAAACTGAAACCATTTCCTTTAAGATCAGGAACAAGACAAGGTTGTCCACTCTCACCACTTTTATTCAACATAGTTTTGGAAGTTTTAGCTACAGCAATCACAGAAGAAAAAAAAAATAAAAGGAATCCAAATTGGAGAAGAAGAAATAAAACTGCCATTATTTGCAGATGACATGATACCATACATAGAGAATCCTAAAGATGCTACCAGAATACTGCTAGAGCTAATGAATGAATTTGGGAAAGTAACAGAATACACAATTAATGCACAGAAATCTCTTGCATTCCTATACATTAATGATGAAAAATCTGGAAGAGAAATTAAGGAAACACTCCCATTTACCATTGCAACAAAAAGAATAAAATACCTAGGAATAAACCTACCTAAGGAGACAAAAGACCTGTATACAGAAAATTATAAGACACTGATGAAAGAAATTAAAGATGATACAAAGAGATGGAGAGATATACCATGTTCTTGGATTGGAAGAATCAACATTGTGAAAATGACTATACTACCCAAAGCAATCTACAGATTCAGTACAATCCCTATCAAAATACAACTGGCATTTTTCACAGAACTAGAACAAAAAAATTCACAATTGTATGGAAACACAAAAGACCCTGAAGCACCAAAGCAATCTTGGGAAAGAAAAATGGAGCTGGAGGTATCAGGCTCCTGGACTTCAGACTACACTACAAGGCAACAGTAATCAAGACAGTATGGTACTGGCACAAAAACAGAAACATAGCTCAATGGAACAGGATAGAAAGCCCAGAGATAAACCCACACACATATGGTCACCTTATTTTTGATAAAGGAGGCAAGAATATACAATGGAGAAAGGACAACCTCTTCAATAAGTGGTGCTGGGAAAACTGGACAGCTACCTATAAAAGAATGAAATTAGAACACTCCCTAAAACCATACACAAAAATAAACTCAAAATGGATTAAAGACCTAAATGTAAGGCCAGACACTGTCAAACTCTTAGAGGAAAACATAGGCAGAACACTCTGTAACAAATATCACAGCAAGATCCTTTTTGTCCCACATCCTAGAGAAATGGAAATAAAAACAAAAATAAATAAATGGGACCTAATGAAATAGAAAACCTTTTGCACAGCAAAGGAAACCATAAACAAGAGCAAAAGACAACCCTCAACATGGGAAAAAATATTTGCAAATGAAGCAACTGACAATGGATTAATCTCCAAAATTTACCAGCAGCCCATGCAGCTCAATATAAAAAAAAACAAACAACCCCATCCAAAAATGGACAGGAGGCCTAAATTGACATTTCTCCAAAGAAGATATACAGATTGCCAACAAACCCATGATAGGATGCTCAACATCACTAATCGTTAGAGAAATGCAAATTAAAACTGCAATGAGGTATCCCCTCACACCAGTCAGAATGGCCATCATCAAAAAAAATCTACAAACAATAAATGCTGGAGAGGGTGTGGAGAAAAGGGAACCCTCTTGCACTGTTGGTGGGAATGTAAACTGATACAGCCACTATGGAGAACAATATGGAGATTCCTTAAAAAACTAAAAATAGAACTACCATATGACCCAGCAATCCCACTACTGGGCATATACCCTGAGAAAACCATAATTCAAAAAGAGTCATGTAGCACAATGTTCATTGCAGCTCTATTTACAAGAGCCAGGCCATGGAAGCAGCCTAAGTGTCCATCGACAGATGAATGGATAAAGAAGATGTGGTACATATATACAATGGAATATTGCTCAGCCATAAAAAGAAACGAAACTGAGTTATTTGCAGTGAGGTGGATGGACCTAGAGTCTGTCATACAGAGTGAAGTAAGTCAGAAAGAGAAAAACAAATACCATATGCTAACACATATATATGGAATAAAAAAAAATGTTCATGAAGAACCTAGGGCCAGGACGGGAATAAAGATGCTGACCTACTAGAGAAGGAACTTGAGGACACGGGGAGGGGGATGGGTAAGTTGGGACAAAGTGAGACAGTGACATGTACATATATACACTATCAAATGTAAAACCTGTAGCTAGTGGGAAGCAGCCGCATAGCACAGGGAGATCAGCTTGGTGCTTTGTGACCACCTAGAGAGGTAGGATAGGGAGGGTGGGAGGGAGGGAGACACAAGAGGAAGAGCTATGGGGATATATGTATATGTATAGCTGATTCACTTTGTTATAAAGTAGAAACTAACACACCATTGTAAAGCAATTATACTCCAGTAAAGATGTTAAAAAAAAAAAAAGTATTTTACTGGAACTATTTTCTATGTTGAAAAATATTCAACAACAGGTGAGTGATAAAGGAATGATGTCATATTCATGAATAGAACGCTGTGCAACTGTTAAAAGAATGAGGTAGACACATGTGTACTGACATGAAACATTCTTTAAGATTATTAAATTTAAAAAGAAGTGCATCATCAAAAAGCAGACATCAGTGGAACAGAATAGAGAGCCCAGAAATAAATCCACATATTTATGGTCAATTAATCTATGACAAAGGAGGCAAGAATATACAATGGAGAAAAGACAGTGTCTTCAATAAGTGGTGCTGGGAAAACCGGCCAGCTATATGTAAAATAGTGAATTTAGAACATTTTCCCACACTATATACAAAATTATATACAAATATAAACTCAAAGTGGATTAAAGACCTAAACATAAAACATGACACCACAAAACTCCTAGGAAAGTACATAGGCAGAACACTCTTCGACATAAATCACAGCAATATTTTTTGGATCTGTCTCCTAAAGCAAAGAAAACAAAAGCAAAAATAAACAAATGGGAGCTAATTAAACCTAGAAGCTTTAGCACAGCACAGGAAATCATCGACAAAACAAAATGCGAACCTACTGAATGGGAGAAAGCTTTTGTGAATGATGTGACTGATAAGGGGTTAAAGAACTCATACAACTCAATATTAAAAAAAAACAAACAACCCAATTAAAAAATAGGCAGAAGACCTGAATAGACATTTTTCCAAAGAAGACATACAGATGGCCAACGGGCACATGAAAAGATGCTCAACATCATTAATCATCAGAGAAATGCAAATTAAAACCAAAGTGATATATCACCTCACACCTGTGAGAATGGCTATCATCAAAAAGTCAACAAATAATAAATACTGGAGAGGATGTGGAGAAAAGGGAACACTTGTCCACTCTTAGTGGGAATGTAAATTGGTGCGGCCACTGTGGAAAACAGTATGGAAGTTTCTCAAAAAAACTGAAAATAAAGTTGCCATATGATTCAGCAATTCCACTCCTCAGTATATACCTGAATAAACCAAAAACACCAATTTGAAAAGATACATGTACCCCAATGTTCATAGGAACATTATTTACAATTGTCAAGATATGGAAGCAACCTAAGTGTCCATCAACAGATGAAGCGATAAAGAAGATGTGGTATATACATGGATATACAGTATGTGGATATACAAAGGAATACTACTTAGCCATGAAAAAAGAATGAAATTTTGCCATTTGCAGCAACGTGGATGGACATGGAGAGCATTATGCTAAGTGAAATAAGTCAGACAGAGAAAGAAAAATACTGTATGATACCACTTATATGTGGAATCTAAAAAATACAACAAACTAGTGAATACAACAAAAAAGAAACAGACTCACAAATATAGAGTACAAACCAGGGGTTACCGGTGAGGAGAGGGAAGGAAGGAGGGGCAAGATAAGGGTAGGGGATTAAGAGGTGCAAACTACTATCTATAAAATAAGCTACAAGAATATATTGTACAATACAGGGAATATAGCCAATATTTTATAGTAATTATGAAGGGAATATAACCTTTAAAATTGTGATCACTATGTTGTATACCTGAAGCTTATATAATATTGTAAACTATCTATACCTCAATTTTAAAAAAACATTAAAAAAGTGCATCATAAAAAAAATGATGTGGCACACATATACAATGGAATAGTACTCAGCCATAAAAAGCAGTGAAATTGCGTTTTTTGTATTGAGATAGATGGACCTAGAGTCTGTCATACAGAGTGAAGTAAGTCAGAAAGAGAAAAACAAATACTGTATGCTAACACATATATATGGAATCTAAAAAAAAAGAAAAAAGATTCTGAAGAACCTAGGGGCAGGACAGGAATAAAGGTACAGACATAGAGAATGGACTTGAGGACACAGGGAGGGGGAAGGGTAAGCTGGGATGAAGTGAGAGAGTGGCATGGACATATATACACTACCAAATGTAAAATAGATAGCTAGTGGGAAGCAGCTGCATAACACAGGGAGATCAGCTTGGTTCTTTGTGACCACCTACAGGGGTGGGATAGGGAGGGGGGGCAGGAGATGGAAGAGGGAGGAGATATGGGGACATATGTATAACTGATTCACGTTGCTATAAAGCAGAAACTAACACAATTATAAAGCAATTATACTCCAATAAAGATGTTAAAAAAATTAAATGTAGTCTTTATCTTCTCAAACAAACTCCACTTCCTTCTATTTTGACTCTAAGGGAAATAAAAATTAATTTTCCTTCATCTATCCCAATATAATCCATCATCAGCTGCGGGTTTCCTTACTATGAGAGACAGTAAGGCCATATGTTACTTTATCTCTTCTGTTGAAGAAGAATCACTATTCATGCTCTCTGGGCTCCTGTTTCTCCCTAAGCCCTTAGATTCTCATCCCTATTTAGAATTCTGCAGTGTGCTGGTCCCCTGGGAAAAGAACCAGTCACTGATTGGCTTTTTGCTCTATTTATTACCATGGTACAGTAGAAGGGGAAAAACCCTCTTTCTCTTAATTTATTGTAAAAATATTTTAAGGATGTTTGTTAAGACACGTTATTTATGCTAATCTGTGATGGCAGTGTCTATCCATACCAAGAGGTGGTCCAGAACTGAGAAAATGAAGGAACATAACAGAGGCGTCAGTTGAGGTTGGACTATAGAGTAAAGCAAGCGTTGATTTTGAGCGGGAAGACAGGAGACCAGAGTCAGCTGGCAAGGCTGAATTGAGTAACACAGGTGACCAGTATTGCTCTTGAGCCTGTGATCATATATTTGGGATAGAAAGGAAAGGGAAGAGAGGTAAAGAATAGAAAGCAAAATAAATATTTATTATGTGCGTAACCCTGTTACTTGTCTTACATCACTAAAAAGGTCAGCAGGTAAAGTTAATGATAAAAAGAACCCAATTTATCTATAGGTGATGAAAGAAATTCAGTAGGTGATACAAGGCCTTATTTTTAAGTTCACATAGGACCATCTTTCAGTACACTTAAATACAACTCAGATAGTAACTTGAAATCTTTGTCTCTTTTTCTCCTTTCTTAAAACACTATTTGTCTTTCCCTGTGGCCCATGTCTTTCCAACATGTCACTCTCTCCATGTGACTAAGGTCAAGAAGAGCCTTTGGCCTTCTGTACCATCCCTGACTCTAGTAGGAGAGTCATATTGGACTCTCAGTCTTCTGAATGGAACACGGAAGAAAGACAAACTTCATTTTTGCTAGTATTCATTGCTTCTCATCATAACTTCTGGGTGTCACTATTTACAATATTGAAATAACTAGAGAACGAGTCAGAAAACCTTGCTCTGCCAAATCTGTCAGACATTTCCACATAGTTTTCACAACCCACCATGCAGTATTTGTTTACCACCATTATGCAGATGAAGCCAGGTTCTGAGAATTGTAAATTATATAACTTCATTTACTGTGAATAGTAGGTCCAACCCCTCTCAATATTTCTTCCAAGAATGGGCAGGCGGGTAGGGGGGTGCAATACCATGGAGAAGTTTAGAATTGGGTAAAACTGAAAAGGACATTATCAAGAAAAAAAAAAAGAAAGAAAGAACACTCAAGACTGCTTTTATTTGGGTATCTTCCCTTTTATCTAATCACATAAATGTATGTATAATATATCTATTATTTATATAGCTTTTATGTAGATACAGATATCTTTCTTTTCTTAACTCCTGAATATCCTTTCTGGCAGCTTGTCTCAGGTTGGTATTTGCAGTCTATGGTATTCTTAATATGAGTTAATTTCCTGATAAATGTGGCTGAATTTAACTCAAACATATTTAAAATCAACAGCTGTCCAGACGAAATGCAATTATTTACACTGAAAACATCATTCTCTTTAAAGTTGAAAAAGTGGATACAATGGACACATACAGTCTCAGAGATTTTGACCAGTGGTCACACAATCCAGACAAAATACCAGAGGCACAGCTCCAAACCCAAGGGAGAAAGAGGTTGAGTGGCAATTGAGCGGTGGTAGGACTGGGTTTGTGAAAAAGTCTGCATGAACGTGCTTCATATGATAGTCTCAGAATTGTGTCCAGTTATGTTTAACTGGCAGCCTCGTTGAAAGTTTACCTAGATCACTAATCAGTAACAGCTTCGGAAATGGGAGGCATTTCTCTGTCCCTTCTTTCTCATCTTAGAATGGGCATCAGTTGCCCATGTTTTAATTACTTTTCATTTGTTCAACCAAGGATCTGAGTGACCCTGTCACTAACACTGTTTTCATTGCACAGTAGACCATGTGCTGGGTGGGCTTCCTGAAGAGGATTAATGAGAGCTAAGTACAGAAATCTGCTCAGGTTATTAAAGGCTAACAGTGATTGTTCTAATGTGTCTGTTTATTATGCACATTATCTCCTCTACACTTATATTAACCTAGTCAATGTGTTTGTCAATTGTTAATATCTTTTTGTTGCAGATACAGATGTGGTGTATAAAAGCGAGAATGGACATGTCATTAAACTGAATATAGAAACAAATACTACCACATTATTATTGGAAAACACAACTTTTGTAAGTAATGAATAATTAATTACTTTAATCATTTCAGTATTGTTTAGAATGCTCTCTTGGTATACATAATGGTCGTTTTTTTCAGCTTCAGCACTTACAGAGCTTTTCAAGTGAAAAGTTAAGGCTGGGATATTATTAGAATCAGTAGATCTATTGATAGAAAATTCCCATGTGACCATCTGCTCTGTTTTCTCCCCAATTATCCTTTTTAGTAAATGAATAAGTGTTTCTAAGAATAATATTTTTTTAGAATGAATATTTATTCCAATATTTTCTATGTAAGTTTAGCCATACAAATGCCAAAATTTAAAAAAAAAAGGTTAATATAACCCAAGTCATAACTTTTTCTCCGCCTTTACTTTTCATTCTTCCTGACTTGTTTCTAATTGTGGTTTTCGAAATCAAGTAGAAGGCAGGCTTTCTAAAACTGGCCTTTAGTTGGAGTTGATATGCTTTACTTTTATAATTAAGCATTCTATCAGTATCATTTATCTTCTCCAGAATCACTGTTTGGCCTAACAATGATCCAAATAACTGAATGTATTTATTTTGCTCTCATAAATGTATATGAACTTTGGGGTAAATTCAGTCCTCTTAAGGTTAGATTTAGCTATGATTACTTATTGAGTAAGTGACAATGAATCAACTGTTTCAAATGTTCAAAATCTAGGATCAAACACCACTGAAAAATAGTTTAAAGCTATTTGCTCATTGTTTTATACAATCAAAGGTTCAATGTATTGCCTATTAGATGAGTTCCTATGTTATAACACATGAACTAAGGCCTCAGAAGACCTCCTATACAAATTAAAGGAAGAAGCAAACCATCAGACACTTTTTGTACTTATTGCTACTTGTACATCTGGAATAAACATTTGGACTTCATGTTTGTCATAGGGTGGCCAGGTGGAAGAGATGAAGTGAAAACTTCTGTTGTTAGTGTTTTTATTTTTTAAGAGAAAAGTGGTTGTTGAAATCATGCAGTGATTATATATGTATATATTTGTTAGACTAAATTAAACCAACCAGCTGAGGTACTTTAGCAATTACGTTATTAACTAACTAATAATGGCATTTCTATTTTTAAATGAATCAGTTAATTCACAGATATTAGAAGAGCAGATACTCTGAATGCAATGATTTATAGTACTTGTGGAATATAAGCCATATTGCTCACTTTCTTAGAATATTGATTTCCTTGGGGTAGGTAATGCTTACCTTCCTGAAAAAGTTTAACAAACAGCATAGAGCAGTATCTATTATTTCTTAACTGGTTGGTCCTCGGGGATACTAGAGAAGAGGCTAAGGAATCATCGAGAGATGCTGAAATCAATGGGAAAGAAGCCTCCATATGAGATAGGACAGGAGGTAGAAAGCAGGAATCAGTAATTATGACAGCTAATGGTTGGCTGATTAAAGTCAATGCAAATTAATTTCAATAAAACTAGTTTGGAGAGCAAAATTAAATGAATTTTTGTATTTGTTTCCTTTATTATAAAGTAACATTTTTGATGGGGGTTATAGACCTTTAGTGGTCAAGTATTTAAGTTAAGAATAACCACGTAGTACGTGAATATCTGGTTATGTGACTGTTCCACACTGATCATCCCCTTACACAGGTTAATGAGGTCTTCTATTGGTCACTAATTATCTTTTTTTTTTTTCAGCATTTATTCCTTGCTTTCTTAGTCTCTTTGGTACATCAGAAAAGGAACAGAACAAACCTTGTCGGTTATTATTTCATTCTGTCGTTGGTACTTCGTACTTTACACCAACCCCACCTCATTGTAGTTTTCTCCATGTGTTAATTAATG
Source organism: Aethalodelphis obliquidens (assembly GCF_003676395.1). Classification (NCBI taxonomy): domain Eukaryota; kingdom Metazoa; phylum Chordata; class Mammalia; order Artiodactyla; family Delphinidae; genus Aethalodelphis; species Aethalodelphis obliquidens. The sequence goes on along the minus strand of NW_020837991.1, from coordinate 13,095,120 downwards.
CCATTTTATCTTTATGCTTGTATGTTTAATCTTCTAAAAATCCTTCTGAGGTCTATTTCTGCTCTTTTCTATGTTGGCCATGACTCTTAATTACCACCGAGTCATATTTAACAAATATTCTAATTTACTGATCTTTTAAGATTCATAGGCTCCCTGAAGACATTCATCTCACGACACAGATAATGAAGCAGTTTATAAGTCCTAGAGGCATCAGAATTCAGTGGAGGAGGCTGAGGATAAAGATTGGAATGCGCCTTATGTTTCCAACTAGTTAACTCAGAACCGCAAACAAAAAATACAAATTAACACGAATCCAGATGAATTCAAAGGAACTTATTTAATCATTTTCTCCTTCTAACTCCAAGATAGCATTATTAAACACACTTGTGTTTTAAAGAGCATGCTAAGCTAAAGTCTGCATACGCTTTCTCTCTCAGGCCATACTCTTGGGAAAAAAATCCCTTATCAGAGCATAAAATTTTTATTTATCGCGCAGTTTTTTTTCATTGAGCAATTAGCAATACTTTAATGACAATTATAATTAATTGGATTAGATCACTATAAGAAGCTTTGTAGTAAAGTGTACCAAGGCAATTGAGAAAAAAAATTATTACTTAAAATGTGAAAACAGAATAGCCTATTGTATAATAAGACATATTTTGCAAAAAAATGTGACTGCCAGTTTATTTTAAAACTTAATATAACATCACATTGTTATTTCTCTGCATACATACATTTTAAATATGAATGGTGGGCCCTTTTAGCTATGTAATCATGGTTAGCAGACACTATGAGTAATGATAATATTGGCTGTGACAGTCAAAAATAAAACAAAAGTAAATAATTTTCCTGAAATAATTGGCTTACGTCTTAAGGCATTCTTTTAGAGTGAAGATAGGTGGACTTCTAATGAAGGAGAAAATTAAAGTGTATATAACTTTTTGAAGAGGAGTTACATGAAAGGAGTGATTTAGCCCCAAAAGTGCTCTTAATCATTTTTAAGTGTTTGAAAAGTTATCTCATAAAGCCACAACTATTTCAAACAAAAGCTCATTCACAGTGTCATAATGAGGAAAATGTTTCATAAGTATTAGCTGTATTCTGTCTACTGGAAATAATTTGAATATCTCCAGTGGTCTTGGCAAAAAACACCAGCATTCATAAATAGTTCTATCAAATTTCTGAGATTAGAAAGGAATTGGAAACATGATTCTGAGCTACATGCTTAAACATTACTAATATTAAAAAAAAAAAAAAAGCTTGTGTACTAATATGGAAAGGGAAACTAAATATCTGTAAGCTTTTAAAACTATGCTATAAAAATAGCCTAAAGCATAGAAAGGAAATTCACGGTAACATTCAAGGGAAATGTTACCTATACATGTTTTGGTCCAACTATTTATTTATAGGTCATTACAAAATAGTAGGTTTGACTAGAACCAAGGAATATTTATGGACTTATCATGGATAGAGATAGCATCAGTTGATTTGCATACCACTGCAGTATTTCTTTTTTTAGCATCTTTATTGGAGTATAGTTGCTTAACAATGTTGTGTTAGTTTCTGCTGTATAACAAAGTGAATCAGCTATACGCATACATATATCCCCATATCCCCTCCCTCTTGCATCTCCCTCCCACCCTCCCTATCCCACCCCTCTAGGTGGTCACAAACAACGAAGCTGATCTCCCTGTGCTATGCGGCTGCTTCCCACTAGCTATCTGTTTTACATTTGGGAGTATATATATGTCAATGCCACTCTCTAGCTTCGTCCCAGCTTACCCTTCCCCCTCCACGTGTCCTCAAGTCCATTCTCTACATTTGCATCTTTATTCCTGTCTTGCCCCTAGGTTCTTCAGAACCTTTTTTTTTTTTACATTCCATATATATATATATGTTACCATATGGTATTTGTTTTTCTTTTTCTGACTTATTTCACTCTGTATGACAGACTCTAGGTCCATCCACCTCACTACAAATAACTCAATTTCGTTTTATGGCTGAGTAATATTCCATTGTATATATGGACCACATCATCTTTATCCATTCATCTGTCGATGCACACTTAGGTTGCTTCCGTGGCCTGGCTATTGTAAACAGTGCTGCAATGAACATTGTGCTCCATTAATCCTTATGAATTATGGTTTTCTCAGGGTATATACCCACTAGTAGGATTGCTGGGTCATATGGTAGTTCTATTTTTAGTTTTTAAAGGAACCTCCATACTGTTCTCCATTGTGGCTGTATCAATTTACATTCCCACCAACAGTGCAAGAGGGTTCCCTTTTCTCCACACCCTCTCCCGCATTTATTGTTTGTAGAATTTTTGATGATGGCCATTCTGACTGGTGTCAGGTAATACCTAATTGTAATTTTTATTTGCATTCCTGTAATGATTAGTGATTTTGAGCATCCTTTCATGTGTTTGTTGGCAATCTTCATTGGAGAAATGACTATTTAGGTCTTCTGCCCATTTTTGGATTAGGTTGTTTGTTATTTTTATATTGAGCTCATGAGCTGCTTTAATATTTTGGAGATTAATCCTTTGTCAGTTACATTTTTTGCAAATATTTTCTCCCATTTTGAGGGTTGTCTTTTCATCTTGTTTATGGTTTCTTTTGCTTTGCAAAACTTTAATGTCTCATTAGGTCCAATTTGTTTATATTTCCATTTCTCTAGGAGGAGGGTCAAAAAGGATCTTGCTGTGATTTATGTCATAGAGTGTTCTGCCTATGTTTTCCTCTAAGAGTTTTATAGTCTCTGGCCTTACATTTAGGTCTTTAATCCATTTGGAGTTTATTTTTGTGTATGGTTTTAGGGACTGTTCTAATTTCATTCTTTTACATGTAGCTGTCCAGTTTTCCCAGCACCACTTATTGAAGAGACTGTCTTTTCTCCATTGTATATTCTGATCTCCATTATCAAAGATAAGGTGACCATATGTGCGTGGGTTTATCTCTAGGCTTTCTATCCTGTTCCATTTGTCTATGTTTCTGTTTTTGTGCCAGTACCTTACTGTATTGATTTCTGTAGCTTTGTAGTATAGTCTGAAGTCCAGGAGCCTGATTCCTCCAGCTCCGTTTTTCTTTCTCAAGATTGCCTTGGCTATTTGGGGTCCTTTGTGTTTCCATACAAATTGTGAATTTTTTTTTTCTAATTCTGTGAAAAATGCCATTGGTAGTTGATAGGCATTGCAATGAGTCTTTAGATTGCTTTGGGTAGTATGGTCATTTTCACAACAATGTTTCTTCCAATCTAAGAACATGGTATATTTCTCCATCTGTTTGTATCATCTTTAATTTCTTCCATCAGTGTCTTATAGTTTTCTGCATACAGGTCTTTTGTCTCCTTAGGTAGGTTTATTCCTAGGTATTTTATTCTTTTTGTTGCAATGTTATATGGGAGTGTTTCCTTAATTTCTCTTTCAGTTTTCATCATTAGTGTACAGGAATGCCAGAGATTTCTGTGCATTAATTTTGTATCCTGCCACTTTCCCAAATTAATTGATTAGCTGTAGTAGTTTCCTGGTAGCATCTTTAGGGTTCTCCATGTATAGTATCATGTCATATGCAAACTGACCGTTTTACTTCTTCTCCGATTTGGATTCCATTTATTTCTTTTTCTTCTCTGATTGCTGTGGCTAAAACTTCCAAAACTTTGTTGAATAATAGCAGTAAGACCAGGCAGCCTTGTCTTTTTCCTGATGTTAGTGGAAATGGTTTCAGTTTTTCCACCACTGAGAACAATGTTGTCTGTGGGTTTGTCATATATGGCCTTTATTATGTTGAGGTAAGTTCCCTCTATGCTTACTTTCTGGAAGGTTTTTTCTTAAATGGGTGTTGAATATTGTCAAAAGCTTTTTCTGCATCTATTGAGGTTATCATATGGTTTTTCTCCTTCAGTTTGTTAATATGGTTTATCACATTGATTGATTTGCATATATTGAAGAATCCTTGCATTCCTGGGATAAACCCCACTTGATCATGGTGTATGATCCTTTTAATGTGCTGTTGGATTCTGTTTGCAGGTATTTTGTTGAGGATTTTTGCATCTATGTTCATCAGTGATATTGGCCTGTAGTTTTCTTTCTTTGTGACATCTTTGTCTGGTTTTGGTACCAGGGTGATGGTGGCCTCATAGAATGAGTTTGGGCGTGTTCCTCCCTCTGCTTTATTTTGGAAGAGTTTGAGAAGGATAGGCATTAGCTCTTCTCTAAATGTTTGATACAATTGACCTGTGAAGCCATCTGGACCTGGGCTTTTGTTTCTTGGAAGATTTTTAATCACACTTTCAATTTCAGTGCTTGTGATTGGTTGTTTCTTATTTTCTGTTTCTTCCTTGTTCAGTGTTGGGAAGGTTGTGCTCTTCTACGAATTTGTCCGTTCCTTCCAGGTTGTCCATTTGATTGGCATATAGTTGCTTGTAGTAATCTCTCATGATCCCTTTGTATTTCTGCAGTGTCCGGTGTTACTTCTCCTTTTTCATTTCTAATTCTGCTGAGTTTAGTCTTCTCCCTTTTTATGTTGATGAGGCTGGCTAATGGTTTATCAATTTTGTTTATCTTCTCAAAGAACCAGATTTTAGTTTTATTGTTCTTTACTATCGTTTCCTTCATTTCTTTTTCATTTATTTCTGATCTGATCTTTATGATTTCTTTCCTTCTGCTAACTTTGTGGGGGTTTTTTTGTTGTTCTTTTTCTAATTGCTTTAGGTGTAAGGTTAGGTTGTTTATTTGAGATTGTTCTTGTTTCTTGAAATAAGATGTATTGCTATAAACTTCCCTCTTAGAACTACTTTCACTGCATCCCATAGGTTTTGGGTTGTTGTGTTTTCATTGTCATTTCTTTCTAGGTATTTTTTGATTTCCTCTTTGATTTATTCATTGATCTCTTGGTTATTTAGTAGTGTATTGTTTAGCCTCCATGTGTTTGTATTTTTTACAGTATTTTTCCTGTAATTAATATCTAGTCTCATAGTGTTGTGGTTGGAAAAGATACTTGATACGATTTCAATTTTCTTAAATTTAGCAAGGCTTGATTTGTGACCCACAATATCGTCTATCCTGGAGAATGTTCCTTGAGCTCTTAAGAAGAAAGTGTATTCTGTAGTTTTTGGATGGAATGTACTATAAATATCAATTGAGTCCATCTTGTTTAATGTGTTATTTAAAGCTTGTATTTCCTTATTTATTTTCATTTTGGATGATCTGTCCATTGGTGAAAGTGGAGTGTTAAAATCCCCTACTATGATTGTGTTACTGTCAATTTCCCCTTTTATGGCTGTTAGCATTTGCCTTATGTATTGAGGTGCTCCTATGTTGGGTGCATAAATATTTACAATCGTTATATCTTCTTCTTGGATTGATGCCTTGATCATTATGTAGTGTCCTTCTTTGTCTCTTGTAAGCCTTTATTTTAAAATATATTTTTTCTGATACGAGAATTGCTATTCTAGCTTTCTTTTGATTTCCATTTGCATGGAATATCTTTTTCCATCTCCTCACTTTCAGTCTGTATATGTTCCTAGGTCTGAAGTGGGTCTCTTGTAGACAGCATATGTATAGGTTTTGTTATTTTATCCATTCAACCAGTCTATGTCTTTTGGTTGGAGCATTTAATACACTTACATTTAAGGTAATTATCTTTATGTATGTCCCTATTACCATTTTTAAAATTGTTTTGGGTTTGTTATTGTAGGTCTTTTCCTTCTCTTGTGTTTCCTGCCTAGAGAAGTTCCTTTAGCGTTTGTTGTAAATTTGTGGTGCTGAATTCTCTTAGCTTTTGGTTATCTGTAAAGGTTTTAATTTCTCTGTCAAATCTGAATAAAATCCTTGCTGGGTAGAGTAATCTTCGTTGTAGGTTTTTCCCTTTCATCACTTTAAACATGTCCTGCCACTCCCTCTGGCTTGCAGGGTTTCTGCTGAAAGATCAGCTGTTAACCTTATGGGGATTCCCCTGTATGTTATTTGTTGCTTTTCCCTTGCTGCTTTTAATATGTTTTTTTAGTATTTAATTTTTGATAGTTTGATTAATATGTGTCTTGGTGTGTTTTTCCTTGGTTTTATCCTGTATGGGACTCTCTGTGCTTCCTGGAATTGATTGACCTATCCTTTCCCATATGAGGGAAGTTTTCAACTATAATCTCTTCAGATATATTCTCAGTCTCTTTCTTTTTCTCTTCTTCTTCTGGGACCCCTATATTTCGAATGTTGGTGCGTTTAATATTGTTCCAGAGGTCTCTGAGACTGTCCTCAATTCTTTTCATTCTTTTTTCTTTATTGTGATCTGTGGTAATTATTTCCACTGTTTTATCTTCTAGGTCACTTATTTGTTCTTCTGCCTCAGTTATTCTGCTATTGATCCCCTTTAGAGAATTTTAAATTTCATTTATTTTGTTGTTCATCATTATTTGTTTGCTCTAGTTCTTCTAGGTCCTTGTTAAACATTTCTTGTACTTTCTCCATTCCATTTCCAAGATTTTGGATCATCTTTACCATCATTACTCTGAATTCTTTTTCAGGTAGACTGCCTAGTTCCTCTTCATTTATTTGGTCTGGTGTGTTTTTACTTTGCTCCTTCATTTGCTGTGTATTTCTCTGTCTTCTCATTTTGCTGAACTTACTGTTTTTGTGGTCTCCTTTTTGCAGGCTGCAGGTTCGTAGTTCCTGTTGTTTTTGGTGTCTGCCCCCAGTGGGTAAGGTTGGCTCAGAGGGTTGTGTAGGCTTCCTGATAGAGGGGAGTGGTGCCTGTGTTCTGGTGAATGAGGCTGGATCTTGTCTTTCTGGTGGGCAGGTCCACGTCTGGTGTTGTGTTTTGGGGTGTCTGTGAACTTATTATGATTTTAGGCAGCCTGCCTGCTAATGGGTGGGGTTGTGTTCCAGTCTTGCTAGTTGTTTGGCATGGGGTGTCCAGCACTGGAGCTTGCTGGTCGTTGAGTGGAGCTGGGTCTTAGCGTTGAGTAGGAGATCTCTGGGAGGGCTCTCGCTGATTGATATTACGTAGGGCCAGGAGTTCTGTGGTGGTCCAATGTCCAGAACTTGGCTCTCCCACCTCAGAGTCTCAGCCCTGACTCCTGGCCAAGACCCTGTCAGCCACATGGCTCAATAGAGCTGATAGTTAGGGACTTCCCTGGTGGTCCAGTGGTTAAAACTCCATGCTTCAACTGCAGGGGGCACGGGTTCAATCTCTGCTTGGGGTGTTAAGATCCTTGGGTGTGTTGTGGGTTTTACTGTCTTTTTTAGGAAGAATGCACAGATAGGTAGAAAACTTGGGGCCAGTCCTGGTGGGCTGCCATTGCAGTATTTTTATTTGTTTAAATTTCACTTATTCTGCCACTGAATATTTGGGGTGGGGGATCGATAAAAATCTTTTTACCACCAAAATATCAAGGAGCTTATTTTCTCATTTATGTTTGAGGAAAGAGCTACGTGTTGGAAAAAAAAATAGAATGGCACAAGCAATCATTTGTTGGATAAAGACAACCAAAATTTCACCTCTTAAAATTTGAAATAAAGAAAGGTTATCAGGGTTTTCTGACCACCCAGGTGTTTCACATGCTGGCTATAATCATGGAGGCTTTATATGTTAAAAATCTGGCCTCAGACAAGGCATACAATGATGGCAGAGTAGGAAGACCCTGAACTCATCTCCTCTCACGGGCATACCAAAATTACAACTATTTACAGAACAACTATTGATAAGAAAGATCGGAATCTACCAGAAAAGATCTTCCACAACTAAAGATATAAAGAACGAATCACAAGACACCTGGGGGTGTGGGAAGAGTTATGGTATATTCAAGACCCATACCTCTGGGAGAGTGATCCACAAATGGGAAAATAGTTACAACTGCAGAGGTTCTCCCCAAGGAGCAAGGGATCTGAGTCCCGTATTGGGCTCCCCAGCCAGGGGCACCAGAGCAAGAATTGGAGCCCCAAAAATGTATGGCTTTGAAGGACAGAGGGGCTTACTTTCAGGTGATCCAGAGGACTGTGGGAAATAGAGACTCCACTCTTAAAGAGTGCACACACAATCTCACACACTGTGGGACCCAGGGAAGAAACAGTAGTTTGAAAGAACTGTGGGTCAGACCTACCTGCTGATCTTGGAGAAGCTCCTGGAGAGGCAGGAGGTAACTGGAGCTCACCCTGAGGATATAAATACTGGCAGCAGCCATTTTGGGGACCTCCTTCTCTCATGTGGAAACTGATGCTGTCAAGGAATATTTTGGAATCCTCCCTCCTGCTTATTAAAGTCAGGACCCAGCCCTGCCACCCCCACCTTCCAGCCTGTAGATGCCAGTACTGGAATCCCTCAGGCCAAGCAACCAGCTGGGTAGGGACACAGCCCCACATACCAGCAGACAGGCTGCCTTAAGACTCCCTGAGCCCATACCTTCCCCTGGACATGGCCGTGTCCACCAGAGGGTCCAGGACCGAGACCCACACACCAGTACACAGGCACTAGACCCAGGACCTCCAGGGCCCTGCAGCCAGAGACCCTGGGAACCACCTCTGCCCACCAGTGGGCAGGAATGATCCCCAGAACCCCCTGGGTCCTGGCCACACCCACCAGCCAGCCAGCCCTAGACTTGGGACCAGCCTCATCCACCAACAGTCCAACACCAACTCTGTGACTCCTGGACCTAGGACCCAGCTCTGCCTGCCAGCAGGATGGCACTAGCCCCAGGACCTAACTTTACCCACTGGTGGGTGAGCACCTTGTACTCCTCTGCCTCGTTATATATCCCCACTCTGCAGTGAGCCAGCACCAACTTTGTTATACCATAGAACCTGCAGCCAGTCATGTAAGGAACCGGCCTAACCCACCAGCAGGCCAACACTAAATCCAAGAACGTAGCCCCAAAACCATCCACCCCAGAACCTAGTTCTGCCCCAGAGTGCACCAGCACTAGGGCTGGGCCCCCCAAGGGTTCCACAGCCAGCTGCCTTGTGACCTGACCCCACCAACCAGTGGCTGGCAATCTCCACACAAGGCAGGGCCTGACAACCAACCAAACCAGGAGCCAGCGCCGCACTTACCAGACTGTCCACAGTAGTTAGCCCACCACAGCAGAAGAGCCCACACAGCCCACATAGGGGCATCCCTAGAGCATATAACTCTGGTGACCAGAGGGGTATGTGGTGCTGAGATGCACAGGATGTCTCCTACAAAAGACCACTTCTCCAAGGTGGAGAAACCTAACCAACATACAAGAAATAGGAACAGCAAATTAAGCAAAGTAAGGTAACAGAGGAACATGTTCCAAACAAAGGAACAAGATAAAACCCCATAAGAACTAAATGAAATGGATAGAGATAGGTGATCTAACAGAATGAGTTCAAGGTAATAACAATAAAGATAATCAATGAACTTGAGAGAATTGATGAGCAGAGAGAGAAGTTATAAGTTTTTAACAAAGAGTTAGAAAATATAAAGAAGAACCAAATAGAGATGAAGAATGCAGTACTGAAACAAAACAAAAGAAACAAACAAACAAAAACACTAGAAGGAATAAACAGTATCTTAAATGATGCAGAGGAATGGATCAGCGAGTTGGAAGACAGAGTAGTGGAAATCACGAATGATGAACAGAAAAAAGAAAAAACGAATAAAAAGAAATAAGGACAGCTTAAGAGGCCTCTGAGACAATATCAAGCATAGTAATATTGATATTATAGGGGTTCTAGAAGGAGAAGAGATAGAGAAAGGGGCAAAGAACGTATTTGAGGACATAATAGCTTAAAACTTCCCTAACCTGGGAAGGGAAGCAGACACTCAGGTCCAGGAAGCACAGAGAGTCTCAAACAGGATCAACCCAAAGAGAACCACACCAAGGCACATTGAAATTAAAATGGCAGAAGTTAAAAATAAAGGGAGGAATATTAAAAGCAGCAAGGGAAAAGAGCGAGTTACCTACCAGGCAACTCCCATTAGACTATTAGCTAACTTTTCAGCAGAAACTCTTCAAGACAGAAGGGTGGCACAGTATATTTAAAGTAATGAAAGTGAAAAACCTAAAACCAAGGAAACTACCCAGCAACACTTTTACTTGGATTTGAAGGAGAGATCAAAAGTTTTACAGACAAGCAAAAGTTAAGAGTTCAGCACCACCAAACCAGCTTTACAAGAGGTGTTAATGAGACTACTCTAAGTGAAAAAGAAAAGATCACAACCAGAGACGTGAATATTATGAAAGGAAAAAACTCATTGGTAAAGGCAAATATACAGTAAATATATTTTGGATATTAACCCCTTATTAGTCATATAATTTGCAAATATTTTCTCCCATTCAGTAGGTTGCCTTTTCATTTTGTCAGTGGTTTCATTTGCTGAGCAAAAGCTTTTAAGTTTAATTAGGTCCCTTTTGTTTCTTTTGTCTGAGGAGACAGATCCCCAAAAAATATTGCTACAATTTCTATCAAAGAGTGTTCTGCCTATGTTGTCTTCTAGGAAGTTTTAGGTCTTACATTTAGGTCTTTAATCCATTTTGAGTTTATTTTTGTATATGGTGTGAGGAAATGTTCTAATTTCATTCTTTCACATGTAACTGTTCAGTTTTCCCAGCACCACTTATTGAAGAGACTGTTTGTTCTCCATTGCATATTCTTAGCTCCTTTGTTGTATATTAATTGACCATAAGTGCGTGGGTTTATTTCTGGGCCCTGTATTATGTTCCATGGATGTGTGTGTCTGCTTTTGTGCCAGTACCGTGTTATTTTGATTACTGTAGCTTTGTAGTGTAGTCTGAAATCAGGGCACCTGATTCCTCCGGCTTTGTTCTTTTTTTATTAAGTTTGCTTTGGCAATTTGTTGTCTTTTGTGGTTCCATATAAATTTTGCAATTATATGTTTCGTTCTGTGAAAAATGTCATGGGTATTCTGATAGGGATTCCATTAAATCTGTAGATTGCCTTGGATAATATGGGAATTTTAATGCTATTAATTCTTCTGATCCACAAACATTGGATATCTTTCCATTTCTTTGTATCAGCTTCAGTTTTCTTCATCAATGTTTTATTGTTTTCACAGTATAGGTCTTTCACCTCCTTGGCTAAGTTTATTCCTAGGTATTATATTCATTTTGATGTGATTTTAAATGGGATTGTCTTCTTGCTTTCTCTCTCTGATAGTTCATAAGTAATGTATAGAAAAGCAACAGATTTCTGTATATTATTCTTATATCCTGAAACCTTACTGAATTCATTTATTAGCGCTAAACTTTTTTGGTGGATACTTTAGGGTTTTCTATATATAGACTCATGTCATTTGCAAATAGTGAGTTTTATTCCTTCCTTTCCAGATTGGATGCCTTTTATTGCTTTTTCTTGTCTGATTGCTATGGCTAGGAATTTCAATACTATGTTAAATATAAATGGTGAGTGTGGGCATCCTTGTCTTGTTCCTGATTTCAGATGAAGAGCTTTCAGCTTTTCACTGTTAAGTATGATGTTGGCTGTGGGTTTTTCTTAAATAGCCTTTTTATGTTGAGATATGTTCCATCTACACATTCTATTCTTTATAAAAGAAATAGTAATTAAAGATTCATTTCATAGAGATAATCTTACATCTTTATACTTTGTATACACTTACATATTAAGTAAAACAAACAAACAAACAAATTCACATTGTAAGTTCCCTTTATTTGGAGCAAAGCATTTATGTTTATAATCTCTCCTTCAGTTTAATACTATTTTTACAATTCTGTGGCTTTCTTCTTTCTTATCATTTGTTATGTCCCATAATTTTTATATGTCCCTTAAATATTAACATTTGAGATTTTATAAATTATAGTATAATTACAAATAGAAATATTATTCTTAATCTCCCTCATTGACATGTTTAAGAACAATATAGTGAAAACATGGTTGGAAAAAATATATATAGTATATTGACCTATCTGATATGACAGTCACTAGCCACATATGGCTATATAAATTTATTTTTAAATTAATTAAAATCATGTAAAATTAAAAACTCCATCTTTTAGTGACAGCAGCCACATTTTAAACATTCAATATCCAAGTGTAACCAGTGGCTGCCACACCAGATGATGTTCATACAAAGCCTTTCCATTACCATAGGAAGTTCTTCTGCACAGTCTGATATACATGTATATATAATAAAAATAAAAGTTTTCCTCCATATCACTCAGTACTCCTTTTTGAGGGTAGCCATGTACATATTTCTGCTCACCAAAAATGACTCCAGAAATATGTCTGTGGGTCTTCTTACATCTGTACATAAACAATATATTTCAAAATATATGCACTCATGTGTGTGTGGGTATTTAATTTCAACAGCATGGATGGTCTCCCCTTTTCATCTACTTAATAATATAGCCTGAAGGTCTTTTTGTATGAATGCTTTTGTTTTTCTCTAATATCATTTAACGAGTACATAGAATTCCCTTGCATAATGCACCACCATGTATTCATTTCTATTATATTCCTGTAAATACACTTGGCAACCATTTTTGAAATATATTTGTAGGCTAAATTCATAGAAGTACTATTGCTGGGTCAAAAGAAATGTCAATTTGAAATTTAATAGTATCAAATTGTATTAATCAGATCCACCAATAGTATATGATATTGCCTGTTAACCTACTCTGGCCATCACTAATATTGCCAACATATTAACTAGTATCAATTTGGGTGATGAAAAAATAGTACTTAATTGTTATATTGATTTGCAGTTATTTAATTATGAATGAGATTGAGCATTATCTTGTCATATGTGCCTTGACAATTGGTTCATTTTTTTCTATGAATTCCTTTGCATAACCTTTTATAATTGGGACTTTGCAAGTGAGACACATGTGCAGCAGCATTTCATCTTTACATATTTCTACTTAGCTTGAATCTCACTGGAATCATTCATTCACCACCATCTGCAAAGTCCAGTGAAAGTTTTTTTTGTATTTCAAATGTCTTATTAGACCTGTATCTATTATTAACTGGTGGAAGAAGGAATGAATAATGAGCGTTAGTGAAGGAGGAACAATGGGAGGATTTGTGAGTAAATGTCTGTAATGAACTCATTTAGCTTTAAATACCTATTTAATATAAGAAGAACCATCTGCCCTATAAAGTGTTAGAAATGTACCTCTTAATTTTTCCCTCAGTTTTCAAAGTGAAATAAAATTAATACTAAAAAAAAGAAAAAAAGAAAAAAGAAGCGGGCAAACTAAAATCATTCTTCATGTCTTGGGCTTAATCTGACCTTTATCTGCCCATTTGAAAATGTGCAGAAAAAGGATTGATCTTAGCCTTCTATATATTTCATTAAAAAATATTGAGGGCTTCCCTGGTGGTGCAGTGGTTGAGAGTCCGCCTGCCGATGCAGGGGACACAGGTTTGTGCCCCAGTCTGGGAAGATCCCACATGCCGCAGAGCGGCTGGGCCCGTGAGCCATGGCTGCTGAGCCTGCACGTCCGGAGCCTGTGCTTCGCAACGCGAGAGTCCACAACAGTGAGAAGCCCGCGTACCGCAAAAAAAAAAAAAAAAAAAAATGGAAATCTTAACATTTCTGAGAAAGGGACAATGCAAGAAATAAATTTTGGCTTTGGGACACTAAAATGCAAAGATTAGTAAATGACAGCTCAACTGAAACTAATTTGCCCTGGAAATGATTTTTATATCTATCCTTACATTTTTGGTGAATGTCTAACAGAGCTCCTAAGTGCAGCTGAAGAGACCCAGAAGTGTTTTCAACTGTGACTTCTAGATAAGAATAGAAGAACTGTTTTCTTACTTTAGAGCTGGGGATTTGGGCTCAAGACATTGGATCAGGAGGCAGCCCCTGATTGTTCCTTATCGTCATTCTATTGGATTTGACGTGATTTTACAGGACCTCTTTCTTTCCCTAGTTAAGCAGAAAGTTCTGTGCCACCAGGGAAGTAAATCTGAAGTTACTTTTTTCTTTTACTATTGCCCTTTGCTTTGGCAGATAAGGGTCAGTTATAGTATATCTGCTTATTAAATGGATAATGACAAATGAGAAGGAAATGGAGAATCAACTTCTTTGTGAGTCCTGAGCAGAAGGAGTAGTAGTCCATCTGTTAATATACTCAAGAAACATTGATGTTCAGAACTGAAAACCTGAGTCTTGTCATTCTTTGGTTTAGTTCAGATTCTTCCTCTGAATTGTCACATCCTATAATTTTTTTTGTTTGTTTGTATCTTGTATCTATTATAATCTCATGTTAAAATTAGTGTTCACAGACATATTTTAGCATAGTAAAGAATACCAAGTGGTAAATGATAAAGGCATGGTGAAAAGCATTAGTTAACTGAAAAGTATTAGTGTGTAATTAATATGAAAAAACTCCTCCAATTTTATTGAAAAATAAGCAAAAGATTTAAATACACTGTTCACAAAAGAAACACATCATTGATAAACAGAGAAACAAATACTTCACATAATTTACAAACAGGAAAATGATAGTCAACAAAGAGATGTATTTTGCACCTATCCCACTGGCAAAGTTTAACTCTGACGTTACCAAGAACTGGAAAGAATGTGGAGAACAGGACGTCTTACACATTGCTAGCAGGAGTGTAATTTGTGTTTTTACTTTGGGTAACAGTTTGTCATTTTGTGTGAAGCAGAACCTTCACACACCCTACAACCCACAGATTTCTCCCTAGATATATACACCATATGAAAATGGTTGCACATGTGCATCAGGAAAGAACACAAAAGTTTATTCAGTCATAGTTGCAAACAGCTGCTGTTCTCCTTAACTGAGCTTAGGATCTATTAATAGACATTTCTGATTAAGTGAACAATAAAGAATAACCTTTAGCTTTGGACCATTAAAGTGCAAGTTTAGTAAATGACAACTCAACATTTAAACTGATTTGCTCTGGAAATTATTTTTTTGTATCCTTGGGTTTCTGGTGAATGTCTAACTCAGTTTGGTTATGTATATGTTTGCCTAAATGACATATTTAGTTGGTTTTGGACTTTTAATAGAGGAACCGGGCTGTCCATGATCTTCATATATGTCCTTTTATCACAGCATTCTGTTACTGATTCATGCATATTTACATTTAGTTGTAGCTCACTAATTTTTATAGGATATTCCATAGTTTTATGTTATTTTCACATTATTGTATGGTTTGTCATTATTTTCATAGATTACAGCATATTTGTTGTTTATCTGATATTCAAGTTTAACTGGGCATGTTATATTTTTATTGGCTAAATTTATTACAAATGACACTGTCAAGAGACAAAAGTTATTATTAATCTAATTCTGTGCATCCAAGGTCCATTAAGATGAAAACAACAAATAAATATTATACTCTTTATATAAATAGTTTTATCAAAGATAAAAATAAGAGAGAAGGGGCTTCCCTGGTGGCGCAGTGGTTGAGAGTCCGCCTGCCGATGCAGGGGACACGGGTTCGTGCCCCGGTCCGGGAAGATCCCACGTGCCGCGGAGCGGCTGGGCCCGTGAGCCACAATTACTGAGCCTGCGGGTCCAGAGCCTGTGCTCCGCAATGGAAGAGGCCACAACAGTGAGAGGCCCACGTACCGCAAATAAATAAATAAATAAAAAGAGAGAAGAAAGTAAATATCTAACCTGATATTATTGAAGAATATACCAGAATTTATTAACTATCAACAAATAAGTTTCTTTTTAGTTACTAACATATGTTCTCTCTTGTTCCTTGGGATTATCAATGGTAATGCTAAACTAATGATGTCGTACCAACTTTAAATGGGTCTTTGATCTATAAGAAAAATCGATCACCTGTCAACCAAAATTCAATCTTTACAGCACTAGTATTTTCCTATTTTTCTCTCATTTTTAAAGAAGATTCAGCCAGGTTAAATTTTTTTATGAAGCAATATTGGTCATTATATTTTCTCTTCTTTTTAAAAATATGAAAATTTCAAAGTTCTTGGTAGCCACTTCCTGGTCTATGAGAGATATAAAATCACATTACTGACACAAATTCTTGAAAAGTCCATATCATGTTTTAAAATAGTAACTATTAATTAGGTTTTCTCTCTAATATTTATCTGATAGAATATCATTGCAAAAATGTACTGAAGTAATTTGCTACTGGAAAAATCCAGTCAACTTGTCTTATAAGCATTGTATTGAACAAATTATATTAGGCCATGATTAGGAAAACTTATACAGAAATTCTAATGTGATATTTTTTGGACTTTCATAACTTTTAATTTCTTTCTATATGCTGTATTTTTTAGTGCATTACATTTAGTGCCTTACATTCTTTACCTGAATGTAATAACACCATTTAAGATAAATTATGTTTGAAGTATTGTGATTAGAAAACATTAAGACAATTTGAAGAATCAGATTAGCGTAACTCAACTTCAAAGGAATAATTTGTGTAAGTATGCACTTTACAATATTCCTTAACTTTCTTCTCCAGCCTAAGCTTTCTTAATTTGTTGTACTTGTTGCGGAGCACAGGCTCCGGACGCGCAGGCTCAGCGGCCATGGCTCACCGGCCCAGCCGCTCCACGGCATGCGGGATCTTCCCGGACCGGGGCACGAACGCGTGTCCCCTGCATCTGCAGGTGGACTCTCAACCACTGCACCACCAGGGAAGCCCAATTTGTTATATTTTTGAGTGCAGAAATACTCACATTTTTCTCAAAGTCATCTTGTTGCCCCTTTTTTTAAAGTTATTAATAGAATTCAGAGACCATTAGTTTTACCTTCTATTAAAAATAAAAATTGTTTTTTAAATGTTTTAGTGTATGGACTGTGATCGAACTCAATAAAATATTAATTTGGCTGTTCACATTTATTGAGCAATAAAGATATATGTGAGACATTCTACATGGGTTAGTAAGTACTGATTTAATAGTCTTAAAAACTAGCTACTTGCACCATGGCATTTTCTCCATTGACTTTTTTAATAAAATATTCTAGAATCAATAAGATGCATGGTGCCAAGAAAAAATACTAGAGACGATCTATTATGTTTATACAACATGGATGTCCTAGGCATCACAAAGTAATATAATTCAGACACTATGCTAATTGGGTAGTTATGAAAAGAGAATATTAAAAAAAATAGAATAAAAGGTCTGATTTTGAAAAAAATCTTTGCATATAAACACAGTTATGGCTATAACAAACAAACATGGCTTTATTTAGAGCTGCAAGATAAAAAAAAAAAAGTCACTCTGCCTCTTCCTTGTTTCTTTCAGTTGAAGCCAGACAGAGAAAGAGAGTCCATCTTTGGTATCCCTTAATAGACTGCAATTTGGTTTGCCGCCTTTTCTGCCTTCTTTCGACCTTCTTTTCCTTTTTTATCAATTGTATAGTAACCATTTCCCTCCTGCCATCCACTTAAGGTCAACTGGCTTTTTAAAATCTTTCCTCATGCTCATTTCATGATTATTTATAGACTGCATTGTAAAAGAAGCTTATTGACAATATATACTTAATCACATACTTGAAAAAATAATATTTTATTTTTCTAGAATAAGAGATGACTTTTCTAAACATTTTTTGTCAGTTATCAATAAGTTAAATATTAGGTAATGAGGGAAATTATAGCCAAATAAATTAAACATAAGCTGTGTGTGTTTGTGTGTATATGTCTGTCTGTGTGTGTGTGTGTGTGTGTGTGTGTGTGTAGGATTTTGGTTGGGTGAGGTGGAGGGAGCAGGAAAAAAAAGACCATAGGGTCCTCAAAGACCTACTTTCTTGTTTTCATCATTCTATATCTGTTGAAAATGTACCCACCTACACTTTAAGTTAGCGGATTCTCCAACTCAAGTTCTTGGGCCAGTAATTTTTTTTTTTTTTTGTAGTAGAGGTGCCTATACATATATATATATATAAATGCGGTACGCGGGCCTCTCACTGCTGTGGCCTCTCCCATTGCGGAGCACAGGCTCCGGACGCGCAGGCTCAGCGACCATGGCTCACGGGCCCAGCCACTCCGCGGCACGTGGGATCTTCCCGGACCGGGGCACGAACCCGTGTCCCCTGTATCGACAGGCGGACTCTCAACTGCTGCGCCACCAGGGAAGCCCACCTATACATACTTTTATCACCAGCATGTTACAAGATCTAGAATAACACTCACCTGAACTGTACTGTTCTTATGCATCTGTCATTTCTCAATCTTAAGGCAACCAAGTCTTCTACTAGCTTTTGTTCATTTTAATCTAATCTCTTGTTCTTCTCCTCTTGCTCATTCTTTTCTCAGCCTTAAGTTATACAAATGCATATTTTATATGTTCTGGCACTTCTGACATTTACGTTTGTGTTTAATGATTTCTTGCCATAATATTCAATATCTGACATCTTGGAATAGTCTAGTCCATTGTCTAGTTTTACCTCTAGTTATAATGTTTCTGACAAGAATGAATCATTGCAATGGAGCCTCTTAATAGGGGCATTACTGTGGCAGTAGAGGTAAATTAAGGTTCCAAACAACCCAAAAGAGCAATAATGGAAGTGATCAGTGATTAAATGAACTGCACATATAATTGTATGCATATTGACTCAGGTGAATCGCTTGCACTGAAAAGGACAGAGAAGGCTTAAAGAGGGAGAATTAGAATGATATTTGAGAGAAATACAGCTTGAATAAAGAGCAGGGAGAGGTGAAGTTATTATGGCAGGTGGAACAGGTTTACTTATAAAAGTAATCGTAAACATTACTCATAATAACTGCATTGTTACTGATCCACTCGTAGTAGAACATGTTGTTTGAGAAGTTTTCCTCCTTTTATCTGATGAGAATGAATTTACATTGAATGTAAACTTTCATCTAATACTCCATAAAATTCCAGATATCTCTCTTAAACTCCAGGCTTATGTACAAAAAGCTTGAATATCCCCTATTGGATATCCCACTAGGATTAAAACCATAGCATATCTAAAATTGGTGTGTCTAAAATTTTCCTCAAAATATGCCTGGTTTTTGCTTTTTCCCAAGTTTGTTTGCAGTAGCAACATTTACCCAGTGGTAAAAACGTGAAAACCCAAAATTGTTTTGTACACTTTCTTCTTAGTCTTCAGATCTAATCAATAAATTCTTTTGTTTTTATCAGCAATCTCCCTTGCAGATGTACCCTCCTCCCTATGCCCTTGCATCTTTCTTAACTTCTTGACGTTGCTTGTCTGGATTGTCATGAGAGCTTCTTACCAGATCTCATTGACCTCAAGATGTCATCAGATCTAACTCACCCAACTGCCAGAGGAATCATTCTAAATTCAAATCTGATTCTGTTGCTTCCTTGGCTTTAAATTTCACCATTCATGAAAACAGTGATTAGCTCTGCCATATTCATGCTGGTAATAATACATGTATGATGTTAACACTAAGCCATGGGGTTAGCCCCACTCTCTGGGAATCTTTTAAAACTACATGTACATTTTTAAAGGTTGTTCTCATAGTGCAGTCTATAATTTCATTTAACTGGAAAACGTGGGATCATGAAGTTTTCACTTACATTACTACCGAGTATATGAAAAGTACACCACCTGTTTTTTAAATCTCATAGCATTGTTTCCACCCCCACCCCCACCCCCTTATCCTTATGTCAATTTTTGCTTTACCAAAATTAAGCAAACTAGCAGCCCCTAGGCAGAATCTGGTACACATATATGTTTCAAAGTATCGGGCTATAATTTAAGAATCATGAGATTGTAAATTAACAGCTTGATTTCCAGCTTATCTTGAAAAAAATTGGAAAGTTAGAAATACTGTATATAATTTCCTATAAGATAATGATTATTTGAAGGTGAGGGGCTACTGCCCCCTTTTGACAGCCTGACTGCTCCATTTGTCCTCAGTTTACTCAGCTGCTTTCTTCTACCACACATCCAGTCTTTTAAGGCATTTGGGGCAGAGAAACACAGTGCTTGTCTTATCCTGCCCAATATGAGATGGGAAAGATTCTAATGACTTTGTTTTTCGACTTTGTAGGACCTTCAGTGTTTACCATGGTGTTCATCTTATTTTGAATGTTCAATAAGTTAGTTTTGGTATAGTTGAATGATACATACAAATGAGGTGCTACAAAATCTTGCCAAGCTGCCTGAAAGCATGCATTTGTTTCTCAACTGATCAAATGTCTTGTCTCCCTTGTTAATTTGTTTAGTTAACCACCGCGTATTTGTTTTCCTGTTTATCCCACCTTACTTGGCTTTAATCGAATGTTCCTAGATGGCAGAGTTCATGCATTTTAATGCCCTTTATTCAAAAATGCATTAGTAAGCATCATTGCTGAATAATACCGATAAACACATGTAGAAAATATTTCTGCATCCTTTTATTACAATAGTAATTAAGTGATTAACTATGTAGGTAACATAACAGCATTATTGGCAATAATAGACTTCCCAAAACACTAATTTGAGGCCATATCAAGTTGAGACTCAACTGGAACTATATTAATGTCTGTAATTAGGGTCAGTGTAGACCAAGGGGTCTCCGGTGGCTGCTAGGAAGGATTAATCACCCAGATGCAACAGATGATAACATTAATGGCTTAGGTTAAGAGGGATTTGGCCCTTGACTAAGCGGCAAGGATGTGTTTCTTAGACGTGTATCATCAGCAAGTCTCTTTGCAGCACCACCCGTGCACAACTCTAAGTTTGAAGTTTCAGCAGCTTGGGCCTTTGAAAAGGTACTTGGAAAGTTTCCCAGGTTGTATGCTGCAGAAGCTGAAGGCACTATAGTGATAATTAATAAAGTGCCAGACTGGATAATTGTAGGAACTGTAAAAGATACTAAAATGTTACCAGAGGCTCAGATGCACCTGTGAACGTGTGAAGTTAATTTGCGTGAGCAACGTTCCGTGAGAACGGATGGGGACGAGGGGGGTGAAATTTTTGTTAAATAATTCAGACTTCAGACAGGGTAGCTCTCTAAAACAAGAGAGAGAGAGAAAGAGAGAAGAGAGAGGAAAGGGGAAGGGAGGAAGGAAAGGAGGGAAGGAAGGGAGGAAGAGAGGAAAGGAGAAAAGAAATCTCCTGTTGGCATAGGGCTTATGAAAGGAGTTCCTCCTGCATTCTTTCATTATATATACTTCTCTGTGACCTTGACAAAAGTTTAAGAACTGTATTATTAGAGTTTTCTTATTCCCATAGGACTGGAATGATGGCATTGCCCTTTTAACCAATTTTTAAATAACAATAAACCTCCTCTTGTGTAACAGTATACCTCCTGATACTGCAATGTGCAATGCTGAGTGAGAGGACCTTGTGTTCTGTATGTCACCCTAAATCTCACACAGGCTAATATCTATCAAGTTTCAATATACAATAAGTTAATGAGAAAAAAAGAAAGGGTTAAAATGAAGATACCTCCCTCACAGCTTTGTCATGGGGCAGGAGGTGGGGGAATTATTGAGAACCACAGAATTCTAAGCAATTTCAGAGCTTATGACAGATGATAGATCAATGGTAGCCCTACTGTTGTGATTGTTGTTTGTTGTTGTTATTTTCATTATTATTGAAGTGGCTTTTTGAAAAAATGAAAAACAAATTCCTTGAGGTGAATTATTGCCAGTGATTATTCTGATCTTCTAAGTGGATGGTACAAGATGGATGTATATAGGCAACACCTCTTCCAAATCAACGTTACCATGTACAAGTATTTTCTCCCAGAGTACTCCATTCTCTTGCATATCTGGCTCAGAAATGAACAGACTGTGCTATTTCAACAACAATTCTCTGGGTGACTTACAATTCAATTCATTCTGATACTAACTACTCAGAGTTAGTGAAGACCCGACGGGTTAAGGACTCAGTGCCTGCTCTCATTTCAGATATCAGCTTCAAGTCCTGAGACCCCAGGCTACTTGCATTTTTATCGGACTTGGTTTACAGATTTGGTGGTTCTCACAATCTCCCTTCAGATTTGATAATTTGCTAGAATGACACAGAAAGAACTATACTTATGATTACCGGTTTATTATAAAGAATATAAATGAAAAGCCAGATGAATAGGTAAATAGGGTGAATGGAGAAGGGTCCTAAGTACAGTCTGTCTCAGTGGAGTTGGGATATGTCCCCTCCAGGTACATTGATATGTTTACTAACAAGGAAGCTTCTGCAAATCTCATGGTTCAGAGGTTTTCTACTGAGGTTTTGTTACCTAGGCCCGATTGATTAAATCATCGGCCATATGCTTGAACTTCAGCTCCAGTCCCACCACCCTCCCTGACCTCCAGGTAGGGTTCAAAGTTCTCGCTCTCTAATCAGGTGGCTGGTTCTTCTCCAGAAGCTATCTTGCCACTCTCCCCCGACCCCCAATCCTGGAGTCATCTCATTAACATAAACTGTGTGTGGTCAAAGAGGGCTAGTTATTAATTAACAAAAGACCCTTCTATCGCTCAGGAAATTCCAAGCATTTTAGAAGCTCTGTGCCAGGAACCAGGGAAAAAGACCAAATATATTTTTGATTATACCATGCAAACTTTGCCAGATATTGGTTCTTCTGAGTTTCTTATCCTTTCCATTGTCTTTGGGAATTTCTAAGTACTAAAACCTTGACTTCACCCTTTTCTGTTTTTCTTGGAGACCAGTGTTGTTGAAACTGCCCAGACATAAAATGTATACAATTATTTATACCTGTATTTCTCTGCAAAAACCATACAAATTAGTTTGCTTAAAATCCACGTACAGTTTATTTTATTTTTTTGTTTGCGTTTTGTAGGCTTCTGATGCAGCAACTCAATTTGCTTGCCTTTTCTTTAGATATGAAATTACATGTAATCTCTTTCCCAAATAAAACCATTTTCCCACTCTCAGTGTATTTATCCTTCACTTTATGTTCAAGTCTTTCTAACATTGGATTTATTCAATGGTAAAATAAAAAGCTCAAAATTAAACATGTGTAGTGCATTTGTTTATATTTCTATACCATATATACATATTGAGTATAATCAGTTATGTATTTGTGTTTTAATCTGCCTCACTCTGGGAGTTTCCTTTAAGGAGATTTTGTCTTTAACATATGTCTTTTTAAAAATATAAATATACAACCTGAGAAAAAACAAAAGTGCAGAGACAGAAAATCATGACACCCCAGAATGCCACTATTTCTTTTCCTTTTGATTAATCCAACATGCAAATATAAAAGCATTTTGGTTACTTAAGTTCAATGATGTTTTGCTTTTTTATTCTTATAAATGAAAATACTAACTTAGTCTTTAAGTGATAACATGTAGGGGAGATACATTAGCAAAACTTTTCTTAATGAAGTGTCTAATATAGCCTCTCCAAGTTTCTATATCCATCTGTAAAGTCATACATATGTACATGCCTGTGCATACTTATAATACGAACGAGAAAGCCTATTTTACAATGTTATGAGGAGAATGGACATCTTTTTTTATACTTACATATCCAAATGCATGTCAGTCTTTCCATTATTAAGCTCTTTAAAATAATTGTTTCTTTTTATTTCTAGGTAACCTTCAAAGCATCAAGACATTCAGTTTCACCAGATTTAAAATGTGTTCTTCTGGCATATGATGTCAAACAGGTAAAGGAGTGATCTTTGAAGAAAAATTTTTCATTGTGTGTTGCATTCAAGTGACAGTTCATAGTTGTGTTGCGTTCAAGTGGGAGTTCATAGTTTTCCTTGGTCATCTACTCAACTAGAGAAAATTTGACATATCCGGTAGGTGCAGGTGAATACTGATAACCAATATTGCACAAGACAGTTTTGGCAACAATGTCCTTTCCTCCACACCCAGCTAGCAAATAACTGGAACGATCTGCTAGGTGCCTGTACTGGTCCAAGTTCATCGCTTTTGAAGGAGAGTGTGGCAGAGCTTAGCAAATCCAAAAAATGGGGGCTTTTGACAATTCCAGGATAAGCCTTAATATCTACTTGTGTTGTATGTATATGTAGATTAAGGGGTTTCCTAATGGCTGTGCCTGAGCTGCAGTGTGTATTGTGGGAAGAGCTGGTGAAAACATTGATTCAGTTTATGGGCAAAGGATTCTTTGTTGGTGTTTGAGCATAAGCCTTGTGGTTGTAGAAATTTCTAAAAGTGGGGCAAGGCAAGGAATCAATTCTGAACAAATAAAGTGTTCTAACTGCAATTAGTATTTCATTATTCCATGTCAGCTCTATAGCACAATTAGAGCAATATGTATGGTTGTGGAGTATTTTTACTCAGATATAATTTGCACTGTTAAAAAGCAAAGTAAATGTTGAAAAGGCAATTCAGCAGATTAGCTTCTGTAGAAAATAAATGATTTTGAAAATTATTCAAGAATGTTTTGTGTGCTTTAAGGCAGACAATAAAAATTTATAGGAAGGAATATAGGAAGGAAGCCTCATATAATGCATTGAAACCCTTCGAGCACATGAAATTTTACTATTCAAAGGACCTTCTACTTGATGGTTTTAGTCTTTTGAAATATACATGTGTTATATTTTTAGACAAGTTTATATTTCTTATTTAAAATAATTAATTTACACTACAAAAGGCTGGGAGACTGTAATCAAAGACATCTTTTTCCTGTTATAAATCTTGGCCCTTTTCCTTTACCTTTGTTCTGTGTTCTCTCTACTCATTGGGATTTTGAAAAACATGTAAGAGTTGGAAAAGTGCTTGAGCTTTATAACCAAACTATTGCAGCATCCTCAAGTTTTTAAAACAATATTTGTCGAAAGAGTTTTAACTTAAAATGACTGCTATATTAAAATGATAATAAACTTAAAAAAAATCAGGTTTCAGTAGCTACAATTTGTTTTATTCTGTTTCATTGATCTATGTGTCTATCCTTCTGCTAGTTCCACGAAGTCTTCTCTTATTTTGGATATTTTACATAAATGGAATCATCCAGTATATGACTGTTGTCTGGCTTCTTTCACTTAGTATAATGCTTTTTAGATTTATCCACATTATAATATGGATTAGTACTTCATTCCTTTTTTACGGTTGAATACTATTTCATTGTATGTGTGTACTACATTTATTCATTTATCCATTAAAGGATGCTAGGGTTTTTTCCACCTTTTGGCTGTTATGAATAGTGTTGTTGTAAACATTTGTGCACAAGCATTTTTTTTGAGTACCTGTTTTCAACTTTGGAGATAAATATTGAGGTGTGGAATTGCTGGGTAATGTGATAATTCTATGTTTATCTTTTTGAGAAACCACCAAATCACTTTCTAAAATGGCTGCACCATTTTACATTCCCACTGGCAGTGTGCAAGTGTTTCAGTTTCTCTGTATCCTTACCAACAGTTGTTATTTTCCATTCTTCTTATTGTAGCTATTCAAATGTATATGAATTGATATCTCATTGTGGTTTTGGTATATACCTCCCTAATTAGACTAATGATGTTAAGCATATTTTCATATGTTTGTTGGCCTTCTGTGTTTCTTCTTTGGAGAAATGTCTATTCAAGTCCATTGCAGTTGTTTTTTTTTTTTCTTTTTGTAGTTGAGTTTGAGAGCTGTTTAGATATCCTGGATAGAAGACCCTTATCAAATATATGATTTGCAAATATTTTCTTCCACTCAGTAGATTGCTTTTTCACTTTTTTGATAATGTCCTTTGGTGCATAAATTTAAAAAATTCTGATGAAGTATGATTTATCTATTTTTGTCTCTTGTTACTCATGCTTTTGGTACCATATCTAAGAATACATTGCCAAATTCAAGGTCATGAAGTTGTACCCTTATGTTTTTTTCTAAGAGCTTTATAGTTTCAGTTCTTATATTTAGGTTGTTGATATATTTTGAATTATTACTTTTTATTGTTTGAGATAGCCTTAAAAACATTTTAAGGTTCCTGTTATATATTGAAAAACCGTTCCAAAATGGTTTTGTTGGTTTATACTGCCCTTAGGCAATACATAGCCTGTTACATTGACATATATACACTACCATGTGTAAAATAGATAGCTAGTGGGAAGCTGCTGCATAGCACAGGGAGATCAGCTCGGTGCTTTATGAAGACCTAGAGGGGTGGGATAGGGAGGGTGGGAGGGAGGCTAAAGAGGGAGGGGATATATGTATATGCATAGCTGATTCACTTTGTAGTACAGCAGAAACTAACACAACATTGTAAAGCAACTATAGTCCAATAAAGATGAAAAAACAGAGTAATTATTAAATTGATAGGTTATGTATAACCTAACTACTAATTTTGAATGCATACACAACCCCCCCCCCCACATCACACACATACACACAATAAGTATTGGTGTTATATTACTATGTAATAAATCACCCCAAACTTAGTGACAAAAAAAAATTACTGTTGTTCACAGTTTGTGTGTATCAGGAATTTGGGATTGGCTTAAGTGGGAGGTTCTGGCTTTAATGATGTTGCAATCAGGTATCAGCTGGGGCTGCAGTCATCTGACAGCTTGACTGAGGCTGGAGGATAGACTTCCAAGGTAGATCTGTCACATGGGTGGGTAATTGGTGCTTGCTGACGTCATGAGGCCTCAGGTTTCTCCACATGAAACTCTCTACAGTGCTACTTGAGTGTCCTCATAACGTGGTACTTGGAGTATCCCAGAGTGAGTAGCGCAGAAGATAAAGATAGGGATTTCAGTGCCTTGCTTGATCTCTCTTTGGAAGTAACCTGTTATTTTCACCATGTATGTATATTTTTTTGTCACACAAGTCAGCTCTAATTCAGTGTTGGAGGGGGCTACCAGAGGGTGAGGATTTGGGGAGACCATCTTAGAGGCTGACTAACATAGTCCCCAAATATTTCATATTCATCCTATGTGAAGTATACTCAAGGCCCCCCAAATTTTTATGCATTACAGCCCAGCATTTTAATCAAGGAGATCAATCTCCTTAGGCATGGTTTCTTGACTGTAGTCCCTTGAGTATATTTATATATTCATATATAAAATTAAATATGCTCAATATATATCCATATGTTTGTATCCATATAAATACTATAAAGATACACATGTATTTTAATATGTATTTAAATACCAATTGGACTATTATTTTCAGGTTGTTTTTTTTTTTTACTTTTATTGTGAATAACGTTTATTTACTCCGTTCATTTATCTTTTGTAGTCTTAGTATTTTTTTAAACATCTATGTGTAGAATTCAATCATTAGTTTTATTGTCCTTTCTTTAAATATATCACTGATTTTTTGGTTTTAATTATTTTTTGACTTGGAGAAATTTTGAATTTTGTGAATTTTTATCTTTCACTTTGTTGTGTTTATTTTTGTTCTAAGCTTAGAGAAATGCCCACCAGTGTGATAAATATAAACTTGTATTTTTTTATATATTTTATGCATAAACATTCATGCTATTTTAGTTGCAATTGTTTATGGTGACAAGTGATCAAAACCTCTCTTTCTAATGATCATAGTAATAAAAAGACCTATCGTTCATACGAGTGAACGTAATCATGCCCAGTCTTCGGAGGGGCAAGACTCCGAAGGGACATGTTTGATGTATTATTGGAAAACCACCCAACACAATAAACGGTTTCATGAATGCCA
Source organism: Aethalodelphis obliquidens (assembly GCF_003676395.1). NCBI lineage: Eukaryota > Metazoa > Chordata > Mammalia > Artiodactyla > Delphinidae > Aethalodelphis > Aethalodelphis obliquidens. Next base: position 13,067,653 of record NW_020837991.1, on the reverse strand, counting down.
TACCTGTCCTCAGTTTCCCCATGACTATAATGAAGAGGGAAGAAATATGAACGCTTCTCAAACTTACTCAAATGTACTGTCCTGAAAAATGTCCTGGTCATGTGGTAGTAATCCTGCCTCTGGGATCCTGTGCAAGAGGATATACAGGATCTAGCACTGTTATTTTGGAGTCAGAGGAGCTTGCTGGGGAGCGCTAATTTAGTTTTATTTCCCTACTGATATTCTCAGTTTGAATCAAATATCAATAATTTAGTGTAGGCCAAATTTAGAAAGTGCCTTTTAGGTCAACAACTGAGTTCTTCTGTGTGTAACCTGTGGGCTACGCATGTGGAATCACACTTATCTGTGGGTTACCAATGTTGAAATGCTTTATTCAGAGCTTAAGTTGGCATCATCATCGTGTCTGAGTGATGAAGTGTATGATTCTGACTTTTTTCTTAGCTTTATTTTTATTTTTTTCTTAGCTTTTTGCATGTTACCTCTACTATTTTAACAAACACTACAATGATCTGCAATTTTAGTACAGTAAGTTCCCTGCGTATGAACGAGTTCTGTTCCGAGAGTCCAATTTGTTCATAAGTCCAACAAAGTTAGCCTAGGTACCCAACTAACACAATCGGCTATATAGTACTGTACTGTAATAGGTTTATAATACTTTTCACACAAATAATACATAAAAAACAAACACCAAAAATAAAGAAAACATTTTTAATCTTACAGCACAGTACCTTGAAAAGTACAATAGTACAGTACAACAGCTGGCATCCAGGGGCTGGCATCTAGTGAACAGGCAAGAAGTGTTACTGACTGGAGGAGGGAGAGGAGGTGGGAGATGGCAGAGTTTAAGGGTCATCAGCAATAGGAGATGGAGGGCAGGCTGCAGTGTCACTCACGCCTGACACTGATGGCACAGGTTCTGGTTCCTTGCTGGATTCACTTCTATCTACGCTCTTGAGAAAACGATCCAGTGATGTCTGGGTGGTAGCTCTTTTTTTCTCGGCATAGATGACAGGGTAGCACTGAATTGTATTCTCAACGGCTGCTGCATCCTTCAGGTACCGTTCTACATTCGGGTATGGCTCAAAAACTCACAGTTCCTCCTCAAATAAAGAAAATCCCCATGCCATTTCCTGCGTCCTGAATCTCTTCAGTTCTTCAGTTACTTCTCCCTCTTGTCTCCCTTCGTCTTTTCTCTGGGCCTCCAATTCCTGCTGCTTCTTAGCAGTACCACCTGCATCACCACTGCTTTTACGCCTGCTTCCAGACATCCTGGGCTTAAAATAAAGATACTGTACTACTGTACTCTATACAGTACTGTACAGTAAAGTACACAAAAGCACAACCACTTGTAGAGGATGCATGCACACGACAATGTACACCAGACGCATGAACTAACTTAATGTGATTGGACATGGGAATGCATGTTAGCATCTTTGAAAGTTCACAGCTTGAAGGTTCTTATGTAGGGGACTAACTGTATCCATAGTCATAGAGCAATTACGATTACTAATATAGGTTTATGGACAGTTTTTGAAGATTCTGCATCAGGAGTTGCATGCTAAATAAATCATGGAAACTATAAGCCAATAATTTTTTAGTCCTTTGCAAAGAAGACAAAATAATATTCATTTTTGTATCAATGTCAATTTTATTGAACTTAGGCTGAATCTTTTCTGTTGAGATGTACAACTATTAATTAATTCTAATATGATTAATATGAAGACTGTTTCCCCCATGCAAATTATTTGTGTTCTACAACATCAAAAAGGTAATTTGAACAAAGTGAGAAGCTGCTTTTCTTTTTCTGGCCAGATTAATGTTTCTCATATTTTGGGCCTATAGCATGGTTCCTAGGTTGTTCTGCTCCACAGAATTTGAGAATGTTTTGTGCCTGTTGTCTACAGGAATCTGTGGACAGATCAAGGTAAATGATATTCTCCTGTAACACTCTTACAGATAAATGGGGGAAACAGGGAGAAAAGATCGTTTATGATTGGAAGTAAAGATGAGTCTTCCTGTAGGAAGGTAGAGAATGCTGCAGGGGCACTTTGGGGTGACCTTGTGATCCTTAAGACTGTAAGTGTGATATTTATTCCGTTTGCTGCAAAAGGAGAAGTCTACTGGCAATGGTAGAGCTTAAGTCTGGCTGCCCCTGCTGAAGTGCTTTTACTTGCGGCCAGGAAGCTTCCTGATAGTTTGTTTTTTTATGCCCAGACTACTTGTCACAATTGCAGGAACTGTCAGACCCATATCACTTGGTGACCCTGTTTACACAGAAGCTGACACCAAAGCAAAGCAAACTTAAAAACCTCCAGGTGATGTCCCAGAAATGCTGGAGAAAGGAGCAGGAAATCAGATTGATCATTTTCCTCTTTTTTTTTTTTGCGGTACGCGGGCCTCCCACTGCTGCGGCCTCCCCCTGTTGCAGAGCACAGGCTCCGAACGCACAGACTCAGCGGCCATGGCTCACGGGCCCAGCCGCTCCGCGGCACGCGGGATCCTCCCAGACCGGGGCACAAACCCGTGTCCCCTGCATCGGGAGGCGGACTCCCAACCACTGCGCCACCAGGGAAGCCCTTTCCTCTTTTTTCAAAAGAAGATATTAAACTTGCATAATCAAAGGGAAAATAAATAAACAAAACCAAAATAAATCTCACCTCATATATCCAGATTGTTGAGTTTATCCAACTATGTTTTAGGAGGTAACAATATTTGAGAGAAATATTTCTAAAATAAGTGGTATATTTTCTGCATTATTAGACCAAGGAAAGAGAACTCACTAAATACTTTTCTCCTTGGCTCATGGCTATCATTATGAACACTGATTACTCTGCAATAACTCAGCAGGAAACCTGCCTGGTTTCTCACATCTGTGTCCTTGTCTGAAGGATGGGGTACAGAAGAATGAAGAGCCTGGAGAGAAAGACAAGTACTGTATGGTATCACTTACGTGTAGAATTTAAAAAATACCAACTTGTTAAAACAGAATAAAATGGTGGTTACCAGGGGATGGCGGGTGGGGGAAGAGGACAGATGTTATTTTAGGGGACAAACTTACAAGGAGTAGTAAACAAGCCCTAGAAATTATAATGCACAGTACAGTGAATATAGACAACAGTACTGTATGAGAATCATCAAACTTGCTGAGACTAAAAATTCTTGCAAATACCTAAAAAGAAAGTGTAATTCTGTAACGTGATAGAGATGCTAATTATTGCTACAGTGGCAGTCATATTACAATATATAAATGAACATGTACACATTAAACTTATACAATGATATAGGTCAAAATATATTTCAATTTATAAAAATGGGGGGATAGTGTGTTTAAGTCATCTCTTGTTGGAAGGAATGTCATAGCCCAGGTTCCCTTCAATCACTCCTCTTCCTTTTAATCAGTTTCCCACACTCAAGCTAAGCTGATCTTTAAAATCTGATTGTCATCCACTGTTTAGAACCTTCCTAGGCTTCTTGGGATAAAGAAGTCATAATAGCCTACAAGGCCCTGCCTGCCGTTTTAGCCTCACCTTCCACAAACCACCCCCAACCTGTTCTCAGCACTTCTGGGATTTCCTTCAGTTCTTCGAAACACCATGCCCCTCCCATCATCGGGCTTTCACTACTCTTCTGCCTGGAACAAGTTCCTACCCCTTTCTTCATATTGATAATTTGTACTTATTCTTTAGATGCCAACTCAAGCATACGTGCCTTAAACATCAAGGCTGTTCCATTTGGCTGTTCCAAATCAAGGCTGATTTGGTCATATTTCCCTATTACAAGTTTCATGGTACTCTCTTTCCCCACTGTAGAATTTATCACAACTATAATTGTGTCTAACACAATGCCTGACACAGTGTTACTCAAAAAAAAAAAAAAAAAAAAAAAAAAAGAGGGCTTCCCTGGTGGCGCAGTCGTTGAGAGTCCGCCTGCCGATGCAGGGGATACGGGTTCGTGCCCCGGTCCGGGAGGATCCCACATGCCGCGGAGCGGCTGGGCCCGTGAGCCATGGCCGCTGGGCCTGCGCGTCCGGAGCCTGTGCTCCGTAACGGGAGAGGCCACAACAGTGAGAGGCCCGCGTACCGCAAAAAAAAAAAGAATAAATTGAAACATAATTTATGAATTAATAAACAAGAACCTCCACCAAACTTTTCCTTGAAGTGCCAGGCAAGGGTCAGTTGCCCTTCTCTGTGCCTTTATGGCATGTGGTACATGCTTACCTCTCAATATTTCTGTCATTGCGTTGAACACGACCATTTATGTGTACATCTCCTTGACTAAACTATAAGACCCTTAAAGTCAAGAACTTTGCTTTATTCCTTTTAAAGCCCACAGGGTTTTCTGCAGTGCATGGCGCATTGTAAACACGTAGTCAATGTTTGTGAAACTAAAACAGTGATTCTCAATCCTGGCTGCACATCAGAATCACCTGGAGAGTTGAGTCCACCCTGCAGAAATCCTGATTTAATTGTTTGGGGATAGAGCCCAAACACTGGAGTTTCAAAAACTCCCCAGGAGACTGTAATGTCAGCCAGGCTTACAGTCCACTGAATTTAAGTGAACTGCTCTCTTCCACCTATTGAAGACTTTTCAGACTTCAGACAAGGGAAAGACAAGAAATAAAGATGAAAATACCTGCTTTTTAATACTGCACCTACTTGGTGCCAAAGACTGTACCTGTACATCTTCATTCCTTACCATTTCTCTTTATAGCAGTTGATGTTATCTTATTAATGAAAATATAGAGACAAAGGAGATTCCTTTGCATAATAAATTTGCATAATATGACTCAAGATTGAAACTTTTTTTTTTCTGGAACCATAGTTCTCAATATATGTTCCCAGAATAGCAGCACCAGGATCTCCTGAGAATTATTAGCAGTGTAAATTCTTGGGCTCTGCCCAGGCCAAATGAAACAGGAACTCTGGAGATGGGACCCAAGATCTGTGGGTAACAAGCCCTCCAGGTGATTTTCTGATATAGCTCAAGATTGAGAGCTATACGTATTCAGAGGAAATGATTCCTTCAAATTCAAGAGCTCTACTTGGGAAAAGACCTAAGTAGCTAGAACTTAACCATGTATATGGCAGTGATTTAGAGAAAATATCATTTAAAAAAGAGAGTCTACCATTTTCTCTTTAGTATTTCAAAATAATTTAATCCTGGATTTAACGTTCAGCTGTTCCTTTCTGACCTTGGCCATTGGTCTGGCCTCATTTACTCTTCAAGGTTGATGCTTAATCTGTCATATTATAATTAGGCGTGACCTAGTGAGGAATGCATGGAAGATGGAGAAAATAGGTGAGTTTATATTCAAATTATCCATACTTAAATGTTTTGTTGAAGTGTAGCATGCATACAGGAGCACGCACATACTGTGAGGATAGTCTGATGAAGTTTTACAACTGAGCGTATCTCTGTAACTATCACCCAGATCAAGAAGCAAAACATTACTGTGCTCCTTTCCAGTCACTACCCACCTCAAGGGAGGCCACTGTTCAAGCTTTTAACAGATTAGATTATTTTTTTCTATTTTTTACATATATATATATATTCATACAGTGTGTGCTGTTTTGTGTATGTCTTCTTTTACTCAACGATGTTTGTGAAATATATCCATATTGTTCAATAGTTGGATAGTACCTTGTTCATTTTCCCTACTATTATAGCATTCCACTGCAAATATCATTGTTTATCCATTTGACTGCCAATTGGACTATAAAAAATATATGCCTGAACAATATAGCTTTTTTGTGTTGGATTATTTTCTCTGATCACTCCCTTTTCTACCTATTACCCTGCTGCTTTTTTGGTGCCTGTTTCAAAAATGGATTTTAGTAGAGGGAACAAACTTTTGTTGAGTATTCAAATAGTGCCTCTTATATGGGAAGTCCATCAATTTAAACGTGCCCAAATCCTTGCTCCTTAGTCACTGATAACATATTTTACAAAGGTGGGAAGCTTAGAGATGCTAACTTACTTACTTAGGGTCCCACTTCCCAGTCGCAGAGCTCGGACTCAATCCCATCTTTCTAGCTCCAAAGCCCATGCCATTTTCTGAAAGTTATTACATATCTCCATAGATTTATTCTGTAATCTGGCGTAATTATTTTCCCATTCATTTGCAATTATATCAACTGTATTCTAATTAAGTAATTAGAAGACAAATGGAACTTGTATTGCATATAATTATTCTCAGTACTCAGGTAGCATTTATTATATTCATCCAGACTTACTGGTTATGCATTTTAATTTTCTATTTGCTTCTTAGAAGTTGTTTCTCAAAAATAGCCAACTAAATAACTGTGGGTTACACTTTGATACCATTAATTTGAAAATATTCCTGAGGAAGAAAAAAGTATTCCAAAATATAATGCAGTCTAGATTTTATGAAATCTTGATTATCAGAATATTTGTGCTTAAGAATTGTCATCTAGTATTTGACATTTCCAATATCAAAGTTATTTTTTCCTTTATTCTGAGTTATGTTAAATCATAAATAGTTTTAACCATTTAAATCAAGTTTATTTTATATATTATTCCAATATGCTTAACATTATTAGTCCATTTGAATTATTTAACAATTGCATTTTAAGCCATCTTTGAAAAGTCCATAGTGTAATATATGTAATAATATATACTTAAGACAAACAAAATAAGTAGAAACAAGTATTTTAAAAAAAACCCTTTAAACTAATATTTATAGTTTTCTTACTGTTGGGATTAACAATGCATATTAAATAGACTAATAAATAGCTAAATTAACTATTTACATTGCCAACATACTTATTATGTCTTATGTTTGGGGTCAGAAACTTTAATTGCATTTACTGTTGTTTAGGAATAATTAGAAGATGAATCTTCATGAGAATAAGCTCTTTCTAAAAAGAAAAGCAAAACCGAATGAATCTTTTAAACCGTGTCTAACAGAAGGAATAAATCAATTACACGTGTGCTACAGTTACTGTGTTGATGTCTGTCCTCCAAAGTCGATGCTCTGCAGAAGAGTGGTCTTGTTATTCTCTAGAGTTAGATGCATTCACTTCAGTTTATGTTTCTACTAGTCTGTAGCTCTGTAGACAAGACCTTCTTTATGATAAATTTCTATTTTAACTAAGATATAATTCACTGTACCATGAATCCTGCATGCACTACTGCCTAAAAAAGTAACTCTTCTCTAGTGAATTATCTAATTAAATTCTGAGCCTTAATACTTCAGTGCTTTACAATTACAGACAAATATTTAAGAAGTCTGTGGGAGTACATGATCTGGTCGTGGAATTATCTAAGCTATTAAGATTCGTGCACTTGGGGAGCGCTAATATTTCAAATAATCCTATTAATAATAAACTCAGGAAATCACAGCCTAGGAAAGTGACTGAACTCAAATATATGGGACTTGGAGTTCACCTTGAGAGCCTCCTGCCTTCCAGTGCCCATAGAACACACCTTCTTGATCCCATTGTAGCTGCTGCTGCTAAATGACCTTTCTAGTTAACCTCCTCCTTTCTAAAGAGAGATAATAAGGCATGAAAAAAATATTAACATCAATTTTGGATTTTTTTCCTTGGTTAAAGCAGAAGAATCCTAGGAGGAAAAAAAGGAAAGAAAGGAAGGAAGGAAGGAAGGGAGGAACCCTAAGTTTTGGCAGATAGAATTTACAACTTTTCCTTTTTGTAGTAGCTATTATTGTATTTATCAGTGTATCATTAATTCAACTACATAGCATTTGTTTTATTTTGATTTTGAAAATAATGTTTAGTATAGAGAATTTGAAAACACTGAAAAACATGAAAAAGATGATTATAATGCTTGTATTTACCTCTTTTAGAGAACACCACTAACAATATGTTGATTTATCTCATCCAAGTCTTGTTTTTGTCATAGATACATATATCTTGTTTCCATTTATAGACAAAATTATTAGAATACTTTGAGAAATAATGTATTAGCAAAACATTGTCATACTAAGCATTCCAATCTTGTTTAAGTAATCTAATGTTGTATAATTACTACAGACCTTTGTGGCATAAAACAGTAATTTATTATCATCGTGGATCTTGTGCATTCTGGAAGGGCTCTGCTATGACATTCCCACTTGCATTCTCGTTTGTGATTGCTGTCAGATGTTGTTTGGGGCTGCAGTCATCGGAAGACTTGACGGGACGGAGGATCTGCTTCCAAGGTGGCTCATTCATGTGGCTGGAAGTTAATGCTGGCTGTTGGCTGACAGCTCAGTGTTTCTCCATGTGGACCACTCCACGGGGTTACTTGATGTCCTCATGGCAGGGTAGCTGGCCTCTCCCAGAATGGGTGATCCAAGGGAGCAAGGTGGAGTCTGCAATGCCTTTTTGGATCTAGCTTGGACCACATAAGCCTCCATTACCACTATATTCTATTGGCCACACAGGGTCAGCTGTGATTCCAAGTGGGAGGGGACTATACTAGGGCATGAAAATAAGGAGATGAGAATACTTATGTGTCACAGATCCCGATAGGAAGAAATCAAATTGCATGAAGGTTTTGGACAGTTCATCATGAACTCACTGTAGCATTAGTGGAGATTACATGCTGAATGCTGGTGAAGTCAGGTGGCTTTGAAGCTGGCTAACTACCAAGAGAGTTATGATTAATTAATATTATGTGTGAGCATCTCTATCAATGTAGCACAGGCCTGTATTATTGTTATTGTTCTTTCCTATTCAATATGATTAAACAAGATTTAAATAGATAAAAAAATGCAGATAAAAGTTTAGAATGAGAGTTGATTTAGTAGACTACAAAATCAAGATTACAGATAATCTAGAGGCGGGAATGCTAGCCCAAGTCAACAACATTAAATTTATTAATGGTTGGAATGAATTTAAGCATGTGTTTTATTTAAAAATCTGGTTCTTAAAATATAGGATGAAAAGAGTAACCAGTATCCCAACTTAGGTACTTTTATTGATCCAAACTCAGTATGGACTTAGACTCTCCCATGAACTTTAAAAACATCAATATATTTTTCAAGACGAGTTAATAAAATTAAACTGCCTAGAACTGTACTGTCCAATACTGTAGCCACTGGCCACATGGGCTGAATGAGCACTTGAAATGCAATTAGTCTAAGTTGAGGTGTGCTGTTACTGCAAAATACACACTCCAGATTTTGAAGGCTTAGTAAAAAAAAAAAAAGTAAAACATTAATAATAGGTCATATTCAAGATATGATAAAACAACATTTTTGTATATATTGGACTAAATACAATGTATTAGTAATTTTTAAACTTTTTTCTCTTTTTTTATTAATAGGGCTATAAAAATTAAACTTACTTATATAGTACTTGCATTATATTTCTCTTGCTCAGTGCTGCTCTAGAACACAGGAGGTAAATATCCCAATGTTTTAAGTGCCAGTTGGAAAGCACCTGGGATGCTGTACCCAACTGGAGACCATACGGAAGGAGACAGTCATAATTCTCAAAGACTTAGAAACTGTAATGAAGGAATTAGATATGTAGCTATGAACAGAGAAAACTTGGCAAAAGACAGGGATAATAATAGATATCTTGAGTGTTGCAGGGGTGTCAAAGAGAATAGAAGTCAGATGTATTTCTTAGTGTAAAACTAAGGCCAGTAAAAACAAATGGCAACAGGAAGACAGATTTGGCTCAGCATAAAGAAGGCCTCTCTAACAGTTACTTGTTCAATGATACAGGGGCCTACTTTCTTTAGAAATTTACAAATGGTGGATGGATAACGCTCCATTATAGGCACTGTGTAAAGGAAACTTGCACAGGTGAACTGTGTTGGAATAGTTAAATCTCAGTCTTTCATTAATCCAAGAAAGACAGCAGTTTCCCCTCTAAAATACATCATAGCATAAACACAGGAAGAAAGAGTTGTGTGACTCTCCTACTAATCTGTCAAGTTTGAAGTCTTGCAGAATATATAGTCCTGAAATTTTCTTTCTATAAATGTCAACATTTATAGAAAGAATGTCAAAAGCAGTCTACTTTGCTTTATTTACTCATATCTAGTTTGAAAAAGATCAAACATAGGACAACTTTTCAGAAAAATATAACAGTAATTCTTACTAGAAGTAGCAAACTTCAAGTAAAAGAAAAAATGTACACATGGAAAGAAATTCAGATGTAGTGTTTTCTGATTATACCAAGAGACGACAATGTTATGATTCCTAATTGGAGTTTACGCTAATTCACTTGTAATTGCTTTTATGTTGCCTATTTAAAAAAGAAAAAAAATGGTAAAGATTGTGTGTTAGTAAATTAACCAGCTCAAAGATAGTGTGTGGTATAAGGAGACTCTTAATTTAGCCAAATGGAAAGGACCCGAGCATTTCTGAATAAAGAGGGAGCAGAGAATGTAACTAGAGTAATGAGACCATGCATTTTTAAAAGAACTCAGCCAGAAAATGACCAACAGTCATTGTCAAAAAATTGAGACTTCATTTTTAAGAGCACATTTTTTGTTTATATAGAAGATTTAATCCAGTGTACCTGTAACATAACTAAATGTTGCATAATCATACTGAATTTTACTTACCTGTACTGAATTATGTCCAATTTACATTTTTACACATTTTTCTCCTCTTGTGCCTTTGAGATCATTTAAGGCTCTAACAAGGCCTTAATTGATGTGATATCCCCAATACCAAGTTCCATGCAGCTGTGCACTATTGTCATTTCTTTCTTGAATAAGTGAATGACTCCACAAGGAGCGGGACAAACATTTGCCACTCGGGGAGAGAGGACCTATTCCCTGCTTCTTCTGCTTAACAGCCTTTCTAGACTGTTAAGCCTTTCTAGTCTCAAAAAATAGCCTTTCTAGTCTCAAAAAATAAGAGATACTTTACAGAGATGATGAAAAGCCAGTGGTATTGATGTGAAATTTGATCTTCATAAAAGAGATAAATTCAATAATCAAAGCTTTTCACATTAAGTTTTCACCTTAGACTAGTTTCTGCACCTATAATTTTGTACTCACATTTATGAATATTGGCTGATTGACAATGATTTAATCACTTTTCTTTTCAAATAGAAAAATGTTTCTGCCTATAATATCCCAAATGCAAAAACATTAACAGTTTTCAATATAGGGCATCACTTTGTCGTTATTGCTTTTCCCTCTAAATGGAATTGAGGAGCAGATTTTTATTTTTTGCGGTTGAATTTCACTTAATACATATGCCTGTCATGCATAATAACACATTCTGGGAGGAGGGCATTTTATTAATAACTTTATTTGCAAATTCAGTATCATGAGACCGAAATAGTGATATGCATGCTCACTTACTCTTCCTTATAATTGACAAAACTATTTGTGTATTTACTGGTGGTATGAAAAATACAGTTATTTGATGCTGTAGCTTGTCATGATGTTAATAAAGAATAGACATTTAGGGGCTTCCCTGGTGGCGCAGTGGTTGAGAGTCTGCCTGCCAATGCAGGGAACACGGGTTCGAGCCCTGGTCTGGGAGGATCCCACATGCCGCGGAGCAGCTGGCGCCGTGAGCCACAATTACTGAGCCTGCGCGTCTGGAGCCTGTGCTCCGCAACAAGAGAGGCCGTGATAGTGAGAGGCCCGCGCACCGCTGTGAGGAGTGGCCCCTGCTTGCCGCAACTGGAGAGAGCCCTCGCACAGAAACGAAGAGCCAACACAGCCATAAAAAAAAAAAAAAAAAAAAAAAAAAAAAAAAAAAGAATAGACATTCAAAACTTACTATAATTTATTGCAGATTAGATCTGTACTTAATTATTCATTCATCAAAGAAAATGATGTCTTTGTTTTCAGAAAAATGCTCCAAATTACTGTACAATTCACCAAAAACATAAAGCCCTTTTTCCTGTTGTTGGATATTTAGGTTATTTCAAATTTTTCCTCTATTTAGATAATGTCGTGATGATCATCCTAGCATTTAAAACTGTGTCCACGTTTCTAATAAATCACTGAGTTGAATGATGTTAATTTTGTAAGAGTTATTGAAACATATTACTGTAGTTATTTCCAAGAAGTTTATCTCAGGTGGCACTTCTACCATCTCTGAATTATTGTGTGTTCTTTTAATTTAACCTTTTAAGCATTATTTATATATATATATATATATATATTTTTTTTTTTTTTGCGGTACGTGGGCCTCTCACTGCTGTGGCCTCTCCTGTTGCGGAGCACAGGCTCTGGATGCACAGGCTCAGTGGCGATGGCTCACGGGCCCAGCCAATGTGGGATCTTCCCGGAACCGGGGCACGAACTGGTGTCCCCTGCATCGGCAGGTGGACTCTCAACCACTGCACCACCAGGGAAGCCCCATTATTCATATTTTTGATGAGAAAATTGAATAAAAAGTTAAAGAGATTTGATGAAGACCTACTAGCTACATAACAGCAGAACTGGGATCAGAGTCAAAGGTCTTGATATTAATCACAATGTTAAGATGGTTTTCCTTAACGTAAAATAGTATAGTCATCCAACATAAATTTATTCAGTACCGATTCACAGAGCGCTTACTCTGTGCCTAGCATTGTTGTATGCATCACGGATACAGCCCTGAACAAAAATGAGAATTTCTTGTCAACATGGAGTTTTAAGAGAATAATGAAAATAAATGAGTAATTTATACAGCATGTTAGATGCTTCTAAGGGCTAGGGGATTTTTTAAATTTTACTTTTTAGTTTTACTTTTATTTACTTTTAAACATAGATTCACAAGAAGTTTCAGCACAGCCTGGAGATGTGTCTGTACCCATCACCAAGCTTCCTGCCATGGTGACATCTTTCATAACAGTTGTGCATTATTAAAACCAGGAAGAGTGTATTTATCAAAAATTGTACAATAAAATTAAGTAGATTATAGATCTTTCTCAGATATTCTGCATACATATTTTGCATACACTCATTTTTTGGCATGTCCTATGTATATTTCTGTTGCATTTTCTGACATATAACTAACATCACCACGCACAATTGAGATACACATCCGTTCTGTCACCATGAAGAAAATCTCTTATACTTCTCCTTTGTAGTCACACCCTCCCTCCCCTTCTCTAATCTCTGGCAACACCTGTTCTCCATCTCTACAATTTTGTTATCTCCGGCATGGTATATAAATTGTATTATACAATATATAACCTTTTGAGATTGACTTTTAGGTGTTTTTTTTTTTTTTCCATTCAGTATAATGCTCTTAAGATCCATATAAATTGCCACGTGTATCAATAGTTTGTTCCCTTCTATTGCTGAGTAGTACAGAGAGATCTATAAAGCAGAAAAGAAAACGCCATTAAGAAGGGTGCAGTCGGCACAACCTGCCGCCATCTTGAGTTGGGTGTCCTGTGAGGAGCTTCAGCGCACACCCTGAGCTTAGATATTGGCTCAGCCGTTTCACGAGGAACTCTGGTCTGAAGGGCCGGGGGCGAGGCCTCTGCATGGGGCCAGCTATGAGCAAGTGAAACAGACTAAGCACAAAGGGAGAAAAGGTGGATGGGCTAGGCCTGAAGTGAGATGGCCAGATTTATGTCCTTTCCAGATGAAATGTGGATCCTCTAGCAACAGGAGCCATGTGGCTGACAGGGTCTTGGTGCTCCAGCCAGGTGTCAGGCTTCTGAGGTGGGAGAGCCAAGTTCAGGACATTGGACCACCAGAGACCTCCTGGACCCATGTAATATCAATCAGCAAGAGCTCTTGCAGAGATCTCCGTCTCAACGCTAAGACCCAGCTCCACTCAATGACAGTGCTGGATACCCTATGCCAAACAACTAGCAAGACAGGAACACAACCACAACCATTAGCAAAGAAGCTGCCTAAAATCATAAGTACACAGACACCCCAAAACACACGACCATACGTGGACCTGCCCACCAGAAAGACAAGATCCAGCTTCATCCAGCAGAACACAGCCACCAGTCCCCTCTACCAGGAAGCCTACCCAACCCACTGAATCAACCTTAGCCACTGGGGACAGACACCAAAAACAACGGGAACTACGAACCTGCAGCCTGCGAAAAGGAGACCTCAAACACAGTTAAGTTAAGCAAAATGAGAAGACAGAAAAACACACAGCAGATGAAGGAGCAAGGTAAAAACCCACCAGACCAAACAAATGAAGAGGAAATAGGCAGTATAACAGAAAAATAATGCAGAATAACGATAGTAAAGATGATCCAAAATCTTGGAAATAGAATGGAGAAAACACAAGAAATGTTTAACAAGGACCTAGAAGAACTAAAAAGCAAACAAACAATCATGAACAACACAATAAATGAAATTAAAATTTCTCTAGAAGGGATCAATAGCAGAATAACTGAGGCAGAAGAATGGATAAGTGACCTGGAAGATAAAACAGTGGAAATAATTACCACAGATCACAATAAAGAAAAAAGAATGAAAAGAATTGAGGGGAGTCTCAGAGACCTCTGGAACAATATTAAACGCACCAACATTTGAATTATAGGGGTTGCAGAAGAAGAAGGGAAAAAGAAAGGGACTGAGAAAATATTTGAAGAGATTATGGCTGAAAACTTCCCTAATATGGGAAAGGAAATAGTCCATCAAGTCTAGGATGTGCAGAGAGTACCATACAGGATAAATCCAAGGAGAAACATGCCAAGACACATATTAATCAAACTATCAAAGATTAAATACAAAGAAAAAATATTAAAAGCAGTAAGGGAAAAGCAACAAATAACGTACAGGGGAATACTCATAAGGTTAACAGCTGATCTTTCGGCAGAAACTCCGCAAGCCAGAAGGGAGTAGCAGGACATATTTAAAGTGATGAAAGGGGGAAAAAAAAAGTGATGACAGGGAAAAACCTAAAACCAAAATTACTCTACCCAGCAAGGATCTCATTCAGATTCAATGGAGAAAGTAAAACCTTTACAGACAAGCATAAATGGGGAATTTTATGGCTTGATTGGAATTTTATCTTTAAAAGGATTAAGTGAACTTTATAGGTTCTTATTAGTCATCAATTTTATACACATCAGTGTATACATGTCAATCCCAATCACCCAGTTTATCACACCACCACCCTCTCCCCCTGCCGCTTTCCCCCTTGGTGTCCATGCGTTTGTTCTCTACATCTGTGTCTCAATTTCTGCCCTGCAAACCGGTTCACCTGTACCATTTTTCTAGGTTCCACATATATGCGTCAATATACGATATTTGTTTTTCTTTTTCTGACTTACTTCACTCTATATGACAGTCTCTAGATCCATCCACGTCTCAACAAATGACCCAATTTCTTTCCTTTTATGGCTGAGTAATATTCCATTGTATATATGTACCACATTTTCTTTATCCATTCGTCTGTCGATAGGCATTTAGGTTGCTTCCATGACCTGGCTATTGTAAATAGTGCTGCAGTGAACATTGGGGTGCATGTGTCTTTTTGAATTATGGTTTTCTCTGGGTATATGCCCAGTAGTGGGATTGCTGGATCATATAGTAATTCTATTTTTATTTTTTGAAGTAACCTCCATACTGTTCTCCATAGTGGCTGTGTCAATTAACATTCCCACCGACAGTGCAAGGGGGTTCCCTTTTCTCCACACCCTCTCCAGCATTTGTTGTTTGTAGATTTTCTGATGATGCCCGTTCTAACTGGTGTGAGGTGACACCTCATTGTAGTTTTTTTTTTTTTTCGGTACACGGGCCTCTCACTGCTGTGGCCTCTCCCGTTGCGGAGCACAGGCTCCAAACACGCAGGCTCAGTGGCCATGGCTCACGGGCCCAGCCGCTCCACGGCATGTGGGATCCTCCCAGACTGGGGCACAAACCCGCGTCCCCTGCATCGGCAGACGGACTCTCAACCACTGTGCCACCAGGGAAGCCCCTCATTATAGTTTTGATTTGCATTTCTCTAATAATTAGTGATGCTGAGCAGCTTTTCATGTGCTTCTTGGCCATCTGTATGTCTTCTTTGGAGAAATGTCTATTTAGGTCTTCTGCCCACTTTTGGATTGCACTGTTTGTTTTTTGATATTGAGCTGCATGAGCTGCTTGTAAATTTTGGAGATTAATCCTTTGTCAGTTGCTTCATTTGCAAATACTTTCTCCCATTCTGAGGGTTGTCTTTTCGTCTTGTTTACGGTTTCCTTTGCTGTGCAAAAGCTTTCAAGTTTCATTAGGTTCCATTTGTTTATTTTTATTTCCATTACTTTAGGAGGTGGATCAAAAAAGATCTTGCTGTGATTTATGTCAAAGAGCGTTCTTCCTATGTTTTCCTCTAAGAGTTTTATAGTGTCCAGTCTTACATTTAGGTCTCTAATCCATTTTGAGTTTATTTTTGTGTATGGTGTTAGGGAATGTTCTAATTTCATTCTTTTACATGTAGCTGTCTAGTTTTCCCAGCCCCACTTATTGAAGAGACTGTCTTTTCTCCATTGTATATCCTTGCCTCCTTTGTCATAGAGTAGTTGACCATAGGTGTGTGGATTTATCTCTGGGCTTTCTATCTTGTTCCATTGATCTATGTTTCTGTTTTTGTGCCAGTACCATATTTTCTTGATTACTGTAGCTTTGTAGTATAGTCTGAAGTCAGGGAGTCTGATTCCTTCAGCTCCGTTTTTTTCCCTCAAGACTGCTTTGGCTATTCGGGGTCTTTTGTGTCTCCATACAAATTTTAAGATCTTTTGTTCTAGTTCCGTAGAAAATGCCATTGGTAATTTGATACGGATTGCATTGAATCTGTAGATTGCTTTGGGTAGTATAGTCATTTTCACAATATTGATTCTTTAAAAGGATTAAGTGAACTTTATATTCCCTTTATGAAATGTTTGTGCCAATTTTATCAAATTGTTTAAGTAGCTTTGGCATGAAGTGGAAGGCACACATCTATTCCTTTGCATTGTTCATGACCCACTGGTGGCTTTAGACCTCACTCAGAGGGCACAAAAGTCTTAAGAATTTACTGGAAGAACAGAGATGACATCTCCTGTGACTCAAAGGGCATTGCATCAGAGTGTGGTCTTCATCCCAGCAAAATCTCATGGAAGGGGAAATGAAGGTGAAGTCTTACCAGACAGTATCTGTGGTTTTTGTTGTCATGTCAGGTAGCAAACACTAAGTGGACCTACCCGAAAATCCAGTCCATTTGGAAAATGATACGAGCTAAGCCAAATCCTAGCCTTTCACCCTGTCAAAGAATAAGGGGACCACTTTGTCCCTTTGACAGGTCTCAGAAGCAGCTCAATAAATGAACAAAGCTCAGGAAGCCAAAGCTGTGGATATCCATGAAAGTTCTGAATTGAACTGGTGTTGGGGAGAGCTGGCAATCATAATTTTGTTCACAAACATGCTGACAATAAACAATAAACTCTCAGGTAAAAACAGCCAGACACATAGAAGTTCACTCATTTCAGCTAAGTACAACTTCTCCAGGAAAACTTTCTCTCCTGTCTTCTGGACTGTGCAATTGGCAACTTACCCCTGCAGTATTAGGTGCTGTATTTCCACCATCAAATATAAGCCCCCTGAGGACAGATACTATTTTTTTCTTTCATTTATTTTTCCTGCCATACCTAGAATGTAGTAGAAAGCAGTAGGCACTCTGTAAAAAGGATACATTTCTCTTACATCAAGGAACACAAGCTATGACTTGCAGGTGTACTTGGAAATGTGACTACTGCTATAAACAGTTCTCAACATCCCTTCAGCGAGCATCAGTATCTGATTAATATCCTTTCTACTTAAAAGAGAGAATTAAGAGATGAAACCTAACTGCCAAGAACCAGTAGGAGAAAGTAGTCACTGTGTTGATTTGAATGCCTGCTGTGCAAGTGACATATTAATATTAAATGGGTTTTTATTGAACAGTTGCATTGTCAAATGGGAAAAAATTAATTATTTGAAAAAATCCAAAGCATTTACCCCCAACTGTGTAGGTAAAGCGGAAAAAAAAAAAAAGCTGAAGAAACAGTAACTCTCACATGCTTATTTTTTTCCTGAAAGTGTGAGATGGTGAAAACTGAGAAAGAAAGTATAATGTGCTTTTAGCTATTTATAATATTATGTCACAAAAACAATAATAAAAATAAAAATTCTTTTATGGGGTTCATTTACAGAATATTAAATAATCCTTAGGAAGTTATCAATGTAGTCAGCTTTCTAGAATTACAGGTATTTGTTGTTATTGTTTTAATTTCTTATTTTTATATTTAACCTTCCTGGGCTACCTGACACACAGGTGTTCATGATGAAAAACAACTGATGAAGACAAGAAATTGCCGATCTTTATTGCTTAAGGTTGTTATTCATCTTCAGCAAAAGATGAAGATGAACAGTTGCTATTTCTATAGGTTCTTTAATGCTGACGTCAAGTTTCTCATTTACTTCATATTAATTCCTAAGCACTCGCATCTTTAAAATTTAGGTATGAGTGTAATCTCAAAAGAAGCAATAGGAAATACAAGACAACTTGGTCAAGCTTGTAAACCTCACATAGGGGATTATTTTGTACTCGTCCCAAGATTTATTCTAGTGCAAAATTTAACCATACATCCAAAAACTATTTATTAAGACCTTTTCTCAAATCAAGTGTAGAGCTCTGGTTAGAAGTTTTCAGTCTGGATCAGTTTAGGTCTGGTTTATTTTCTGGATCAGAGCTAAATTAGGCCAAGTGTATTCAGACCAGTTCCTACTTAAGGGCAATGTAACGTGTGATATCCAAGCATGTGACACCTTAAAGTTGGGGTTCCACATTTAAAGAGGTACAACATGTTCTTCCCCTGCTGCCAGAGGTGAATTGAATGGCGAAAATGGGCTTAGTGATAATCTGGGAATATTGCCTTTTGCTTTATTTCATCTTGTGTTTTCTGTTTGGTACATAGGCTGTCCACTGAAGTTTGTCTTCAGTGTTTGTTGCCCAAGTTGTTTCATTTCTTCCGGGTTGAGGAAGGTGTTCTGGATGAGTTATCAAGAAGTCACAGCATTTTTATGTTACAGAGGGCTTAGAACACCCTGATTTATTGCTGGGAAATTGAGGCCCAGACAGTCAAATGACATAAAGCTATGTAGTAGCAGAGTTTGACCTAGATATTAGAGCTCTAAATTCTCAAGGACTTTTTTCATTATTCTTTAAAATATTCCATATCATTAGGAGCAGGAAAAATTATATTCCCTCCAGAAAATTTAAAAAGGACACATGTATCTTAGTCCCTTTCAAATACTAGTTATATTGTATTTTTCCCACACATCTACTCATTCATTTTCAAATAATTGAATATCAACAAATGTGCTAGCAATTAAGAATAAAAATAGTTGCATATAATTCCTGCTTTTCACTTGAAGTGTTCATACTCTAGAGGGGAAATTTGTATAAATAGAAGAAATTATAATAAATGGAAGAAGGATTGATCTTCAAGAGCCAAGATAGCTCAGAATTCCCAGAAAAGAACATCAAAACTGTACCTTGAAGATTGAGTAGGAATTTTCTAGGGTTAAAAAACTAAAGTGAGGAGATGCCTTAAGACACATACAGAACGAGAGTCATGAAAGGGCCCAGCATGTGTACAGAGCAGTGAGATACTTGGTGTGGCAAGAATGTTGGAAAGTGAAGTGTGGAAGAGGTTCAGAAGGTCTTAATCTGCTTGCTAATTATTTTCAGTCTCTGAAGTTTGTTGTGTTGAAATAGAAATCCTCAATCACTTGCAGGCTCACAAAGAGCACATGAGTTTTTGATATCAGGCAAAGCTGCCTGTTTATTACTGCAGAGTGCTTGCCTCTGTGTGGCACCTCTGGGACTAATGAGCTGGGCAAGATCACAGGAAACTACAGGGTCTCCTTTCCCCCTCTAACCCAGGACTAACCTTGAAAGTTGGTGTCTTGATCCCCTTTCTTCCATGTTCTCTTACTTGGTACTCAGGGCTTTTCCAATCCATCTTGACCTTGCTAATACCCTTTTTATTTGGGAATGGAAAAAGGGGCAAAAAGAAGCTCTGAGTAATCCCTAACTTTAGGAATGACCTCTTAGACCTGCACTGGGGCTTGGTTTCATTTTTTTTTCTTTAGGTTTTTTTTCCACTTCTGAGAGGCAGGTGACACTGATGGGTTCCATCCCCTCCCTTCCCAGTTGATCACTGAAACATATCAAAGGTAAAACAGCCAGGACCTATCTGACTGGCTGTTTCCAATCAGTTGAACATTTCTTTAGTTCAAATTGAAATAAGTAAATTGATTATCAAGCTCTGTTCTAAACCAATATTAAGTATGCATATTTTGTGTATATATGTATGTTTATATGTATTTTCATTCATGTAGGTAGAGCATCCCGAATTTGTATTTGTTAGGTGTCCTCAATCTGGATAAACTATTATAAAACCTTTAATGCATCCATGGTTGCCTTGCAACGGCTTAGGAGATGTATTTCCTTCCCTCCCATTCATTTGGGGTTATCCACATCATCATTTTTTTTTTCTTTTCTCTTCAACATTCTTACTCCTCATTTATCTTGCATCCTGGCAGTGGTATAACTAAGAGGATTATCTACTCTCATTAAAATGAATGAAATAATCATGATTCTGATAAAATATAGGAGTAGGGGTAGGATAAAAGAAAGACACTGATAATTGAACCTCTTAAAGACTAGCAGTATCACTTGCATTCAACTCCTTTCTTTGCAGATAGTAAAGGGCTTGGGGAGTGTTGTCTGAGGAATTAAAGGTCTGAATCTTTTGGAAGACCTGTCAAAGCGGGATGGTATAGCAGATAGCATGAAAATTTCAGGGAAGAGAGATGTTTTACCTTTTACACTATTGCAAGACTACAGGTCTTTCCCAGCTCTTCCTGTTCTGTTTGCAATGTTGCAGCTTCATCACATCTATATGCAATTTAATTTGAACATGAATTATTAGCTCTTACTAATATCTGCTAAGCCTTATGGGATATGATTATAAAATCCTTGGAAAGTATGACCCTAGCTTTTGAGAACCTTGTAATTTGATATTCTTTCCTTGACTCATTTTTAGTTCTGTATTCTACCCTTTATCCTGACACCAAATGTCACCTCATAGCCATTCCATCCCAGTATTGCCTTACAGAAAAACTCTAAGAAAGACATGAATGATAACATTCCCAGTGAGGTCATTCTTCATCTTTCATTTTGTTAAATAATTGGAGAACTATTTTAAAAGCTGTCTGGCTGTAACCTATAAAGCCATTTTGGAAGGATGCTTTTGCAGAGTTACAGCACTGAAATCGTTTTTATTAGAACTTAAAGATCTTTGAAAAAGTCCCTTTGTACATGAGAATATTTAAGACTTCCATGATATATTAGTAGCTTATATTGAAAAGAAAACACAATGCCTTATCTCATTTGCCATTTCTAAATTTGTTTTGTAAGTTTACATCAGATATGCTTTTCTAAAAATGGCTTATAAATGATTTTATTAGGGAAAAATGTTAGGGGAGCAGGCGTATTTTATATTTCTTTGCATGTAAGAAAAGCACTCCCTTAATAGTCTTGAGTAGAAGTGGCATCTTTACTTATTAGAATAAAATCTATTTCTTTTATGTTTCATTGTTCAAATGCATTTTACTTAATAACCCAATTAGTCTTAAAAACAGTACTTGAGTAAATAAGTCATTTTAACTTTTACACAATAAAATCTTGATTAGCTAGAACAAAACTAACAAGAAATATCAATTTACCCGAGTGAATTAAATTATGAGGCAACTCAGAAGTACCTGGAATTTAGAAAACTATATTAGAAAATTTGAGGGGAAATGTGCTGAAGGTTATAATCGTCTAATCTAATTCTTTTGCTTTTTATGGTTTTAAAATCACGATTTAGATATTTAGGTCTTCTTGGGACCTTAAAGCAAGTTTTCTTCTGTGCATTAGATTCTTCTTGCAAACTAGGAAAGTGGAATAAAGTTATGATAATATAATCAACAAAGAATGAAAGAACAACTTCCAATGATTCCTCAGTTAACTGGGGTCGACATAACTTCTTCTTTTGCTGGCATTGTGTTGAAAATACATACATGGAGGAGTTGATAAAAGAGTTAGTCAAATAGACGAATTAGGACACAAAAGTACAGAGAGAAAGACAACATTCTGGGGATATTCTTCAAACCTCAGTGTCAAAAAGTCAGTGATGCCATGAGGAGCTTTAGCTACTTCCTCAACAAATCTCAAGACCTATTTTATTACCAACATTAGTGACTCTAAAGAAGACACAGTTCCTGTCCTCTAGGAATTTACCATCTAATGACAGAAAGTGGAGGGAGGTCAGTAATTAGACACAGTTAAAATACTCATCATAAATGACATAACCATGGTGGATGTGTCCACAATATAAACACATGTGCACTTTAAAGTAACTATTATTCATTTGGAAACAGTGTTTGTTCCCATCTCAGTTACAATTAGTTTGCTTGATTCTATGGAAACAAGGCAGTGACATCATATAACAAATTTGTAATAGTTTTACAATTATCCTTTTCTTTTACCAAAATATTCTCTTAATTTTTCTGTTTCTGTTAACAGTATTATTACCCATCTAACTAAACCCTGAGGTTTCAGTTATCTTTGTATTCCTATCACCATCACTCATCCAGTTGTTTTGATATCAGCAAATCAACCTAATGCTTCCTCTGCATTTCCACTGCAAAGACTTACTTAGGTCCTTTTAATCCTTTCCTTAGCTGGGACTTGAGAAATTATTTCCCTACTACAGCCAGATACATACTATTAAAGCATAGTTTTGTTTGGATAAATTGATTTCCTGAAAACCTTAAATGGTCCAATGCCTTCTGTTGAATAATGTACAAACAAGTCAACCAGGCATCAAGGCCAACACAAGATACCCAGATCTGACTTTATGACATTGTTTTCTATGTCTGCATTAAATGTTCCCTTTGTGTCGCAAATGTGCGTAATTACTCTTCGACCTGCCCCAAACTGTTAGTCTTTTCCTTTCTTACTAACTGTGCTCACAGATGTTGCTTCTCTGATCTCCATCTCTTTTTATCAAACTTTTCTATCCTTCATTGTTTAGTTCAAAGATCTTATCTTCCATGCATTCTTTCCTTATCCCTTCACCTCAAGATGACCTTTTCTGTTACTGAGATCTTACAAACTTATCCACCAGTCCCATGATACGTTATAAATATTGACTTCTATGTGCCGCTGACTACATCTATTAATTATATCCCTCCAATACCACACTCTTCAGAATCTCTATCATCTTTCACCTGTATTGCTACAGTAGGCTCCTGATTGGTCTTTCTACCGCTAAGGCCTGCCAGTTCCTCTCTTGTTCATTCTCCACACAGAAACTAATGTGATTTTTTTAAAAACCATAAATATGACCATTCTAATCATTAAAATCAATCAGTGACACATTAGGGCAAAGTCCAATCTTTTTCAAGATTTGCAGTGATTCAAAACCTCCATCTCTGGCTTTGTCTTTCTCCACTGTCTTTCTTCTCTATCTATGCCCCAGGGACATTTGATGAAATGTATCTTTGAGTACATCATACTCCTTCTTACTGCAATATACATATACATTATACATATGTACATATGTATATACATATACATTATACATATGTATATACATTACATATACTCGTCTCCCAACTGTAATGTTCTTTCCTACAACACACCCATCCCTGAGCCAGGCACTGTGATCATGTTCAGTATAGCATCCTCTGCATGTCCTCTGTATGATGTATATAGAAATCAAGTCCATTCATGCAAGTTTGGTGGAATCAATCCCACTCAAATCATTTTAGTCATACAAAAAGTGGGAGAGAAAATGTTCTTGGGAAAGTTCAAATGCTATCAAGAAAATGAAAGAAAGAATAGGTGCTAGTTAGGCAACAATGAAACTCCACTGCACTAAGTAATGGCATGTGTGTATAATAATACATAATTACAGAGGCTTTTTACACAGTTGTGAATTACAGTTCATTAAATAGTGAGCTATGTGTAAAAATGAAAGAAAACTCATCATTGTATATCGTATGCATATCAATCCAGTGGCTAAAGTTAGCTGACTTTATCCTTTGGCCCAGTTAGAAGTTTTCATTCTCATCACATCAATTTCTTTAACATCATTATTGTCATTGCACCTCTGAACATTTTTCAGATCTGACAGCTATAACGAAATATATGATACATACAAAATGTGCTTAAAACCGTGCTTAGCAGAATATGCATAGCACATTACTGAAACAGATGAAGAGAGTCCCTAGTGCACTTTACATCACAGAAATATCTGCTTCATTTTCTACCTGTTTTTCATGCAGAAACTGACCCCTATTTTTGCTTTTTATCCGTGAAGTTCTCACTAGCCGTCTGCTTAGCCTATGACCTATTTTATTTCTCAACTTTTCAGTTGAAATGAGAATCAACTTTAAAGCTTATTTAAAGGAATGTGAAAAAGCTAAATATGGGGTTGCAGCTGGTTCAGACTTTCTGTTGAACTTATTATGGCCTGGTATAATTTAAGATCTATTTACGTAGTTGTCTCGAACCCGGAAAAACGATCAAAGAAAGCTGCATGTTACATCACTTTGCCAAAGTGAGATATATCAAAAGTGACATTGTCTTTGTCTTCTTGTTTAAAGAATTTAACTCCAAAATAGTAATCTGGCCCACCCACAGATGTGTTAGGTTGACCCTCAGGGTGTTGGTTCAAATATTGGCTAAAAAATTCAAAAACAAATTAGTTGTCACCATTTAACATACAAATGTTAAATGGTGACATACAAATCCAAATTTTACATACAAATCCATATATTTTTCTCTTGAAAACTTGTAAGATCTGTCAGTATTGGCATATTGAGATGGCATTTCCTCAGGCAAACAATGACTGGCCTTCATAGATACATTATTCTCTCTTTAGTTAACCTTGGTACTCATCATTTTTAATATTTTTTTTATTCTTGCATACTTCACTTATTTATACAACCTGTCAAACTTTGTAGACCTTTCAGAATGTAACAATTACTTATCACAATGAGAAACTCTGAAAGGACTTGACCAAAATGAACAGTATAAGGAGCTCAAGATGCAATATCAAGATCAATTTCAAGCTTAAGAACAAATCACTCAAGTGATGAACAAATTACAAAGTGAATAAACTAGAAATGCTTGCAGCTGCAAGTGAAAGAAAATACAAATACAGTTGGTTAAAAAAATTGAGTTATTAGTTTCACATAAGAAGAGGTCTTAAAGTAGGCAGCTAATGTTATTTGTTCTACAGTGGCTGGACTGGTATCTCTAAATGCTCTTAACTTTTTCCTTATGTTTGTACCTTCTTATCAGTAAAGCAACATATGTCCATGAAATCCCACCTAGCTGACTTTAATTAAGGCAAGATCTCTGTTCAAGAGGAAAGAAATTACAATGATTCATTTAGAATAATCATAATTTACCCCTTTAGGATAACATAGGGTTTGCCCTCCCTGAGATTAAGTTACCTCCTAGAATTTTCTTAGCACAGAATATGAAAATGAGGAGGAGACAGTTGTGTAGGCATTGATCAAAATCTATCACACAAGACTTGGATGCCCCCAGTCAATTTCAAAGGACTTCACTATAAATTGTGCCTTGTACTTTAGTAAGGCTCCTTCCAAAATAACCATTGTCTCACACTAACAGAATTATTATCAAACCAATCAATATTTTCTGATAGATGAGGCCACTGAGTCTTCCATTCTGGAGGCTTCACACTTTTCATCTTTTATCTTGGATTGCAGTTGACCTTGGTAAGTGATATGTATTATGTCGAAGCAGGTGGAAGGTTTTCCCAGGCAGTACCATTTTAGGGTGTAATAAGGTCAGGGGGCAAAAAAATCTTTTTAAAATGCTTTGTAGATTTAAAGAGCACCATGTAATAAGCATATTGAATAATCATTGATTAAAAAAAGATTATTAGTTCACAAACTTCAAGATCATGTTTTCCAGGCCAGGAAGGTGTTAAAGAATGGATTAACCAGAAAGACAAGGCAGGGAAAAAACCAAAATTTCTTTATGACTTCTATCTTTTTAAAACATTCTTTCTCCTTTGATTTTAGGCAAGGTGAGGTTACACAGTTTATGCAAAAATTTACTTATACTTTAAATTCCTAGATTTGATGTTCTGAAATTTAAAACTAGGTCAACCCAGATAAAGAGAGTAGAAGACTCAGGCCAAAACCTTCATAGAGTTGTTGTTGCCTGGCCTAAGGAATGAAAGGATTTAAAGGGAATTCACTATGGCAAAGGCAATTCAGATAAATTTAATGTGAACATTTCCATGTACACTCTTGCATTATTCATGTTATCCAGATATTATCATTTTATATGTAAGTCTATAGTCATTTGACCTTCAAAGCATATCCTGTAGATAAGATATCATAGACCTGATATACTTGGTATAAATTATGAGATTACAGGATAACATTACCATGGATCTTTATATTCAAAAGTAGATTATGTCTTTCCTCATAGCTATTCTTCTTGCTCATCTAAAAAATATGAAGCCAATATAAATTATATTTGTAAGTGGGAATTATCACTATTTTCATGACTAAAAAGTATATAAACATATATTAATAAATTATTTTCAAATTTGTAATTGTACACATTCATTGTTCTCCCTCAAAAAATGTATAACTTTTTCATGTTAACTTTGAATGGATAAAGATGATGGCATATTAAATTACCATAAAATATTTTGATTATTGGGTGTCATACATTTGCATGGGCTTCCTACAGGAAGAAATAAAATGATACTAATTGGATTGGGACAC
This sequence comes from Aethalodelphis obliquidens, assembly GCF_003676395.1. Lineage (NCBI taxonomy): Eukaryota > Metazoa > Chordata > Mammalia > Artiodactyla > Delphinidae > Aethalodelphis > Aethalodelphis obliquidens. Next base: position 13,040,911 of record NW_020837991.1, on the reverse strand, counting down.
TGATTAAATACATTACTGAGTAAATTGAAGCTGGTATTTACTAAACAAATGGTGTATTTCACTTTGTACTATGATCTTTACAGCAAAATAATCTATTCTAATTCTTTTGTATAGACTACACCATAGACACATGATTTAGATTCATGACTATGCTGGGAAGATGCTCTTACAGATACTTTTTTGGCTCAAAAAATTATGCTGGGGTGTGCTTTTCCTTAGATGATTTTTATTATACCATTCAAGCAACTTCCTAAATAAGCCATTACAAACTGAATTGTTCAGGGTTTCAGGTGGAGTGAGTAGTAGAGAGATCCAGATCCAGGTTAGTTTCTCAGCTCTGACACCTCTTTCTTTTTCTCTTTCTCACACATAAACACACACACACACACACATGTGTGCACATGGCAAAGGAACAGCTTTCTCCATCCACATCCATAAACATATTAACTGAAAAACTTTATTTTGGTTTAATGCCAGTGGTTATTTGTGTTGTTCTCAAGCCTACTATGCTATCTACCTAGAATTTTGACATGACATTTACCAAAACTTGGGGAGTTAAAATTGATCATAATTGCTGAAATTTTATCACACGTGAGAAAATAGGACTTAAATCACAGATGCGCCCTCACATGAGTTTACTATAAAAAAAAAAAAAAGCAAATGGTGACAAGAGAATCAAGTTTCTGTTTTCAGTTGCATTATCATTTTTCACCACTAAGGCAGTCATTTATCATTTTTGAAAAGGACACCATCAGAGATGTTATTCCCTAGATTTACGAGTAGAGAAAATACTAATATTTGTTCTTGGGCAACAGCAATTTGAGTACCTACTGTGTGATGGGGAGATGAAATAAATACATCATATACATATGTTCCCAGCCCTCAATTACTACATACATTGGTCAGAGTAGACTCCGTCTGTACTGATCTCAGGGGCTTAACATAATCTCATACCCCAGAGATAACAGTTGCTAATGGTTCCTCATGAGTCCTTTCAGAATCTTCTTTCTTTATAACAACATACATATTCAAGCACATACAGTCTTTTATACAAAGTAACTAGTATACTGCATGCTGTTTTGCAGGGGGCCTTATTTATATTTAACCATTTTTATAAAATATATGAAAACTCACAAATATAGGCCTCTTCTTTTGCAGCAAATCATTTAAAAATAATCATTTCCTTGGTTTGTATTATAATCTTTGCCTCTTGCGTAAATCCTGCCTATTTTACTATATATATCACCCACTACCCATTGAATTGAACTCTTTTTTGATGTTCTTTCCAGAAACATTCCCCTCTAATACAGAGGCATCTCTATCTCTTCAGCTCCAGTTTGGTGCTGGGAGAAAATGTCTAATTCCTGTGCAAATACCCGGGTTTTCACACCTCTGAAACAGAGAGGAGAAGGCGACTGTGGCGGGACATCAGTATCTCATTCCTGCTGCCCTTTCTTTGGTAACTGATGTTTGATGTGGACATTGATGAAAGAATTTATTCCCAATCTAAAAATCAGAGGCAGAAATAAGTCTTCTCAAAGGCATTGCTTCCTGTCTTATGTACTATTCCTTAGAAGTTGGGAACACACGATTATGTTCCTTTTCCTTATCTAAAAACTATACCCCATAACTCATCCTTGACCTTTTCCTACCTTCTTACATATTAGCACTTGAGGAAATAGTGAAAATGCTGATGTTTGGAAGCCTGATATGTTGAAATGTGTATGTCCTTTTTGTTGTGAGTGTGTATGTTTGCAGAGGGTGTGGGGGGCGGATGGGGTTACCTGGGGGAGATATCTCTGTAACTTCTAGTTTCTTCAAATATATTGCCAAAGTATATACTTCTTTCTGTATGTGTTTCCAAGGCATCATCAGTGGCATGCACTAACTCTTGAATGGCCACTTGAGAACCTTCAGAATCTTTTATATCTTTGAAATAGGAAGAATTTTTCTGAGTATTAAAAGCATAACCTAAGGTTAACTTCCAGGTTATTTCTTTAGTATAACTTTAACTCAGGTGTACAAGAGAGGAGCAAACTTTGATTAATAGACCGATACTCTTTATAACATTAATGTGATTCTGGGAAAAAGAAGAAAAGAAAATTAGCTAGAAGGTGAGAAAAGAGGCGCCATTACATTTAAAAGTGTGCCTTGCTTACAAGTGACCCTAATATTAGAATATCAATTGTGCATTAAATAAAAGTGTGATCAGAATCTCTCTGCTCTTAAAAATGGGTTTAGTTAGTGCTCACTTTCAAGTATTCATTCTATACATTACACATTCTCATATTGTTGTTTTAACCAATAAAAAAGTGTAATGTATCCCATATCCATTTTTACAAGGACATTCTGGCTAAATTAGTTTAATCAAGGTGCTGAAATCTAATATTTTCTCCTGCAAGGTAACAAAAGCATCTCAGAGCTACTTTCACTTCTTGGAATGGGTCAAAAATTGACACAATAGCTTTCTGTTTACCACTTTATAGGCTATGATGAAGTTATAAAATGTAAAGCTTACACAGTCTTGTGATATTTACATTTTTATGCCATTTTTAAATTGTATTGTATTAAAAGTTAAATTTCACCACATTAAGAACGTGTGTGTGGCGGGGGTGTGTGTTTGGGTGTGAGTGGGTGGGTGTATGTGTGTGTGTGCTTAATTGCTTGATGTAATAAAATGCTGTCAAAAGAGTTCTAGGTGCATCAGAGTTTGTTTTCAGCATGTCACTCCTGAAGAGAAAAAAAATGAGAGGTTTCTGTATAGCAGCAGGAAGAGTTGAAGCACCTTTTACAACATGTTACCAAACCAGCTGCCATTTTGACTCTGCATAAGACAATCATAGAATTATCCATCATTGAGGGTTTTGCCATCAAGCACTCTGCCCGTCACCTCTATAGAGATTGCAGATTGAAGGACTGCCTCTGTCAGAATCTTCCCTATTGCTCTAAACCTGACTTCTTGCAATTACCCTTCTAAATTCCATAAGAACCTCCTTTTCTCAGAGTATAATTTTCTATAACGTGTTAAACTGGATTTAAGATTTGTGGACATATTGTAGAAATACTCAGAGATACCCAGAATATTTTTTCCAGATGTTCCAGAGGGCATAGATCCGTCATGGAGGCCTTTGGTGAAGAAAAATCGATCAAGGTCAGACAGAAAGCAGAATGGCCTGCCCCCATTTGTCACTGATTCTGAAATGCAGAGGCTTATGCTTAGGAAGGCATTTTTTCAGGGGCTGAGAGGACTCTTGTGATTTTATTTACTGTGAAATTTTCAATTGTCAACTTAAATGCAGGATTAATGCTCAAAAAGAGGGAGCAACATTGTCTAGTGAAAAAAGCATGGACTTGGAGACTTAGAAGTCAGATGTTACTGGGCTTCTTCTTCATCTCCATCACTTAGTACCTGTGGGACGTTGGACAAGTTGCCTAAATGAAGATGATGATATATGTACTTTATAAGACATTATATTGTATACATTATATATACACTGTATTCTGTGTGTGCGTATGTGTGTGTGTGTTCCTCCGTGAAGCAGACCCAAGATGCAATTAGACATGCAAGAGATTTATTCAGGAAAAGCTTGAAAAAGATAGACGTGAAAGAGCAGAAGTACAGACCTCAAATTTGACACTTAGAGAAGTAAAGGGGCAATGAAGGAAGTTAGGAATTGTCTCAGACTGCAGGGAGGACCTAAGAAATTTTCAGGCAAGATTGTCTTAGGGACCCCCTACGCCAAAGTTGCCCTTCAGGGAATTCTATCTCCTGCAGGAATGGGCTTGCCTTTGTACCCTCCTGAGAGCAGCCCTCAGGGAGCATGGCCTCAATGCAAACTTGATAGTGAATCCAGCAGGGCAGCAGATGGAGATATGAGTCAACCCTGCTCCCTCAGCAGGGTCTCTTAAGGGAGATCTCAGTGGATCATGGTGTGTGAACTAGAAGTTGCACAAATAACTTAGGACAGTGAGAGACAGTAGCTTTGTACATTATAAGAATTACTGTCTTTATTGAATAAATTGTAGGGGCAGTTTTTAATGAGGATCATCAGTCAGAGGTTTTCAACTTTTAGGTTTTTACATTAAGAGTACATTTTAGTATTTAGCTAAAAACAGTGGTCCTCACCTCAGAAATTATGATTCATTGGATAGGTATGAGGAAGAACAATGTGTTTTGTGTGTGTGTGTGTGTGTGTGTGTGTGTGTGTGTGTGCATGTTTGTTTTCTAGCTTTATTTTATTTTTTTCACAGGCTTTTTATTTTTCTTCAGTATTATTGACTATATTCCCCATGCTGCATATTTCATTCCTATAACACATTTATTTTGTAACTGGAAGTTTCTACCACTTAATCTCCCTCCCCTATTTCACTCATCCCTCTATTCCCCTCCTAACTGGCAACCACCAGTTTGTTTTCTGTATATTTGAGTCTGTTATTGTTTGTTAACGTTTGTTCATTTGTTTTGTTTTAGATTTCACATATAAGTGAAATCATATGGTATTTGTCTATCTCTGTCTGACTTATTTCACTTAGCATAATAAAGTCCATACATGTTGCTGCAAATGGCAAGATTTTATTCTTTCATATGACTGATATTCCATTACATATATATTATGTTATTATATATGTATGTGTGTATATATATATATATATATATATATGTAAAACACATCTTTATCATTCATCTATCAATAGACACTTAGGTTGTTTCCATATCTTGGCTACTGTAAACAGTGCTGCAGTGAACATAAGGGTGCATATATCGTTTCCAATTAATGTTTTGGTTTTTTTTGATAATTACCCAGAAGTAGAATTGCTAAATCTTTGGGGTTTTTTTTTTTGTTTTTTTTTTTTTGCAGTACGCGGGCCTCTCACTGTGGCCTCTCCTGTTGAGGAGCACAGGCTCCAGACGCGCAGGCTCAGCGGCCATGGCTCACGGGCCCAGCCACTTTGCGGCATGTGGGGTCTTCTCAGACCACGGCACGAACCCATGTCCCCTGCATCAGCAGGCGGACTCTCAACCACTGTGCCACCAGGGAAGCCCTATTTTTAATGAAATATTTTGAGGAAATTTGGTACTGTTTTCCATATTGGCTATAGCAATTTATGTTTCACCTACAGTGTAAAAATGATCCTCTCCTCATGGAAATTTGTTGTCTTTTTTTTTTTTTTATAATAGCAATTCTGACAGGTGTGCGGTGGTATCTCATTGTGGTTTCAATTTGCATTTTCCTAATAATTAGATATGTTGAAGATTTTTTCATGTGTCTATTGGCCATCTGTATATCTTACTTGGAAAAATGTTAAAGTCCTCTGTTCATTTTTTAATCTGATTTATTTTTGATGTTGAGTTACACGAGTTCTTTGTATATTTTGTATATTAACCTCTTATCAGATATATTGTTTGTTAATATATTTTCCGATTAACTAGGCTGCCTTTTCATTTTGTGATAGTTTTTCTTCCTGTGCAAAAGCTTTTTAATTAGATATAGTCCCATTTATTTACTTTTGCTTTTGTTTCCCTTGCCCGAAGAGAGATATCTAAAGAAATAGTGCTAAGACTGATGTCAGAGAGTGTACTGCCTGGCTTTCTTCTAGAAGTTTTACAGTTTCAGATTTACATTTAAATTTTTAATCCATTTGAGCTTATTTTTGTATATGGTATGAAAAAGTAGTCCAATTTGATTTTTTGTATGTAACTGTCCAGTTTTTCCAGCACCATCTATTAAAGAAGCTGTCTTTTCCCCATTCTATACTTGTGACTCTTTTGTTGTAGATTAATGGACAAATAAGTGTGGGTTTATTTCTGAGCTCTATTCTATTCCATTGATACCTATGTCAGTTTTTATGCCAGTACAATGTTGTTTTGATTACTGTAGCTTTGTAGTATAGTTTTAAATCTGGGAGTGCCATACCTTCAGTTTTGTTTTTCTTTCTCAAAATTGTTTTGATTATTAGGGTTCTTTTGTGTTTCCATACTAATTTTAGAATATTTGTTCTAGTTCTGTGAAAAATGTCATTGTTATCTTGATAGGGATTGTGCTAAATATGTAGATTGGTGTGGGTAGTATGGTCATTTTAACAATTATACTTCTAAACTGCAAGAACAGTATATCTTTCCATTTGTTTGTGTCATCTTCAATTTCTTTTTTCAGTATTTTATAGTTTCCAGAGTATAGGTCTTTTTCTTCTTTGGTTAGAATTATTCCTAGGTATTTTATTATTTTTGATGGATTTGTAAATGGGATTGTTTTCTTAATTTGTGTTTCTGGTAGTTCATTGTTAGTATATAGAAACACAACAGATTTCAGAGATTAATTTTATAATCTGCAACTTTACTGAATTCATTTATTAGCTATAATAGTTTTTTGATGACATCTTTAGAATTTTCTGTATATAGTATCATGTCATCTGCAAACAGTGACAGTTTTACTTCTTCCTTTCTAATTTGGATTTCTTTTATTTCTTTTTATTATCTGATTGCTGTACCTAGGATTTCCAATACTATGTTACATAGACTTGTCATATGACCTTTATTATGTTGAAGTAGGGTCCCTCTATACCCACTTTGTTGAGAGTTTTTATCATAAATGAATGTTGAATTTTGTCAAAGGATTTTTCTGCTTCTATTTAAATCATCATATGATTTTTTATTCTTCAGTCTGTTAATGTTGTATATCACACTGAATGATTTGCAGGTATTGAAGCGTCCTTGCATCCTTGAGATAAATCCCACTTGATCATGATGTATGATTCTCTTCATGTATTGTTAAATTCAGTTTGCTAGTATTTTGTTGAGGACTTTTGCACCTATGTTCATCAGTTATAGTTATATTGGGCTGCAATTTCCTTTCTTTGTGGTGTCTTTGTCTGATTTGGGGCAGGGTGATGTTGGCTTGGCTTCATAAAACAAGTTCAGAAATGTTCTAACAACCCTGAATTTTTACTCTCCCCTGACACTTAATGTTTTCGATATCATATTTTATACCTTTCTGTTTTGTGTATCCCTTAACTACTTATTGTGGATATATTACTTTTCCTACTTTTTTTTTAAACTTTCCTACTAGCTTTATAAGTGGTTTATATACTGCCTTTGCCGTATATTTGCCCTTACCATTGTGATTTTTTTCTTTTATAATTTTTATATTTCTAGTTGTGGTCTTTTCTTTCCCACTTAGAGAAGTCCCTTTAACATTTCTTGTAAAGCTGGTTTAGTGGTTCTGTACTCTTAGCTTTTGCTTATCTGTAAAACATTTCTCTCTCCTTAAAATATGAATGGTAGCCTTGCCTATTAGAGTATTCTTGGTTATAGATTTTTTTTTTTTCTTTCAACAATTTAAATATATCTTGCCACTCCATTTTGGCATAGTTTCTTCTGAAAAGTCAGTTTGTCTTTTGGGAGTTCCCTTGTACTTAACTAGTTGCTTTTCCCTTGCTGCTTTTAAGATTCTATCTTCATTGTTAATTTTTGCCATTCTAATTACAGTGTGTCTTTGTGGCAGCCTCTTTGGGTTGATCTTGTTTGGGACTTTTTGTGATTCCCAAATCTGGATGTCAATTTCCTTTCCCAAGTTAGGGAAGTTTTCAGCTACTAGCTCTTCAAATAAGTTTCCTGCCCCTTTCTCTCCCCCTTTGCCTTCCAGGAGCCTATAATGCAAATGTTAGTATGCTTGATATTATACCAGAGGTCTCTTCAACTATGCTAAATTTAATTTTTTTTTCCTTTTTTCTGTTCATTTTCAGTGATTTCCATAACTCTGTCTTTAAGTTCACGGATCCATCCCTCTGTATCATCTAGTCTACTGTTGATTCCTTCTAGTATTCTTTATTTCTAGTATTCTTTATTTCAGTTATTATATTATTCAGCTTCTGTTTGGTTCTTCTTTATATTTTCTAATTTTTTGTTAAAATTCTCACTGTGTTCATCCATTCTTCCCTAGCTTTGTTGAATATCTTTATGATCATTACCATGAACTCTTTATTGGGTAAATTGCTTAACTTTCCATCACTTAGTTCTTCTGGTGTTTCATTTTGTTCCTTCATTTGTTCCTTCACATATTCCTCTGATGCCTCATTTTGCCTGAACTCTCTGTTTTTATTTGTATGTATTAGGTTTGGTGCTTCCTGATCTTGGAGAAGTGGCCTGTGTAGGATATGTCTTATGGGTCCCAGCAGCACGCTCGCATCTGGTCACCAGAGCTATATGCTCTAGGGGTGGACCCTAAATGGGTTGTGTAGTCCCTTCTGTTGTGGCAGGGCCAACTAATGTAGGTGAGCTTGTAGGCAGGGCTTGACCCTCGTCTGGTTGACTGCCAGGTCCTACTTCATACTGTGGCTGCTAGCCCACTGGAGGGTGGGACTGGGTCCCAGCACAGCTAGTCTCCTAGTCCAGAGAGTCCCAGGGCTGTTGCTTGCCTACTGATGGGTGGCAATGTATCCTGTGACAGCTGGCTGTGGAGCTCTGGGGTTCCTGGGGCTGGTTCTTACTGGTTGGTGGGCACATAAGCCCCCAGCACTAATAGGCTAGTGGGAGGACTACAAAATGGCCTTTGCCAGCACCAATGTCCTTGTGTTAGAACAAGCTCCCCAAAATGGCTGCCAACAGCATCTATTTTTGCAGGGGTACGCCATTTACCTCTTTCCTCTCTGGGAGACTCTCCAAAAGCAGTGAGTGGGTGTGATCCAGGATCCCTTCAAGTTACTCTCTCTGTGCTGGGTCTTGGAGATGCGAGGTTTTGCATTAGTTAAGGTTAGAGTCTCTGTTTCCTACAACCTTCTGGCTCTCCTGTATGCAAACCCCTCTGACCTTCAAAGCCAGAAATTCTGGAGACTTGTATTCCTGGTGTAGGACTCCAGGCTGGAGAGCCTGATTTGGAGCTCAGACCCCTCACTCCTTAAGGAGCACCTCTGCAATTGTGATTATCATCCTGTTTGTGGGTTGTCTACCCAGGGGTGTGGTTCTTGACTATATTGTGTCTCCACTCCTCTTACCCATCTCATTGTGGTTCCTTCTTTATATCTTTAGTTGTGAAATTTTTTTTTCTACTATCTTTAGGTAATTCTCACCAAGAGTTGCTCTATAAAAAGTTGTAATTTTGGTACGTTCATGGGAAGATGTGAATTCAGGGTCTTCTGACTCTGCCATCTTGGCCACTTCAATGATGTGTATTTTTAACAAACAACCAAGGGAGTCTGATGTTTGTATAAAAACAAAAAGCCTAAAAAACACTGGCCTACCTAAGTCATATAGACTGTATAAACTACACTGATCATTGTATACCCTATTTAAAATTAGATACATTAGGTTTTTATATTTTAAAAATCTATGCTGGGGAATTAAGAGTTATTTTCATTTATTCAAAAAATTATATTTGGTGTATGATATCATACAACTGAGGCATCAACAGGTTAGTGATTTTTATGGAAGTTCACAAAGGCAGTATAGACTAGCAGCCATTTGGAGGACTTCAGTTTCCTTTCTCAGCTGCTATCTCTCTGCTACTCCAAGTACCATTATCTACTTTAATCATAATGAATTACTGCATTTGTGAATGACAGGTACTTACTTATGCAAATGAATTGGCCATACTAAGCTAGTTTAGTTGATCAAGCTTTCCAGGTCAAGAAGGGCATTTCCCTAGATAAGATTAAGAAACAAGATAAATCTCTTGGGAGATAAAGAGAAAATCATTAGAGCATATCATCTATTTGGAATTTCAAGTAGCATTTTTGTCCTTAAATTGTTCCCCAATTATTGGTCAGATTCACTATAGACACTGTTTCTTGGAATATTCATTACCTTATTGAACTCTAACATTTTTCTGTTGTTCAACCTCACAAAATGTACTCAAATGAGATAAGTATTCCAGTGGAAATATGAACATTATATGAAAGGCAGGTTCAGTATAAATGCAAATTGCTTCATAAAAGTATTGGAAAACACTCTGAAGGGGAGTAATTTAATGTGAACAAAACATTTTAAAGGGACTTGTAATGTTAATGTCTCTATAATTTTTCAATATCCTGAAAATAGTAATTAGTGACAAAATTATAATTTTATGACAATACCCTGCCTAGTGTGAGATCATTGAATGAGGTCATCCTTACTTGTTTTACAGTTTCATTTCCAATTTACAAACTTGAATAAGACTGCCTTCTTGGTGCTTAAGTTAATCTAGAATAATATCAATGATGCTAAACTGATACAATGGTACTTTAAGCTTCACTTTATTTTCCATTAAAAATTAAAATTATTAGCTTGTGGCTGGTGTTTTTGTTTATATAACTGCATGAAAATAATTACACTTTTATTTTCCAAATAATGTACAACCTAGTAGAGGACCTCTGTCAACTTTATAACTGCAGTGCTCAGAGAGTACCTTGAAATTTATTTTACATATAACAAGATCAAATGAGTAGGATGGGCAGGCCATTTAACAAATGTTACAGTTTGTTAAAACATTTTAATTTCTTGTGCAAAACCTTATATCAGATTATGTCTAATATTATTATATGAGTTTGTGGTGATTCTCTGTTAGACATGGCGTCTGCAAAGGGTGCATTGTTTTATGGCTTTAGAATCCTGACTTTGATCTACCTATGAGCACATATTCATGAATCTAAAAAGAAAAGTTCTTTCTTCTGGATGAACTGGTCATAACTGTCTGCTTTGAATTTTCTTTCGTAAGGCTTGAGGTCTCTGTTCAAAGAACTCATTTGCTGCAAAAGGGTCCACAGTGTCTTCTTGGTTTTTAAAATAGTAAGGCAAGCTACCAATTGTCTTGTTGGAAATGTATTTACAGTCTTCAAGATTGTGTTGTTGTTGCCAATTACCTAACCAAAGAGCTCACAGAAATCTAGCCCCCCAGATAGTTCTGTTTAGAATAATATATTACCTAACCTCATCCCAAATATGAAGGTGAGACCTAGGATTATACAGAAAAAGATCAACCAAAATGACACTTGAGCATTTAAAGGAAAAAACAAATAAGAAATGAATATTTTAATGTTCATTGTTAAATTTGTCTTACCATGGCCATTATGACCATTTACACTTCTATTCTAAAATGACTGTAATGTTTTTAAATGGATTACCAGGCCCTCTTTGATTCAGTGATCTTGGTGTCTCATGATACGGACAATTCTGTTCATATAGGTATCACCCCTACTCCACACCTCCCAGTGAAGTGAACAGAAGAAAGAGCAGGCCATCAATGGAGGTAGTTCTTTCTACACAAAAAGTATACAAGTTTCAGTATTTTGTTCTTTTATAACAGGAGCATTAAGGAAACTAGCCCATTACCCACACTGAGCTGATAGAATTTGCCTGATAAAATCTCAACAGTGGAAGGACTGATCGACAGCCAAGTTAGCATTTCCAAAAACAGTGGGCATATTTACACATTGCTTTGAGGGAATTTAGGTCATTTTATAAAAAAGTCATTGTAGCATGTATAAGAAGTATTTTTTTAACGTTTTTATTGGAGTATAATTGCTTTACAATGGTGTGTTAGTTTCTGCTTTATAACTAAGAGAATCAGTTATACATATACATATATCCCCATATCTCTTCCCTCTTGCATCTCCCTCCCTCCCACCCTCCCTATCCCACCCTTCTAGCTGGTCACAAAGCACCGGGCTGATCTCCCTGTGCTATGCGACTGCTTCCCACTAGCTATCTATTTTACATTTGGTAATGTATATATGTCCATATATACTCTACCACTCTCTCACTTTGTCCCACCTTACCCTTCCCCCTCCCTGTGTCCTCAAGTCCATTTTCTAGTAGGTCTGCATCTTTATTCCTATCTTGCCCTAGGTTCTTCATGACCTTTTTTTTTTTTTTAGATTCCATATATATGTGTTAGCATATGGTATTTGTTTTTCTCTTTCTGACTTACTTCACTCTGTATGACAGACCCTAGGTCCATCCACCTCACTACAAATAACTCAATTTTGTTCCTTTTTATGGCTGAGTAATATTCCATTGTATATATGTGCCACATCTTCTTTATCCATTCATCTGTTGATGGTCACTTAGGTTGCTTCCATGTCCTGGCTCTTGTAAATAGAGCTGCAATGAACATTGTGGTACATGACTCTTTTTGAATTATGGTTTTCTCAGGGTATATGCCCAGTAGTGGGATTGCTGGGTCATACGGTAGTTCTATTTGTAGTTTTTTAAGGAACCTCCATACTGTTCTCCATAGTGGCTGTATCAATTTACATTCCCACCAACAGTGTATGAGGGTTCCCTTTTCTCAACACCCTCTCCAGCATTTATTGTTTGTAGATTTTTTTTTTTTTCGGTACGTGGACCTCTCACCGCTGTGGCCTCTCCCATCGCAGAGCACAGGCTCCAGACGTGCAGGCCCAGCGGCCATGGCCCTCGGGCCCAGCCACCCTGCGGCCTGTGAGATCCTCCCGGACTGGGGCACAAACCCGCGTTCCCCTCATCGGCAGGCAGACTCCCAACCACTGAGCCACCAGGGAAGACCTGTTTGTAGATTTTTTGATGATGGCCATTCTGACCAGTGCGAGATGATATCACATTGTAGTTTTGATGTGCATTTCTCTAATGATTAATGATGTTGAGCATTCTTTCATGTGTTTGTTGGCAATCTGGATATCTTCTTTGGAGAAATGTCTATTTAGGTCTCTGCCCATTTTTGTATTGGGTTGTTTGTTTTTTTGATATTGAGCTGCATGAGCTGCTTGTAAATTTTGGAGATTAATCCTTTGTCTGTTTCTTCATTTGCAAATATTTTCTCCCAGTCTGAGGGTTGTCTTTTTCATCTTGTTTATGGTTTCCTTTGCTGTGCAAAAGCTTTTAGGTTTCATTAGGTCCCATTTGTTTACTTTTTTTAAATTTCCATTTCTCTAGGAGGTGCGTCAAAAAGGATCTTGCTGTGATTTATGTCATAGAGTGTTGTGCTTATGTTTTCCTCTAAGAGTTTTATAGTATCTGGCCTTACATTTAAGTATTTAATCCATTTTGAGTTTATTTTTGTGTATGGTGTTAGGGAGTGTTCTAATTTCATTCTTTTACCTGTAGCTGTCCAGTTTTCCCAGCACCACTTATTGAAGAGACTGTCTTTTCTCCATTGTATATTCTTGCCTCCTTTATCAAAGATAAGGTGACCATATGTGCATTGGTTTATCTCTGGGCTTTCTATCCTGTTCCATTGATCAATATTTGTGTTTTCGTGCCAGTACCATACTGTCTTGATTACTGCAGCTTTGTAGTATAGTCTGAAGTCCAGGAGCCTGATTCCTCCAGCTCCGTTTTTCATTCTCAGGATTGCTTAGGCTATTCGGGGTCTTTTGTGTTTCCATACAAATTGTGAATTTTTTTGTTCTAGTTCTGTGAAAAATGCCAGTGGTACTTTGATAGGGATTGCATTGAATCTGTAGATTGCTTTGGGTAGTAGAGTCATTTTCACAAGGTTGATTCTTCCAATCCAAGAACATGGTATATCTCTCCATCTATTTGTATCATCTTTAATTTCTTTCATCAGTGTCTTATAATTTTCTGCATACAGGTGTTTTGTCTCCTTAGGTAGGTTTATTCCTAGGTATTTTATTCTTTTTGTTTCAATAGTAAATGGGAGTGTTTTCTGAATTTCACTTTCAGATTTTTCATCAGTAGTGTATAGGAATGCAAGAGATTTCTGTACATTAATTTTAGAAGTAAGTATTTAAATGAAGGAATAAATTAGATAAATAATTATTTTATGTAAAATAAAGCCTTTTTAGAAATAAAATAATTAAAATACTTTAGATAATAAAGAATAATTATTTAAAATTTGGGTATTAAATTTCCCTTATGGAAAGAGAATATACAAATACACATTATTGATCTCTTTCTCAATCTTTTGAAGTTTTGGAGGTAATAATTTGGGAAAAAATAAATGTCTATATGAGGCTTTCTGACATTGGGGTGTTTAAATATAGGCTCTGAATCAATATGGAACTCTCAGTCTTCCTCAAAACAAAACAAAACAAAAACCACTTCTGTGGTGTCTTTTAGAGTTACATTTCTCTGATCCCCCAAACTGTCCTATATCTTTAAGTGCTTCTCTGAATATATTATTCCTTTTCTTCCTTTCTGAAATCTGACAATTGTTTGTTGAAATCACAACCTCTAAAGCCTCTGCAGGGAACAACACATTTTTTTCTTTCATTCCTCCATGGGTTACAGAGCCAGGATATAGCATAGATATTTTATCAGTTCCTTGTTACCACCTCAAAATAATTTCTCACCTTTCCTCTTTTGAGAACCCAGATTTTGTAAAAAACTCAAGTCACCTAACTACACAGATCTCTCCCTTTCTCACAGTCATTATCTACAACATATTTGCCTTTCACTGCCATTTATCCATCGCTTTAGATTCGGGTTCACTCTCTCTTCAACTCTGCTCTAATCTACTTGACCTCAACATCAAAATGCTTCTAAAACCTTGGGCTTTTAATCCCTTGATTTACCTGCTTCCAGAACCTTTTACTCAGTTCAAGGCTCAAAGTACATTTTTTCATCACCATTAAGCAGCACCCCTCTGTCATCAATCATGATTCAAAAAATTCCACACTCTAACATTTTTACCCCGTTAGAATATCCCTCATTGTTAATTATTTCTATCCCATTTCACTCTCCATCATCTCCTTCTGTTTTCACCTTTCTTTTTAAATTAGCATATATTCCAAAGTCCATAATAATATCCACTTCCTTGCCAACAGCCTCAATTATTTTGTCTCTTGCTGAATCATAGTCATCTGTCAGATCTGGGTTCTACTTAATCATTTGCTTAATTTCACCTTAAAAAAACATCTCCCCAAATGCACACCAATCTCACACAGATCTAATTCAATTTCCCACTTTCTAAGATGATATCATACCTTGTATTTTCTATAACGCTCTAAATTGTCTTTCTTAGATCAGAACTTGTGATCTGAATAGTCAAATAAGTTTCATAGCTGTCAATTTCAACTCATTAGTACTCAATCACCATCAGGAAGCTGAGTGATCAGAAATAAGTTAATAAAATCATGCCAGTCATTAATGTATGAAGTCAGTTGACTATCTCTTTTCCTTTATGACATATATTTATGCAAAAGGGCATGAAATATTCAACTGCCTTTTCTTAAATATAATATGTGAGTATATATGAAGACTAACTTATTTCTCCTCTAATGAACACTGTAAGCAAAACATGCAAAGATAGAACAATCTTATCTTAAACATGTCAATCAGCTATCATACTCATTTGAACTTTGGCATTATGACTGTTTCTGGAGCAGGTACTATTTGTATTTCATCATTATGCCTCTCAGCATTATTCCTAACAAAATAATATATCATATATATCTTCTGATAGGAAAAAGCAAAATCCCTCTCAAACCCAAGACAGCAGCTACAATCAAATGAGAATGAGTAAAGGCAAATAAAAGGACAAGAGACTCATTTAAGCTTTAAGAACATTCATAAACTGAAAGTGAAAGGATGGAAAAGATATTTCATGCAAATCTAAACCAAGAGAGAATGGGGCTAGCTATACTTATACCATACAAAATAGATTTTAAGTAAAAAGCTGTAATGAGAGATAAAATAGGTCATTATAAAGTGATGAAAGTGTCAATTCATCAAAAGTATATAACAATTATAAATCTATATGCACCCAATATTGGAGGAGCTAAATACATTATACATTATTATTATTATTAAATAATTATTAGCAGATATGTAGACAAAAATAGACAGTAATCAATGAAATAAGGGTAGGAGATGTCAATATCCCACTTTCAATAATGAATAGATCATTCAGACAGAAAATCAATAAGGAAATAATGGACTTGAACTATACTTTAGACCAAGTAGACCTAATACACCTATACAGAACATTCCGTCAAAAAACAATGGAATACACATTCTTCTCAAATGCACATAGAACATTCTCCAGTACGGATGACATGTTAGGCTACAAAACAAGTGTTAACAAATTTAAGCAGATTGAAATCATACCAGGTATCTCTTCTAACCACAATGGTATGACACTAGAAATCAAATAACAGGAGGAAAGATGAAAACTTCCCAAACATGTGGAAATTAAGCAACAATATATGTGAACATCAAATTGGTTAAAAAAAAAGATGTCAAAAGAGAAATAAAAAAAAATATTGTGAGACAAATGGAAATGGAAACGCAACATACCAAAACTTACTATGGGATGAAACAAACTTAGTTCTAAGAAAGAAGTCTGTAGGATAAATGCCTACATTAAGAAAAAAGAAAGCTTGCAAATAAACAAATTAACCTTATCCCTCAAGGGACTAGAAGAAGAAGAACAAACTAAGCCCAAGGTTAGAAGAAGGAAAGAAATAACAAAGATCAGAGCAGAAATAAATAAAATAAAGATTAAGAAAACAATAGAAAATATCAATGAAACTAAGAGCTGTTTTTATTTTTTAAAGATAAAATAGGCAAATCTTTAGCTAGATTAACTAAAAAAAGAAGAGAGATGTCTCAATAAAATTATAAATTAAATAGATATTACAACTGATATCACAGAAACACAAAGGATCATAAGCAACTACTATGAACAACTATACACCAACAAATTTGATAACTTAGAAGAAATGGATAAATTGCTAGAAACAAACAACTAACCAGGACTGAATTATGAAGTAATAATAAAGTATAAACAGACCAATAACAAGTAAGGAGATTAAATCAGTAATCAAAAATCTCCCAACAAATAAAAGCCTAGGACCAGATAGCTTCACTGGTGAATTCTACCAAATATTTAAAGAAGAATTAATATCAGTCCTTCTCAACACTTCCAAAAAATTGAAGAGGAAAGGAGCCCTTCCAAATTCATTTTACAAGACCATTATTATCCTGATACTGGATACTGAAAGAAAATTGCAAGCCAATATCCCTGATGACCATAGATGCAGATGTCCTCAACAAAATACTAGCAAACTGAATTTAAGAGAAAATGAAAAGGATCATTAACCATGATTAGTTGAGATTAATCCCTGTAATACAAGGATGTTTCAGCATATGCAAACCAATAGATGTGACACACCATATGAATGAAGGATAAATAGCATATGATCATTTTAATAGATGCAGAAAAATTATTTGACAAAATTTATTATTTTTCATGATAAAAACTCTCGATAAATTAGGTATAAAAGGAATATGCCACACGTAATAGAGGCCATATATGGTAAGGCCACAGTTAACATTATATCCAATGGTGAAAAGTTAAAAACCTTTCTTCTAATAACAGGAACAAGACAAGGATGCCCACTCTCACCATTTCTAGTCAACATAACACTGGAAGTTCTAACCAGGGCAATTAGGCAAGAAAAAGAAATAAAAGACATCAAATCAGAAGGAAGAAGTAAAACTGTCTCTATTTGCAGATGATAAGATATTATATATGGAAAACTGTAAAAATTTCAACAAAAAAACTTTAAATAAATTCAGTAAATTTGTAGGATACAAAATCAACATAAAAATATCAGTTGCATTTTTTATACATTAGCAACAAACCATCTGAAAGAGAAATTAAGAAAGCAATTTAATTTACAATAACATCAAAAATAACATACTTTGGAATACATTTGAACTGAACACCAAAAACTATAAGACATTGATGAAAGAAATTGAAGACACAAATAAATGTAGACATCCTGTGTTCTTGGATTGGAAGGCAGAATATCGTGAAAATGCCCATACTATGTAAAGTGATCTACAAATTCAATGTAATCCCTTTCAAAATTCCATAGAAGTAGAAGTAGAAAAAACCTAAAATGTATATAGTCCCACAAAAGACTGAATAGCCATAACAATCTTGAGAAAGAAGAACAAAGCTGAAGGCATCATACTTTCTGGTTTCAAGCTAAATTATAAAGTTGTAGTAATCAAACAGTATGGTACTGGCATAAAAACAGGCACATAGACCAGTGGAACAGAATGGAGAGCCCAGATATAAGCCCACACATATGTGGTAAACTAATTTTTTGACAAAGACGCCAAAAACAAACAATAGGGAAAGGATAGTTTCTTCAATAAATGTTGTTGGAAAAACTGGATATCCACACGCAAAAGGATAAATCAAGATCCCTGTCTTACACTACTCACAAAAATGAACTAGAAACGGATCAAAGAATTAAATATAAGATGTGAAACCATAAACTCCTAGAAGAAGACATTGGGAAAAAGACTTTGACAAAGGTCTTGGCAATAATTTCTTAGCTAAGACACCCAAAGCCCGGCAACAAGAAGCTAAAATAAACAATTGGGACAACAACACACTAAAGATCTTCTACACAGCAATGAAAACAACAGTAAAGTTAAAAGTCAAACTACAGAATAAGAGAAAATATTCACAAACCTTATATTTAATAAGGGGTCAATCTCCACATTAGATTAAAACCTCATGCAATTCCATAGCAAAAAATCAAATTATTGTTTTTATGTAAAAATGGGCAAAGGACCTGAATGGACATTTTTCCAAAGAAGACATTCAGATGGCCAGTAGGCATTGACAGGTTGCTCAGCATCATTAATCAACAAGGAAATGCTAATCAAAACCACAATGAGATGTCACCTCACACCTGTTACAATGGGTAATATCAAAAAGACAAGAGATAAGTGTTGGCAAGGATATGGAAAAAAGGGAACCCTTTTACACTGTTGGTGGGAATGTAAAGTGATACAGACATTATGGCAAATTATATGTCGTTCCTCAAAAAAAAAAATAGATCTACCCTATGATCCAGCAATACCACTTCTGAGCATATAAGAATCCCCCACCTTTTGAAAGTTTACGCTACTTCGCTTTTACAAAAGACCGACATTAGTACTTGCTTTTGCTAACCTAAAGAAATCCAAAGAGGATTTTTCGCTTTTATGAAAGAAGGTGAAATTTAATTCCCAATTTAAATAACATTTTTGTTTTTTGTTTTTACTTATAGAAAAATTAAGTCTTAGTTGTGTTAGAGTGGGAAGAGCTGGAGTTCTAGAGGCAGATTCTGCACTTAGACTGGGTCTGTGATGCTTGATTTTGAGAAACTAAGTGTATTTCCCTGCCTTCATTCAGACAGAATGGGTGGTAATCTGAATTTCCTTACTTTGATACCAAATGACCTACTTATTTTCTATGATACTGTGAGGACAACCATGAACATGCATTATAACAGAAACAGAAAGCACAGAACTTTCTCCTACTCCCTGAAAAGCAGGAGGTAGCAAGCTCTGAAATTTGTGATTATGTGTGTGTGTGTGTGTGCTTGCCTGCCTGCATGCAGCTGACCCTGAAAATACTTTATTTTTTTATATTTGAAAACTGTTGAATTTGAAATAATTTCATATTTTTAAAAAGTTACAAGATTATTTAAAGAAATATTGTAACCCCTTCACCCGGATTCTTTCTTTCACTAGGTGTGTATGTACATATACACTTTACACACAAACAGAGGCATTTTTTTCTGAACCATTTGAGAGTGATAATGTTCCTTTAGTCCTAAGTACTGTAATTTTTATTTCTACAAAAAAGGACATTCTCTTAGAAAACCCTAACATGATGATCAAATCAGGAAATTCATATAGATACAATATTATCAAATTTACAGACCATATTCAAATTTTGCCAGTTATTCTACTAATGATTTTTAGGGTGGGGGGAAAAAAATCCTGGTCCAAAATCCCATCTGGGAATCACAGATTACTTTTACTTGTCTGTTTTGTCTTCTTTTATCTGGAATATTTCCTCAATCTTTTTGTCTCTTATGTGCTTGACATTTTTAAGGAGTACAGGTCAGTTATTTTATAGATATTCCTTCATTTGGGTTTGATATTTTCTCATGATTAAGTTCAGGTGATGTATTTTGGGCAGTGGCAGTATGGAAGTGATTTTGTGTCCTTCACAGTGCAGCAAATTAGGAACTACATACTGTCTATTTTTCATTTTAATGGCAGTAGTTACTTTGATGATTGGGTTAAGATAGTGTCACTTTGTAATTTATAAGTATCAATAATTTTCCATAAGAGAATACTATGACTCTGTATCAATGGCATATTCTCTGTCAAACTTTTCTAATGCTTTAGCGTCCATGGACTTTTCTTGCCTGAAACAACTATTACTGTGATATTTCTAAACTTTTTTTTAGGGATTTTTTTCTTCCCTATATTTCTTCTACATTTATTAATTTGAATTCTACTATAAGGAAACACTTTCCATTCATCCCCATTCGTCTGTTTTATCCTATGGGTTATAACACTTTGCCATTATGATTGATTTTGGTGATCTAATTTTCCAGATTTTGCCAATACGATCCACTTCAAGCTGGCCCTTTGCAAAATTTGAATATGGTCAGTAGATTTAATGATAATATTGTATCTATATTAATTTCCTGTATTGATTCAAAATATTTCCATCATTCTATGAACATTTCCTTACTTTTTGGTAGGGCATATTACTCTAGGCTCATCTTGAATGTTTCCTGCTCCAATTTAAGAATGAATCATTTGTCCAGTTTATCTCTTTTTATTAAAGAATGATATTTAGGAACCAAGACCTGGGCTTTAGGTGTGTTCATTATTACTGTAATGACAAATAAACACATGTATGTAATATGATTATAGACACTTTCCTATATCTATTTCTAGTTTTATGTTAAAATTCATTAATTTATACTGATATTCCAATTCCAATTAATATTGCAGGGTTCATTTTAGCCTTGCCTTTTTCTGTGTTCTTATATTCTTACCTAGACAGAGAGAAACTAGGATTCCATAAATCATGCCATTGTGGAACGCAAAACAACTCACTACAGCCTCTCTCTCTCTCTCTCTCTCATTCAACTCCAGATTTAAATAACATGTTTTTGGATTAATTTTTCTTTTATTTAAAAATTTAAAAAATTGACTCTTAAAACAAACAAAAAAAATTGACTCTTAGCTGCATTTGAGTGGAAGAGCTGGAATTCTAGAGACAGATTCTGGACTTGTTCTATGAGGCTTGATTTTGAGAAATTAACTATATTTCCCTGTCTTCATTCAGATTGATTATTATAAAAAATACTTTAATCTGAGGATATATGTCAAAATATCAATTTCAAATACTATTTGAATTATATTTTTTTCAGCATATCTATGTTATTAATTTGAAATATGTCTTCCCCCACACTTGTAGAGTTTAGGTATCTTTTTTGTATGTCCAACATTAAAATAATTGTGAAATTTAAAATTGTACAAAAATACATACTTAAGGTATTCTTACTGCCCTTGCTCCTTTCTTTCCTTTTCTAAACCACCAACCTTCCTACCAGTTCTCACCCCTTATACATAACCAACTTCATTAGTTTGTGGATCATCTCTCCAGTGCTTCTTTTTTTAACAAATAAATGTACAGATACAAACAAATAAATGCCTTACCTCTTCTCTTTTACATGAAGCAGAGCATACCTTAGATAAACTTTTGTACTTTGCTTTTTTTTTCACTTAACACTGTATCCTGGATATCACTCCATATCACACCTCTTAAGATCATCTCATTTTTTTACAACTAAATAATGTGGATGTATACAAGTTTACCCACCTTCTCTCACCTATTGATGTTTGGCTTGTTTTCAATTTTATGTATAGGCATTTGACTTGATTTCAAATTTTAGCAGTTAAAAAGACTGCTTCAAGGAGAATTTCTAGATGCTGACTTTCCGGGACAAAGATAAATGCATATGCAGTTCCATTAATTAAATGTTGCCAAATTCTCCCCTACAAAGTCAGCACCAATTTGCATTCAGAGTAGCAATGTTTGAGAGCGCCTGTTTCCCTTGAACTTCACCCAGAGAATGTTAACAGTATTTTAATTTTTTCCAGTATGATTGGTAAGAAATGGTATCTCAGTGTATTTGCATTTGCATTTCTCTAATTGCACTTGAGGCTGAATACTTTCCTTATGTTTAATGGCTATTTTGGATTTTTTTGTGAACTGATTTTGTCTTTTGCTCATTTTTCTACAATGTAGTTTATTATTATTCCAAACCCAATCAAGTGGTAAGAGTGTGTGTGTATATGTATAATATCATATGTATGCTACATATTTATAACATATATAAGTATATAATATGTATTAAATATATATTAAATATATATGTAATATTATATGTTATAATATATTGTTATAAATATATTATTTATATTATAATATATTTTATATTGTACATTATATAATATAAAAAATATATAATTATACATAGTATATAATATATATGATAAAATATATGATATATTTATATATTTATATGATATATACATATTAATAAATACATAATATAAATATATATTATTTATATGTTATACAATATATAATATACCTTTCATATATTTATATGTAATAATATATAATACATTATATATGATATATATGCATAACATATATATTACATAATATATAATAAATAAAATATAAGATATGATATATTTATATTCATACATTTACATTGCATATTTATGAATATTATAATATTCATAAACATTTATTTTATATTATAATATGTTATATAATATATTATACATAATAATACTTATATATAATATATTATATAAATATATTAAACATATTTATAATATCATGTATATGATATTCACTCTTTATCTGTAATATAGTTTAAAAATATTTGCACTCAGTTTGTCAGTTGTCTTTTGAGTTTGTTTATGATATTTATTTTCAAATGTAGTCACACTTACTAGTGTTTTATTGTATCTGAACTTTGAAGTATTTTCTCAAAACCTTTCTGTGGCGATAGAAGAATTCACATGTTTTCTTGTAATATGGTTTCATATTTTACATTTAAACCTCTGATTCATTTGAAGTTTATCCTCGTGTATATTGTGAGATATGGATATAATTTGATCCTTTTTGACAATTGGCTATTGTCAATTTATTTATTAAACTATTTATTAAAAAGTTCATATTTGGTGGTATACCAAATTTGAGGTGTCCCCCTTACCATACACTAATTTCCTATTTAGTATATATTTTGTTGCATGAAGCCTTTTTTTATTTGTTTATTTGTGTCAATTCTCCTCCATTGTTGCATTACTTTGTATGTTTTGGAGAAGTATAATGCCTGGTTAATTTCTTTGACCTTTTAAGTTGTGTGATATAAAAAGCCAGGAAGGCATCAAGGATATTTTCTTTATCATAGATCAGTACATTTATACACATATGTCTTGCAGTTGCTCATTCTCAGGCAGTTTTTCCAGATATCCAGTGGCCCTTTCCAGTATGCAAATTCAGATCTAAAACTTGAATTTCAGTT
This sequence comes from Aethalodelphis obliquidens, assembly GCF_003676395.1. Lineage (NCBI taxonomy): Eukaryota > Metazoa > Chordata > Mammalia > Artiodactyla > Delphinidae > Aethalodelphis > Aethalodelphis obliquidens. The sequence continues at coordinate 13,017,577 of NW_020837991.1, read as the reverse complement.
TTAAATATTAATAATGTTCCATATTATATGTCTTGGCCTATGTTCAATTTCAGCCACTTTCTCTTGATCTTTTTAAATTTATTTCATCATCTCATTTTCATTCTGTTGGCATTTTTCTTGGCTTTTCTTTGACTCCTTATTAGATTTTCATTTAAGTCTATTACCCCTTGACATTTATTAAATTTAATCTTCAGGCTGGGATGATTTTTATCTCTTTTTTCTATTTTTTTTCAAGCAAATATGTTTAATTTTTTTAAATAACTAATGGCAAAGTAAAATATTTCCATCACATCATTTATTTTTGAGTTTAATCAACTATCTCTCTTTTTAAAAACTTCTTCCTACTCACTGATTTTTTCTTTTTTTTTTTACATTTTAATTTCTAAGTTAAGGTGTTTTTTCATATCCTCAGATATTTACCTCATTTTGAGGTGTTTGAGGTATCCAATTTTCTTTTGCTTTGTGGTTGATTTTTGTAGTTATAGATGAGGAAGTGGGATTTCTTGAGCCTGGGTGCCTTAGTTCTCATTTTCTATTTTAATTGTGCTGTGTAATGTTATGTAGTTTTCATGTAATCATTTGAAATATTTTTGGTGTAGTAAAAGATTCAGGGCTTAACAGAATTCTCTTGTATTTCTTTATTTTTGTTTTTGTTTTTATTTTTTCGAGAGGGAGGGGGATTGAATGACCTCTAATTTGTTGCTTCTCTTTTTTACAGCAGGACCCTCAATTTCCCATTTGCTCATTTTTTTAAATCAACAGTTTCTAAAAACACCTCATCCCTCCCCTTTATCTTCTTTCCCAGACATATAATTGCTTTCAGACTGCAACCTCAAATGGCATGTGCTTTCCTGTAGGAAGTATTCTCAACCAACAAGTCTCTTTTCTAGGCTTTGTACACTTAGAGTGAACGTTCTCCTTTTGGCAGCAATTTTAGCTCAGTTATATACCTACCACTGGCTTCCCTCTTCTCTCTTTCTTGCCATCTATACTCCTGGCAAAGATTTTCTGTAAGAGCATAAGTGATAGCTCACCATGGTTGGTCTTTTTCTTTTCTTCTTCTACTTTTTCTTTTTTTTTTTACTTAGAGGTAATTCGGGGGTTTTTTCCCCTATATTTTAATCATGAGCAGTTTGGTATATTTCTGTGGTTTTGCTTTTCTTGTTGTTATTTATTGTTTTTGGAGAACATGTCATTATTTTCCACTATTTGAAAGTCTTAAAAAATACACACACACACACACACACAAACACACACACACATATATTTAGCTGTCGTTTAATTAATTTTTCCTGGAACTCATGAAACCATGACTTTGCAAAACTGCTTAGAATAACATTTTTAACTGATATCCCTGGCTATAATCTTTTACTTTCTCCCTGTTCATTCTTACCAGAGAAAGCTTGGAGGCTCATTTTAGTAATGTCACTTCCCTACTCAGAAGTCCTCAGTGGTATCACTATTCATCTTCAAATCAACTTGAAATTCTGCACGAGTTATGTGGGATCCCAGGTTGCCTACTTTTCTTCTGTGTCTCTGCTTATTCCCATGAAGCTAACCTGGGTTTGTTCTCTACTTAAACTTCACCCAGGCTAAGCTGTCCGTCAATTCATTCCATTCTGCTACCTTTTGGCTATCACCATTTCCTTTTCACCTAGAAAACAGTTTTCAAGAATAACCTTGAGTGAGCATTACCAGAACAAACTGGGTCTGCCCTGGCCACATTGGTTAATGAAAAGTCCCATTAACCCTTTGTGGCATTTTAATCCTTTCCCATGCTGTGTTTCTCTTTCCTTGGTATAAATATTTTAATATGAATACTTAGCAGTCTACCTTAAGTCTGTCTACTGTCCATGCCATAAACAAAGGTCCTTCTTTTGGTAGACGTGCTCAAGAAATATTCTAAGTCCTTACGTACTATATCACTTATACTCTACAACAGCTAAATGAGGTATGTACTTTCACTAAACCTTAGTTTACAGATAAAAAAGAGAAATCAAGTTACAGAGAGATGAAGTAACTGAGTTAATATAGCTAGCAATTTGTACAACCAGGTTTTGGACTCAGGTAGCCTGTTTTCAGAGCCTGAACTCAAAACCAGTAATCTGTATGTTGCATAGAAGGAATGGATATTTTATTAATTTTGAAAATTTCAAAGAAATTTCAAAGAAATATAATCCAGTATCCTAAGCTTTAAAATCAGAAAGGTTGCCTGACAATACAGTAGGTAAATGAGGTATCTGATTTTGATTAAAAGAGCAGTAGTATGCTGTAGTTCAGCTATTAGATAATTATAATTCTGTAATATCAGTGGTTTTGAAAATTAATTTATACTTAATGAGATATACCAAATATTAATTATACTTCAAGAAGGAGAGGGATTAATACAGAATTCATTAATAAGAGATTGCAATGATTTATTTTAAAATATACTTAGATTGTGTCTACATAATTGAGGGATATTTGGGGGTTTTTTGGTGTAATAAGAGTTGTATGATTCAACAAGAAGTGATCAGTAGGAAAGTACACCTGATGAATTTACTTAACAGAAGTAATTATATTTAGCATGGACTACTATTAATATGTATTCAAAGCCACACCTTTGCACAGATTGCAGAGTACATGAACACCTTACCCAGGCTGGGAGTACTGCAAAGTCATCTGAGTCAGAAATCAGGGAGAACCTAAAAGATTCAGTTGACATTGGGTCATGATCACAACTCTATTATTAAATAATTTTATCACAAATATGAACTAAAATTAATTTAAAATAAAGTGGTAATATAGCATGTATAAGTACAAATTATTCAAAATTGAATGACTTAAAAGTAAGATAACAGAAAACACATTTTCTTATCAGCAATTTTTGTTTAAGTGAGGTTCATCGCAATTGAAATTACCTTACAATGATCTGTGTGAAAAGAGACTGAGGTCTGTGGTCTGAGGAAAAAATTTTATGTAATGTATATCTTCTAGCATTGAAGTGTTGCTTTCTGAAGAGTCTTTATTTCTGCAGAGAAATAAAGACAGTTGGAAAACCCATCTTTCATGCCTGCTGTTTTCTTATTTTATGAAAGTGACATTCATCATAGGTTAGTTGATAGAAACCGAGCAGTAAATGACGTTCTGAGACCTCATCTGCAGAAGCAAAATAAGCAGCAGACCTTAAAATAACCCCATGTACTCAATATAGTCCAAACAGAATAAAGGAGGAAAATTCTAAATCCATTTACCTAGAATGGCCCAACAGTTTCAATGACACACTTGTAAAAAGTCATTCTTTTCTGTGCTATATGTTTTCCTTACATTTCATCAGGAGCAAAATACTTGATTGGAACTTCTAGTATTAAATGCTTTGGTATTTCAGATGGAGTCTACACTTCAGATCACACATAGAATCTATAACTACACTTCTCCCTCTATGCCCACATGTTTCACGAGAACTTAAGAATCTGTTGTCAGAATTTCCTCGTAAACAAATCACTCCTCTATCTGCTATCTTCTTACTTTGTCATCTTCAAATGCATGCCAAATATTTGTTGTGAGTTAGTGCTATGGTATAATTATTTTAACTTGTGAACAGGAAAGTGCCAATTAAAGGAGATAAAGGCCTGGAAATAAAGTTCTTTTGTTAAAAACATAGCTTTAGAAATGCTTTTAAGTATATTTATTAATCAGTCTGCTGAAATGGATACAGTAATTATGCATGACCAAAGACTATATAATTTGAGCAGATAATATTAGTGTAAATGTACTAATATAATAAAAGACAAAATTGTCCCTCAGGCTGTCCGTGTCTCACATACCTCCTTGTGTCATTCTTTGCTCTTTGTTGACTCGCTGACTCTCACCGGATGAGGGGAGCTGGTAGGTGTTGGCCACAGTGTGAATCAGGATTCAGGGATTCACTCAGTCGCTTACCCCAGGCACTCACACACCCACTTAACGTTCCAGGAAGCCAGGACTAATTCCCCTGTCACTACACTCTCAGCCTAGTTCGTTTTACTTGACTCACTAAAAAAGCCAAATAATTAGATCCTTTGAGACATAAAGTGTGAGTTTTTGCAATGAAATGCAAAAACTATCAAAGCATTCAGTTACTTGTATCATCTTGAATGTTGGCAGTATCTTTAATCAAATATGCAATGTGTAGAAATATGTCAGGAAAGGCAGTGGACTGAAAATGGGCACTGATACCATGTCACTCTGCTCTCCCTCAATCACGAGGACCCTGCCTAAGGAGGTTTAGCCCTCTTTTGTTTCAAAACAACGAGTATAGTGGAAATCAAAAACCACTCATACCCCAAAAAGAACCTCCTGAACAATTTTTGATATATTTTTTCTCCAAAATCTTTGTGTGCATCTGCATGTGTGCACATGTGTGTATGTATGTATCTTTTATAGAGAAAAATGTGCACTCCCAAATGGGATATAAAGTCAATCGTTTTTACCTTTCCAAACTAAACTGTTAAGGGCCATTCCTTTACTGAAAAATCATATCACTCAATTTAAATAGAAAGTATTTTACCCAACTATTGCCTGAACAAACCAAAGTTGTATAATTACAGTATTATATATTGTATTCTTTAAAAAGCCTAATATATTTACAGATCAAAGCATGTAGTGCAACACCTGTGTTGCTATAGAGATCCCTAATTTTATCAAGATTAAAAAAATTTAACAACAAATCCATTTGTTTTATAAGTATTCTAAAGGCTTACCATAAACACCCACAAACATTTCTTTCATCAGTTTTATAGGACAATACAGGAATAAGATATTATGTGCCTTTTAATTAGTTACATCTTCCAATCTCATGTCTTTTATTTTTCTGATACATCCTCTCTACTGATATATTTCCTCAGTTTAGAATGGTCAGTGAAAAAGTTATATTCTTCAAACTTTTTAAACCTGGACTGCCAAACTGATAATGTGAGTATGTATTTTACATATATACATACATACATACATATATCATATCTCTGTTTTTTCTCTATATGTGAACATAGCACTAGCATGAAGTTTCTTGTTTTTTTTTTTTATTTTTAAGCCTGAAGATTCTTAAAGTGTTCGTGGGACAGAATCAAGGTCATCTGATTACATAAGAGTCATCATTCAGATTTATTCTTTTGAAATTGCCTGAGAGTTTAAGGAGGATATTTCTCTAGGGATTAGAACCTTAGCATAGCAGCTGTTGATTTAACAGGGTCTTTAAGAAATCATTCAATTATTAATAAGACCAAAACTTACTATTATTATTCTGTTTTTTTTGAACTATCTTTGAAATACTTTGGGGTAACGTTGGGTCTTATGGAAAGTAACTGACTTGTGTTAACCATGACTATTTCATGTTGCCACCTGAAGGAAAAAGAGTGAAGAGGAGACTGGATCTAGAATTTCATACGTAAAAAGAGCACAGAGAAGGTATACTGATTGTTGCTTAAGCTATGTCTAAATGCTGTGTTAGAGTCCCGAAAAAAAGCTGTCATCATCCTTTGTAGGTACTCACAGCAGAATTTGTTAGCCAGATTCCCAAGAAAGCAGAAATGTTAGAATGCTGAGATGAAATTCAGGGTAGAGAGTGAGAAGACCTATTAGAAGCGAATAGGAAACAGACCAGCCGTCAGTGCATGGTAGAGTCATCTCAGTGAGCAGCGCTATAAAGTGAGGATCTATAAATTCTTACTGCTGAAGTGCTAGCCCTGCCTGACATATAGCCTGCATGAAACCCAGGTCTCCTGGGATTTTTGAGCTCCTAAATTTCCAGTGTGATTCTTATTTTCTTACTGCTCTGTACATATCTTTTTTTTTTTTTTTGCGGTACGCGGGCCTCTCACTGTTGCGGCCTCTCCCGTTGCGGAGCACAGGCTCCAGACGCGCAGGCTCAGCGGCCGTGGCTCACGGGCCCAGCCGCTCTGCGGCATGTGGCATCTTCCCGGGCCGGGGCACGAACCCATGTCCCCTGCATCGACAGGTGGACTCTCAACCACTGCGCCACCAGGGAAGCCCTGTACATATCTTATAATAACCCCTCCCTTCACTTGAGCTAGCCTGTGTCTCTCTGTACATCTTGAATCATTGAAGCGTAACTAAAGCTATGTCTTTACTAACCACTAAAAACCACAATTTATGCTAAGCACCATACTTTTCTTGAATTCTTGTAAGCTAATTCAGTCACCAGCCATCCATTCATCCACAAAATGCAAGAACCTGGTAGTCATACTTCACTTTCCTCTCCGCTTCACCAATGCCCTCTCTTCCCCCATCTACACTCCACACCTTGTCCTGCCACCTAATTCCCAGGATTAATTAACCTTCCTCCTTAACACTACTGTCTCACCGGAGTAATATCTCTTCCCTGAACTATTGTGAGAGTGCAGTAACTATTTCCCTGCCATCAATTTAGTTTCCTTACCATCCTCCACATTTTACATAGGAAAATCCATGTGGGACATGATTAGAGCCTTAGCACAGGCTTCTTGCCCTCTTGTAATAAGTTTTCTAATGACTTGGTTCTCTCTACCTCACCAGACTTTACCTCCTCCAGCACTTCCTGCTCTGTTGCCTCTGATTCAAATGCCTACCCCATCTCTGTTTGCTCATCATCTCCACTTGCCCTTCAGCACTTGACTGAACCATCATTTTCTCCAGGAAGATTTTCTTAAACACAAAGATTAGACTCTCCGCTGAGCTTCCATAGCTGTGCTACCTCCAGCTGAGCACACAGCATTGTCCGCTGAGTAAATATCTTAGCTGTCTGTGTTTTCACAAAGCTGTAAGTTTATTGATGCTGAGGACTGCTGTTATGACACCCCAAACCTGGAACAGGGCCTGGAATATGCCAGTGACCAATACACTTTTTTATGAACGTACTTACCCTTGGCCTTGCAATCCGTTGGATTTAGATGACCTCCAGGGCCCTCTCCCAGCCCACGTGATCCCAGTTTTCTCTGCAGCCTGATTGGCAATGGCAGCTTGTTTACCTGCTGTGCCAAACCCAGTCTGTGGCCGGCACTGGGGCTTACAGGGGCTTAGAAGGAAGCCCCTGTAGAATGATTAGAACTCCTTAATGGTTTCCCTGAGAGCTGGGTTTACTGAAGTCATCCCCCAGCCCCGGTTTTATTTTAAAGTACCTTCAACTTTACCTTCCTTGATTAACCATACATCGAGAAGAAACCCTCAGTTTCTTCTTGCTTTCTTTGCCCTGCAATAAAAAGAAGAATCTGCCCTTTTAGAAGGATATGTTTCGATACTAACAGAAGGGGCTGTACAGCCAGGACACAGTGCAGAGAAACAAGAGTCCCATCAGGCATCAGACTGCATAGTTGGATTTGGGGTAAACATAAATAATAACAATAATAAACCCTTGCTCTTACTTCACCATATTTAGTTTTGATTTTTTTGGATAAAATATATCTTTTAACATCATCATAAGGAAATGAGAGTTTGGTACTGTTTTAGAGCTTCCACTTGGAAAAGATTTCAAGGGTGAGGAGTCCGTGTCTCCTGGAGACATTTCATAGGCACCATCATTAGTGTTAAGGGGGGCAGCCCTGTGGGCTTCTTTACGTTTATAGTTCCTAAAGGATCAGAAGTAGTTTTTCCTTGTACATACAGAAGCTAAGAGCTTGTCACTTCTTCAGAAAGTGCCAGCTCTGTGGCTGAATGCACTTCGTGTTCAGAATTGCCTAAAGCAGAATTTCAGACCCCAGAAGCAACACAGGATCTCATCCTTGTAATTACCCACAGTTGATGATTGTGGTGAGCAGAAAAATGGCCCCCCAAAATGTTCACATCCTAATCCCTGGGACTTGTGAATACATTGCATTATAAGGCAAAAGGGAATTAAGGTTGTGAATCAGTTGATCTTAAAGCAGGAAGTTTATACTGGATTATGCAGGTGGATCTAATGTAATCACACAAGTCCTTAACAAAAGAAGAAGGAAGAAAAGTCACTCAAAGAAATGCCACAGGTCTTCCCTGGTGGCGCAGTGGCTGACCCGTGCCCCTGTCCGGGAAGATCCCACATGCCGCGGAGTGGCTGGGCCTGTGAGCCATGGCTGCTGAGCCTGCGCGTCCGGAGCCTGTGCTCTGCAACAGGAGAGGCCACAGCAGTGAGAGGCCCGCGTACCACAAAAAAAAAAAAAAAAAAAAAATGTCACGAAGATGGAGGGAGGGCATGAGCCAGAGAATTCAAGAAACCTAGAAGCCACTAGAAACCGGTAAATACCCTCAGCTGACAGCCAGCAACATGGACTGTAGCCCTAAAACTGCAAAGAACTAAATTCTGCCAACAACATGAATAAGCGAGGAAATGGATTCATCCCTAGAGCATCCAGAAAACCTCCCTGCTCACACTTCGGTTCGATTCTACTAAACCTGTGTCAGACATTTGACCTACCAAACTATAAGATAATAAATTTGTGTTGTTTTAAGCTACTATGTTTGTGACAATTTGATATTATAACACAGAAAAGTAATACAATGATCTATCAAACACTTACCCTTGGCAGGGACAAAACGCCTACAAGAAGATTGCAATTTAATTGTCAGGAAAGATATAAATACATGGAAATTTCAACAGTGATGCGAGAACAAGGCAGTATTTTGAGACGGTAATTGGTTTAGTGGCATAAAACAGTGCTTGATAAATTGCCACATGAATTCTGCTGAGTTTTGAGAAGAGTCTTAATGAAGAGGTCAAAAGAAATGAGTCTCAGGTTCATGGTCTCAAGTATATATTAAGAGGCTGTGCACAGCGTTGGTAGATAACCTCACAAACATTGCTTTATTTAATGTAAATTGGCATTATATAATTAAGTTGAACATTTTATGACACTGAATGTAGGAATTCACAGTATTTGAAATTTTCAGGAAAATACTGAGAAAGAGACTGAATGGAATCAAGCATGAATGTCTAAGTAGGATTCATTTGGAAAAGGAGGTGAGAGAGAGGCTTTCCAGAAGAGAACAAATTGATCAGTGTTTCACAGTGGACAATGTCTGCATTACCTCATGGGACAATTGAGGATAATGCACATTTGCTGCAAAACACCCACAACATCTGAGTGGAACCCGCCGCTCTAGGTACACAAACAATCGCAAACACATACCTCCCTCACCTGAGCAGTCGGCAATACAGTTTCTGAAAATGAGACAGAACAAACAGTAATCTCTCAGGCATTCTCCATTAACCCAACAGAGACAGAGCGTCAGTTGTAAGAAAATTTAGATAAAGAAGCCACCAGTATTTTGGTTTCTAATCCCTTTCAAGTTCGGACTCAAAAAGTAATTGAAAGTCAGGAGAGGGGACTTCCCTGGTGGTGCAGTGGTTAAGAATCCACCTGCCAATGCAGGGGACACGGGGTTGAGCCTTGGTCTAGGATGATCTCACATGCCGCGGAGCAACTAAGCCCATGAGCCATACTACTGAGCCTGTGCTCTAGAGCCCATGAGCCACAACTACTGAAGCCTGCATGCTACAACTACTGAAGCCCGTGCTCCTAGAGCCCATGATCTGCAACAAGAGAAGCCACCACAATGAGAAGCCCGCGCACCGCAACGGGCTTAGAGTAGCTCCCGCTCGCCACAACTAGAGAAAGCCCACGCTCAGCAATGAAGACCCAATGCAGCCAAAATAAATAAATAAATTTATTTTTTAGAAAAGATAAGAAAGGGGCTTCCCTGGTGGCGCAGTGGTTGAGAGTCCGCCTGCCGATGCAGGGGACGCGGGTTCGTGCCCCGGTCTGGGAAGATCCCACGTGCCGCCGAGCGGCTGGGCCTGTGAGCCATGGCCGCTGAGCCTGCGCGTCCGGAGCCTGTGCTCTGTAGCGGGAGAGGCCACAGCAGTTAGAGGCCCGCGTACCACAAAAATAAATAAATAAATAAATAAGATGAAACTCTTAAAAAAAAAAAAAAAGAAAAAGAAAGCAGGAGAAATCCTCAGTTAATGCCACCCTTCCAACCAAAGGTGAAAATACTAAAGGAACAGGGAGTTTTTTTTTATGATGAGCACAGCTCTTGGGTAAGCCCCTAATGCTTCCTCTGTCCCAACAGGGTTGGTGACCAAGGCAGCGAGGGCCCCCAATTGTCAGAAATTGTCCCTGCAGATGCCCCAGCTGCTCACTGACTTCCAGACCTAAAGGGGTCAGTCTAGATGTAGACACTGCACCTACTGTCTCCTCCTATCCGGAGACACATAGAGCCAAGATCCTGGGGAGCAGGTGGCCCTGGAAAGCCAAGTGGAGAGTGTGATCCTTTTAGTAAGAAGACCTAGATGTAATTTGTGTCTTCATTGCTAATTAATAGTGGAACTTCCTGCCAATCACCAAGCCTCTCTAGGCTTTAGTTTCTCCATTTGTACAATGGCACTGATGATATTAATGTGCCTCTCTCAGAGTAGGCATTCACATCCTTTTGGGTGTGTGTGAGTGTGTGTGTCCGTGTGTGTGAATTTTAATGAGATCATACAAATCTTTGGTAAAATATACAGTGCTATGAAATGTTGGTACTGTTGTATTATTATTGTATTAGCTCTCTAAGGCTGCCGTGACAAAGTACCACAGACTGGGGACCTAAACAACAGAAATTTATTTCCACACAGTTGTGAAGGCTAGACATACAAGGTCAAAGTGTCGGCAGGGTTGGTTTCTACTGAAGCCTCTTTCCTTGGCTTGTAGATGGCTGTCTTCTCCCTGTGTCTTCACGTGGTCTGCCCTCTGTGACTATATGTATCCCAATTTCCTCTCTATTGTAAGGACACCAGTCACTGGATTGGGATCTCCTCTAATGACCTCATTTACTTCTTCAAAGAATCTATTACCAAATATGGTCACATTCTGAGATACTGGGGGTTAGGACCTCAACATAGGGAATTTGGGGGAACACAATTCAGCCCATAATAATTATTATTTGATGATGATGGTGGTGATGATGGTGATAATGATTAATGCCAGTTTAGTGGTTAAAATAATATTTGTACTATGTCAGTTATGAACTTCATCTATAAAAATAGTGAATACCTTTATTGGGTCCCTTTGAGGCCTTAAGGTCCCAAAGTCACTGCTTCTCAGGGGCAACAGAAGCTGGAAGTGTGGTTCCAGTGCTCCTCTGGGCTCACATACAGCAAGTCCCCTACATACGAACCTTCAAGTTGCAAACTTTCAAAGTGCGAACGTGCTACTACCCAGACATCACTGGATCGTTTTTTCAAGAGGGTAGATAGAATTGAATCCAGCAAGGAACCAGAACCTGTGCCATCAGCGTCAGGCGTGAGTGACACTGCAGCCTGCAGTGTCAGCCTCCATCTCCTATTGCTGACGATCCTTCAGCTCTACCATCTCCCACCTCCTCTCCCTCCTCCAGTCAGTAACTCTTCTTGCCTGTTCACTCGATGCCAGCCCCTGGATGCCAGCTGTTGTACTGTACTACTGCACTTTTCAAGGTACTGTGCTGTAAGATTGAAAATGTTTCTTTCTTTTTTGTGTTTGTTTTTTATGTATCATTTATGTGAAAAGTATTATAAACCTATTACAGTACAGTACTAGGTAGCTGATTGTGTTAGTTGGATACCTAGGATAAATTTGTTGGACTTATGAACAAATTGGACTTACAAATGCACTCTCAGAACGGAACTCGTTAGTATGTGACGGACTTACTGTTTGTGTGAAAAGTATTATAAACCTATTACAGTACAGTACTAGGTAGCTGATTGTCTTAGTTGGATACCTAGGCTAAATTTGTTGGACTTATGAACAAATTGGACTTACAAATGCACTCTCAGAACAGAACTCGTTAGTATGTAAGGGACTTACTGTACACATGCCTTGAAGCCGGTGCCTAGGCCTCTGGGGGTTTTGTTACCTTTAACAGGACAAACTGTCCTCAAATTATAGTCTCATCTTTTGTACTTCATAAAAGCGTTCAGTTTAACTGTAGAAATTGACTTCAATGACAAAATAAATGTGGAAGCTAACTACTTTTCTGCAGCAGCTCTAAATTCCCTTCTGGCAAAAAAAAATTGCTAAAATTATCATGCTTCATTGGCATTTCCTATTAGAGCATTTCTCCACGATGCACAGAGACTAGACTGGGTAATTTAGGGAGAAGGGCTGTATCCCAAAGTACTCCAAACTCCCAGGAGGCCCATTTATATCCATTCCTCAGACAAGCAAAGATATAGACAGTGAGCAACGTTTATCCTGGGGAAACTGATCAAGGAAGAGAAGCCACCTGGAAAAAACAAGTCAAGGAGACCGGCAGACTTAGAACCGTAATTTGAGATGCTAATCATTCTGGAAGCATGTTTTATTGGTTCACTTAATTTGATTTAGGGAGAAATTTCCCACATGGATTAGGGGATTTTTTAGACCTAAGATACTGACTTAAAAAGTAAAGTTTGATTTACTGTATTAGCGGCCTCAGTGGAATCAGTTCCTCAAGCCTCCTAATAACTAAAGCAGTGGCTTTCAACCTTCAATCTTTCTAAGAATCATCTGGAGAGCTTGTTAAAATGCTACAGGCTCAAGAGATTCTTATTCATCCAGTCATGAGTGGGACCCAGCAATTTGCATTGTATCAAGCCTTCCTTTCTGGAGGCAATTTTAATTTTTCTAACAAACACTTATATAATGTTTATTACATACCAGACACTGTTTTAAGCATTTTATCAATGTTAACTTCTTACAAGGCAAACTACTGCATTTTGTTATCTGTATTTTACAAGAGAGGAATGGGGGCAGAGTTGTTTGCCCAAGGACATAGTGCTAATAAGTGGCAGGCCTGGGATTTGAACTCAGGCAGTTTTGTTCTGCAGTCCATGCTCTTGGCTACTATATTGTGCTACCACCTCATTTTGACGCCAATTTTCTAGCCGTCACATTATAAGAAACACCACAGTAAAGACTATTCACACAGGCATAAGAACTGATCCCATAAGGCAAATGATGTCCATCATTCATGTATACCTGTTTGGGGAAAAGAAAAACATAAGCCTTTATGTAATACCTGTTTTGTGCCAGAAGTTCTGATAGCCATGCAAACATTACTAGAGAAATGATTTTAAAAATTCTAAATGGAAAAATTGTTCAACCCCACTGAGTTTCTCTGTGGTCCTAATGAATGATCAGGAAGCAGCATAAAAGCCAGAGTTTGCTTCCAGATGCTCAAACTGCTGTTGGATGCAGGCTCTGGCTCTGTGCAACACATGACTTAGGAATTTGCCCCTGGTTTTTTCTTTTAAAAACAGGTATTATTTGGAAACAATTTCAAATTTACAGAGATGTTACAAGAAGAAGAATCCTACAAAAGATCATCCCTCATATATCCTTCACCCCGGATATCCCATTCTTAAAAAATCACCTCATTATTTCCTACATTTGTTCAGCCACTTCCTCCCTTCTTTCCCTCTTTCCCTTGGTGCATTCCTGTCTTCCAGCTCTGGAAAGTGTGCCTGAATCTGGAAGTCCTCAAGAAATAGTTGCTGAACAAATATTCATTGGGCAGATAAGGAAAAGGAGGCCCAAAGAGGTTACATCACTTGACCAAAGTCAAGTTTCTGGAAGGTGACAAAGCAAAGATGTGTTGTAGAGCTCACATTCTTATATACTGTACATCTCATCATCTGAGAGAAATAAAAGGAGCAAGGCTGAGGCTCATATTTTGGAGTTTTCAGTGGTGGAGCTTCTGTCTTCTTACTGGAAAAGCTGAATATTCACACATAAATGTCCCTGTCTTCCTGTGATCACTGTGCTCAGCTCAACTGCCGAAAATAATTTGACTCAAAAAAAACAAGTACTCTTAGTAGTAGTGTTACAAAAGTGCTTGCAAATCTCTTCTCTATTTTCCTAGTGCTGTTATATGCATTATGTCATTTTACATCATAACGCTCCAATGAATCAGGGCTTATTATCAACTTTCTGGGAATGAAGAAGTTGAAACTCAAGGAGTTAGTGATTTCCTCAAGGCCATATAGCAAAAAATGTGATTGAGAACTGGGGCCCAGGTTCCCAGTTTCTGACCTCATCTTCTTAGTACCAAACTTCTTACTCAGCCACATATGCTACTAAGCTCTGTTATACAAAATAACCCTGCTAAGCAAAACTAACAAACCAGTGACCCATACAAAATTGTAGGTATGATAACAACGAGGTTCTCAGTGGTACCTGCAAATGATCATATTATATGGAATAAATGTTAACTCAGAAGTGCTGAAAGGCTCTAAGAAGTTGTACAAGGCCATCTGGTCATTTGACGATAGACATGTAGTGGTATGTTGGACCTGAATCTTATTGTGACCCCAGAAGCTGGCTTCCTAAGTGGCTAAGGGAGGTGGAATTCAAGGAACAAAACATCTTTTCTGTAGATACCACCATTGTGCTCACCACAAATCCCAAGGACATGAGACTGAAACATGGATCTAGAGGTTTTGAAACATGGATCTAGAGGTTTTCAGTCCAGGGAAATAATCATCATCAGTGACCATCACCAAAATTTCATACTTCCTAGTAGTTTTTAACTTCATAAACTTTGTTAATAGCAATGGACATATTTGAGTCTCAATATAAATGACCAACTTAGGTTATGAGACAATGTAACAATCTCCCTCACTGTCAAATCCCAACAGAATTTCTTAGAGATATTAGTGATTCATCTAATATCTCACTGTTCGTATTACACAGTCTCCTGATGCTGAGTCTGTCCTCTTGTCACCAATCTGCAAAGGGGAAGGAGTATAACTGGTACAGGCCTGCCATTTATTACTCAGTCAACATTCCTTCTCTCTTTCTCATTCTCCCTGCTCTGTAACTGAAGTATTTTATCATCTTGCATCTCTGTGAGATGATCAGGTATTGTTATCTCCTTTTTTTTTTTTTTTTTTTTTTTTTTGTGGTACGCGGGCCTCTCACTGTTGTGGCCTCTCCCGTTGCGGAGCACAGGCTCCGGACGCACAGGCTCCGCGGCCAGGGCTCACGGGCCCAGCCGCTCCGCGGCATGTGGGATCTTCCCGGACCGGGGCACGAACCCGTGTCCCCTGCATCGGCAGGCGGACTCTCAACAACTGCGCCACCAGGGAAGCCCCTGTTATCTCCATTTTTTATCAATGAGAAACTGAACCTCAGAAACCTTTTGCAATTGTTCCTAAATAGAAGAGAGATTTAAGTCCAAAAAGCAAAGAATGGGGAAAGAGTACACTGAATATTTTCATTAGGTTTTATATGTTCCAGGTCACGTTCTAAACAAAGTGACTTCCCTCTTAGATTTCTCTGTTGTCAGGATTACAAAGAAGTTTGTTGCTTTGTAGCCCCTTCAGAATCATTTGTACTCAATTATTTCATTCTGTCCCAGTTATGTATCATTGTGTTGTGTAGTACCAGCTCCAAGGTTACTAGAATAAAATAACAGAATTGCATTATATGTTATGGTTTTATGGGTCAGGAATTTGAGTAAGGAGTTTATTCTCTTCCATTGGACATCAACAGGGATTACTTGATGGTATTCAGTTTACTTAATGGTATTCAGTTGTAAATCTGCTGGCATAAAAGGTCCAAGAAGGCTTCTCCTTGGTGTCTTAGAGGAGATGACCTCTTGGAGTGGAAGGTGCCTTGGAGTAGATGGCTGAGAGGCTGGGTCCAGCTGAAACGATTGACCAAAGGCCACATGGTCACATATTGACACATGGCTTCTACAACATGATGGTCTCAGAGTAGTTGGATTTCTTACCTGCTTGCTCAGGACTTCCATAAGGAGTGTTCCAAGAGGCAGAAATCTGAGAGTGCCTTAGGGCCTGAGAGCAAATTTAGCAGCATCGATTCTACTGTATTCTACTACTCAAAGCAGTCATAGGACCTGTCCAGATTCAAGGGATAGGAGTATAGACAGGATGCTTCAATAGAAAAAATGATACAGACTTTGTGACCCTCTTTAATCTTTATATCTTGTATATTTCTACATCATGATGGTGAGCATGCTGGCATCTGAACTGGTCAGGCTATGCAGCATAAGAAAGGGGGTAGGTGAAATGGGAAAGTTACAAGCATCAGAAGATGGTTCCTGCCTCTGAGGAGAAAGATTTCCCTAGGCAAAAACTGGAAAGTAGTTCAAGTTGGTCTTTGCTAGTCTCCTAACATTTTTGCTGTTCATCTTGTCGATGGGGTGAATGTTTAGACAAGTATACTAAATACTGATTTTTTTTTTTTCCATCAACCAATCCCTGCCAGAGCCATATCTATGGGGATCCTAAGTCAGTGGTTCCAAACCGCTGTAATTCTGTATCTTGCTGACCATTTTTAAAACCATATCAGACTTCTTGCAGTATTTTTTAACTTTAATTGAATCTATGAGACACACGCACACACACACGAACAGACTGTTTACTATTATAAACATTTGACTTCGAGCCTGGAATTGGGCCAGAACATATATGAGTTGCAAAAATTACCTTTGTTCCTCTGGTATAAGACCAAGAACAGCATTCTCAAGTTGCAGCTTATGAAGAATTAGTATTCAGCAAGATGTTAATAAGTATTCTAGAAACAAACACAAAATGCAAAGTCTCCCAATATTTTGGGGAGTGCTTTGATTAACAACTCATTTTGAAAATTCACATTGTTCATATTAATATATAAAAGTCATTGAGGAAATCAATTTAACTCAGTGTTTCCCAGACTCCTTGACCATAGGAACCTTTTACCACGGACCTCCCAAATTTCATTCAACAAATATTTATTACATGCCTACATTGTACCAAGTCTTGTGCTAGACTTTGGGACTAGAGCAGTGACCAAGCAGATGTCAGCCCTTCTCTTAAAGATTATACAGTATAGTGGGAGAGCCAAATATTACCCAGATAGCATGCAGCCAAAATAAATATGCTAAGAATGAAAATCTTAAGAAGAAAATATACTGAGTATGATACATACATATAATATTTGGAGATCAAATTTAGTCAGGAGCAACCAACTAGATGAGAAACAACTTACTGGTGTAACCCACAGGCTACATGTAGTTTCAAAAACAAGATGGGAACATTATTTTGGAAAATGTTGGGCTTCTAATGCAGCAGCTGCTAGCCATATGTGGCTAAATAAATTAATTAAAATTAAATAAATGTAAAAATTCAGTGCCTCCTTTGTATTCATCACATTTCAAGTGATCAATAGCCGGATGTCCCTATGGCTACTGTAAAGGAGAGTGCAGCATAAAACCCTTCTATTTTCAGAGAAATTTCCATTAGACAACCTTGATCTAGGGCAAATGTCAGGAAATTATGGCCCACTGGCCAAATCAGGCTGTGGCCTGTTTTGGCTCCTGAACTAAGCATATTGTTAACATTTGTAAAGGGTTTTAGAAATAAAGAGGGGGGAGGGAGAGAGAGAAAGAAGAAAAAGAGGGATAAGGAGAAGAAAAAGAAGGAGGAGGAGAGGAGGGAAGGAAGAGGGAGAAAGGGCAAGAAAGAGAGGAATGAGGGAAGAAACAGAACTTATATTGCCTGCAGAACCTAAAATATTTATTGATACTGTCTGGCCCCTTACAGAGAAAGCTTGCTACCCGGATGTAGAGCCCACAACTTCTAAATTTGTCCTTCTAATGCAGTATTATAAGCCTGTGTTTGTCACCTGCTTAAAAAGCTACCTTTGACACTGCTTGGTGACCAACAAAAAACGATGGCCCCATCCCATGGCGTAGAGTTGTAGCTAAGCAGCAGGTGTCCAGGCCATAGATTATAATTCTGAGCCTTGCCTCATACCCTGACCTCTAGTGTTGCTATTAGAATAATTCTCACTAATGGAAGATAAGCGAAACTGATGGATGTTCATTGTGGGTTCAAGATGCTTAAATACTGGTTGTGTGATCCTCCACAATCTTTTTCGATCTCTTGCCTTTGTCTGCCAGTTGGAATATTCTATGTTTAAAGAAATAAGAGATTTTTCAGCCTGTACTATGGGATCTGATCAACAGTTGTCAGCCTTATAGACTAAACATAGTCATTAATTTGTATTGTGTCCCTTTGGCCATAATTATACCAAAATATCCACACTGATGGAGACACAGTAGCAATAGCCTTATTACAGAGTAACTATTATATGGGCTTCTGTGCCATAGAAGTCAGCAGTTAAGAAAAAATACTGCTTTGAAGGCTACAGTGGCAACATATTGGTTATCAAATTCATTCAGGGAATATTTCCTAAATCCCCGAAGCAGGTGTGAGATGAGAAATAAATTAATCAGTTAAGATTACTATTAAGTGAAATTCCAATGATTTTAATTTTAATAAATTGCAATGATTAACCCAGACATTAATTTCAGTTGCAGGCATAGGTAATCCAGATAAATGACATCCTAAAGAGTTAAAACAGAAAATAACCCACACAGTACTGGAAAAAAAAAAAAAAAAAAAAAAAATATATATATATATATAAAAAAATATGTTTCATTACTTAGCCAATCCATCAAGATTCTTGTTTACTATTGCTAATTGCAGTGCCTTCCATGTGCAAAACAATGCAGTTTCTCATGCGTGATATCACTTGAGCCTCAAGTTAAACAAATCAAATTTTATCTAGTTTTCTCTCCCCCCTTTCCCTCTCTTTCTTCTTCCTCTCTGTCTCTCTTTCCTCCCTCCCTCCTTCCGTCCTCCCTCCCTCCCTCTCTTTCTTTCTTTGTTCAAAGCAACAAAGATGCATAGTGTAAAGCAGTTTGCCCACAGTCAAGTGAGAAATCCTAGCTTCCACTGCCGTCTTCCCCATTCTTTTCCTTCTCTCCTCCAATTGGTTAACCTTTTAATTCATTTTTGCTTTATATATCTAGTTTAGTTTGTTTTTAGTGTAAGCAAATATATGTGTGTGATCCGCCCATCTATCCATGTCCTCACTTCTTTACACGAAAGGTAGCACTCTAAACATGGTTCTGCATTTCGGTTTTGCTTGTTTCTTTAATACTTAACTATATATCCTCCAGATCACTGCATAGCAATATACAAAAAAATTAAAAATAGAACTATCATATGGTCCAGAAATCCCACTTTGGCGTATATATCCAAAGGAAACAAAATCAGTGTCTTGAAGCGATACCTGGGCTTCCATGTTCATTGCAGCATTATCCACAGTAGCCAAGATATGGAAACAACATATCCAACGCCTGTCAACAAATGAATGGATAAAGAAAATGTGGTACACATATACAATAGAATATGATTCACCTGCCATTTGCAACAACATGGATGGACCTAGAAGATGTTATGTCAAGTAAAATAAGAAAGACAAATACTGTGTTATCACACTTGTATGGGGAGTCTAAAAACACTGTACTCAGAACTAGAGAGTTGAATGGTGATTACTAGGGGATGAGGATGGAGGATATAGGGAGATGTTCACTGATACAAACTCAGTTATAAGATGAATAAGTTTTACGGAATTAACATACAGCATGGTGATTATAGCTAATAATACTACATGGTATATTTGGAATTTTCTGAAGGAGTAGATCTTAATTGTTCTCACCACACACACACACACACACACACACACAAATGGTAGCTGTGTGAAGTGATAGATTTGTTAATTAACTTGATTGTGGTAATTAGTTTATGACATATTAAATCATCACGTTACAAGCCTTAAAAATTATGTTGTACAACATAAATATATACAATTTGTATTTGGTAATCATATCTCAGTGAAGCTTGGGGGAATTTTTTTTGAATACACTGTCTTGACTACTAGTGCTTTACGGTAAATATTGAAACCAGTAGTGGTTACTTTCAAACTCTGCTTTTTTAAAGATCACTTTAGCTGTTCTTGATAATTTACATTTTCATAAAATTTTTGAATCACTTCTCAAAAACTAAAAAGAAAATCTATTTGAATTTTTATTTTGTTTGCATTAAACTTAAAGATCAATTTGAGGGAATTGACATCCTGAGTATTGGGTTTTCCAGCCTAGGAACATGATATATCTCTTTATTTTGTTTATCTTTAATCTTTCAGCAATTCTCTGTAGATTTCAGTGTACAGATCTTGCACATCTTTTGTTTAATTTATTCATATATATTATTTTTGATGCTCTTGTAAACAGAATTATTTTTTAATTTTATTTTTTATGCTACTAGTATATAAAACTAGATTTTTTACTTTAACCTTATATCCACTGACTTTGCTAAGTTTACTGTCAAAGTTGTTTTGCAGATTCCTGAGGATTTTCTATGTAAATAATCATGTCATCTGAAAAAGGAAATTTACTTCTTTCTTTGTTATGACTTTTTCCCTTTGCTTCATTGCAATGGCTAGAATTTTTAATATAATAATGAACAGAGATTGCAAGAATAGACATCCATGCCTTGTTTCTGATCTGAGGGGAAAAGTCTTTAACATTTTATTATTAAATATGATTTTAGCAGTAGAGATATTCTTTTATAGATGCTATTTATCAGCTTGAAGATGTTTTCTATTATTTATATTTTGCTGAAAGTTTTCATCATGATGTTAAATGTTATCAAATGTTTCTTCTACATCTTTTGAAAGATCATATGGATATTCTCCTTTTTTTATAAATATGATAGATTACAATGATTAATTTTTAGATATTAAATCAATCTTGCACTCTTGAGAAAATTTTCCAGGAATGATTTTTTAATAATCTGTTAAGAATATTTATGTACATGTTCATGTGCACTATTAGTTTGTGTTTGTGCGTGCTGTTGCTTTTTGTTTGTTGTTATGTCTCTGTTTTTCGTAACTAGATAATGTCAAAGTCACAAAATGAGTTAAGAAGTGTTCTCTATTTTATGCAAGAGTTTGTGTATAATTGATTTATTTCTTTCTTAAATGTTTGGCAGAATTTACCCAGAAAGCCATCTGAACCTGTAATTTTTCTTTTAAGAAGGCGTTTAATAAAAAGTTCAACTTAGGTAATTAATGTAGGACTATCCAGGTTATCTGTGTTTTCATGAGTGGGCTTTCACAGTGCTTATCTTTAAAGAATTTTTTCATTACATCTATAATATCATTTTTATGGCAGAAAGCTGTTTGTAATATAACCTCATTTTTTTTTAATATCTGAAGGACCTTTCATTTCTGATACTGGTAATTCATAGCTTCTCTATTATTTGTTGAATATTTTGATCTTAATTATTTTCAATGAACAAGCTTTGGCATTAATTTTCTATACTGTTTGCATCTTTTCTATTTTGTTAATTTTTCTTTTAGCATTAATATGTCCTTTCTCTATTTACTTTGTGTTTACATTGATCTTTTTCTATACCCTTTAGATGGCATTTAAAACTAGAAATTACCCCCAGGTTCCCTCAGGCTCAGTCCATTTATTTTAATCTTTTTTTTTTCCCTCTCATATTTTGACTTAATGAAATCTATTGGTAGGTCTTCAAGTGCACTGGCCCTTTTCTCTGTCATCTTTTTCTACTGTTAAGCTCATCTAGTGACTTATTTCGGATGTTTATTTCAATTCTAACGTTTCCTTTTATTTCTTTTAGGTGTTGTCTAATCTTTGTTGAAGTTTACTATTTTCATTCATTATGAAGGCATATTCATTTACCTTACACAATATAATAGCTGCTTAGCATCCCCATCTGATAATTCTAACCTCTGAGCCATCTGGTTGCCATCTGTTGATGATCTTTTACCTTAGAATTGAGTCACATTCTTGACCTTCATATACCTAGTCATTTTGGATTGTATCCTGGACATCGTGAGTGTTATGCTGTATAGACTCTGGATTCCATTTTATTTTTTCCCAAAGATTGTCTATATTTTTTTATTTTAGCAGGTAATTTACTTGTTAAGACCCAAATTGCAGACCATCACACCTGAAGTGTGTAATGACTCACATTTTCCTTGTCTGGTAATGCTTATTTGTAAGTTGCTTTAATTCTGCTCACCACCTCCACTCCCCAGGAGTGATACAGTGATCAACCAGAAACTTGGGTGGAGTTTGTGTATGAATTAAGCTTTCTCCTTTTTGCTCCTTACACTTTGGCAGCCCTTGTTACCCCGGAGTTTCTTCTCCTCGTTCCTCTGAACAGAAATCATTTTAGCTTATCTCCACTGAAACTGCATCTACTCTAAGGGTAAAGCACCAATAAAATGGGGATCTACTGTATGCTGGTCACTTTCTCCAAGTTTTAACTTCTGTATTAGAAACTCCCTGTTTTGTTCAGCTTCCAAAGCTCTCAGCTAGTTGCTTTTTGTATTTTATCCAGAATTTAAAGTTCTTATTTATGTGAGAGAAGGTTTGTTAGGAGCTCATTTCTCCAACTCAAAAGTATAAACTTCATATTCAATAAATTTTAATAACTAAAAGAATAATGAAATAAAATTTCCCTCAAATGAAAGATACATATTTTAATACATTTTGTCAGATTCATTAACATATATTTTGAAAAAGAACAATAACAATGGTGATTTTCTGAAATTTGTATTTATATATCAATCCTATTAAATGTGTTAGTTGATTTCAATGTATGTATTGAAATGCACAGGACTAAAGTGTTCAATCTATTCTTGCACATCATTGGTGAAATGATTTCTGCTTGATTGCCTCTAAAGCATGGTTCATTCACATTTAATTAGCATAATAATAGGCCACTTATAACATTAATCCACAAAGCTGAATTTATAATTGTAAGAGGTGGCAACTTTGAAATTGGCATTTCTTTTATATCAATGAGATTGCAGCTGTAGATGAAGTGCAAATGGCATATTATGCAAAATAAAAGTTTACTTATGAGAGAAAACTTCAGTTGAATATTCCTGTTTGATTAATAATCTATAAGCAGATACCATCTAATTTCAATTTACATGAAAGCATAACTGCTGTTGAAAAACTGCTACAATTTAACAGTAACATCAATCCGAGTCTCTTTCCCCAGTTTTTTTGTGTATAGGCAAAGCTAGTAGTCACTTGGACATAAACTGGCCATTTTAGAATTAATGCCTAGGGAATACAAAAACAATAAAGTTTCATTTTAAGCCATTCTATTTCATGCTCATTCCCTTATTTATCTTGTAAATGTCCTTTTTTGGTGCTTATGAGACTGGAATATTTTTCAATTTGTCCCAGTTGCCTACTCTTAAAAGAGAAAAACATTCATTCATTCAAACTCTTTGAGCTGATATTCATGGGAATTGTTGTAGTTTGCCAGAGACTCTCTAAACCTGCTGACTAGAATTGAACACAGAACTTATTCACATAAAATACGATATATTTCACTTCCATAACTATCTGGACTTCAAAATGATATTAACTTATTGTAAGATTTAATTAGTTTTAGGTTTATTTTTGGTTTTGTTTTTGTTTTATTTTAGCAGCCTTGCTCTTGTAACAGCAGAAATACAAACTACAAACACCAACTACCCAAGTATAAATTGATGACTAAAGGCTAAAGCTTTTCCACATTAAATGCTATTAAGTCTGATATTTGTAACACAAATACCTGAAATCTGTAATGCAGATAAATAACTTAAGTGTATTCCTATTAAAATAGATTTTATATATATATATATATATATATATATATACACATATATATATATACCATTTGGCAGTTCTATCTCATTAAATAGGAATCTATCCAGGCAAAAGAAAGAATTATTATTTGGGTTAACGAGCATTACACTGGGAGGTAGAAAGTCTTATTCTTTACTAGTTGAACAACACTAATTGTATAACTTTGAAACTGGGTCTGCCTAAAACTGAGTTCCTTTGCAGAATTTATGATTAATCTCTATATCTAAAATTTTATTCCCTTTCTTGTCCCACCCCTATTGTCCTCAGGATTGAGGAGTATCCAAGAAAAGGAGGGGGGGCAAGAAGTAGGACCTTGTCAGGCCCTCCAAGGTAAATAAGCTCATCTGTGTCTCCTGTTTCTTGTTTGTAGAAAAAAGGTTTTAGTCTCCTAGGCCTTCTCCGAGTTCCAAAGCGCAGATTCAAGCAGCTAATGCTTTGAACTGATGAGTAACAGGACTCCGAGTTCCTCCTGAAGGTCATAAATAACAACCTGGTGCATGTATTTGAGTTGTTCTGCAGAAACTATGACCCCCAACCAGTAGAGGATGCTAACTACATGACGACCACAAGCATGTAAACCCAGACTGGTTGGAACCAGAAGGTTGATGATTGATATTCCCAAAACATCACCCTGTCATCTCACCACCAATCAATTGGAAGAAGGTCCATGAGCTGAACAGGCATCCTACAGCCCTCTCTCCTAACACTGTTGTTAAACACCCTTGCCTATAAGCCATCAAAGAGCTTGGGTCTTTTGAGCATGAGCTGCCCATTCTCCTTGCTTGGTGCCCTGCAAATAAAGACTGTACTTTCCTTCACCACAACCCAATGTCAGTAGATTGGCTTTGCTGCAAGCTGGGTGAACAGACCCAGGTTTAGTTTGGTAACAACTTTAAGCAAATCATTTGACCTCCCAAGATCTCTGTTTCTTTAACTGTGAAATTAGATATATTTTGTATTAAATCATCTTTTAGTTTTGTTTTTCCCCCAAATTAACATTTCTATGAATAACAGCCCTGAATGCACCAGGGATTTAACAGTCTTTAGGTAAAAGTCTGTTTGTCAAAAGGATAGGAGGCTCAAAGCAATGTTGCTTCTCATAATCTTACTCACTGTGTACTTTTTGAGGACTCATAGATCTATTAGACATGGTCTCTGTCTGAAGGAGCTGCCTATTTTATGGAACGACAGGGTTAGACATAAGAAAACATAACAACTGTTTCAAAAAGTGTTACAGAAATGTATGTTTCCAAAGTCACTGTGTGTTTTTAACACAGAATCTTATACAGACCTTTTAATCAGACTTACGTGACATTGAATAGTTAATTTCAACCCCTTATTTTCTGTTTATCTTTACTTCTGTGTCTAGTGAAAGAGATTATCTCATTCAATATTTAAAAGCATCTCTTCAAAAATACTTTCTGTATTTTGAGCCATATAAATTTTGCTTTTATTTTTTCTTTCTACTTTTTCATGTGACGTTGCAGATCTTGTGAGACTGGGATTTTTATGAAAGAAAAGGGAGGTCTTCCTTGCAGGCAAATGATCTATGTAAGAAAAAAAAGCATGTGTTTGCAAGGTGACAGAAGGGGTCACTCACTGAGCAGCCAGGGTCCACACAGATCATATAACAATGGCTGTGGGGAAGTCAGAGCTTTGCATATTGCTTTAATTGTATCTGCCAGGGATTCATTCAGTGCTCTGAAAAAGCCACTTAGTCACTGGCTATTTTAAATAATAGTGCAATGAATACACCTATACCTAAATTCTTATTTATGTCTCTTATTTCCTTGAAGTAATTTCTGTGAAGTATAACTATTAATAGAAAGCTTAAATGTAAGTAATTCGAGAGAAATGATTACTATTAAGATATTAAGATTCTTTTTTTTCTTTTTTTTTGCCGTACGCGGGCCTCTCACTGTTGTGGCCTCTCCCGTTGCGGAGCACAGGCTCCGGACGCGCAGGCTCAGCGGCCATGGCTCACGGGCCCAGCCACTCCACGGCATGTGGGATCTTCCCAGACCGGGGCACGAACCTGTGTCCCCTGCATCGGCAGGCGGACTCTCAACCACTGCGCCACCAGGGAAGCCCAAGATTCTTGATATACATTGATATATTATCCCCCAGAAAGTTGGTACATTGTCTATTTTACCTGGAACATTTTTTGGGTTTTTTTTGTTTTTATTGAAATATAGTTGATTTACAATGTTTTGATTACCTGGAGTGTTTGAGTCATATCTGCTTTCATCCCTTTCAACATTCTAGATATTATCACTTAAGAAATAAAAAAATCCATATATAAATTTTCCCGGACTTCCCTGGTGGCACAGTGCTTAAGAATATGCCTGCCAATGCAGGGGACATGGGTTCGAGCCCTGGTCTGGGAAGATCCCACATGCCGTGGAGCAACTAAGCCCATGGTCCACAACTACTGAGCCTGCACTCTAAAGCCTGCGAGCCACAACTACTGAGCCCATGTGCTGCAACTACTGAAGCCCACACGCCTAGAGCCCATGCTCCGCAACAAGAGAAGCCACCACAGTGAGAAGCCTGCACACTGCAACAAAGAGTAGCCCCCACTCACCACAACTAGAGAAAGCCCGCGCGCAGCAACGAAGACCCAACGCAGCCATAAATAAATGAATTAATTAATTAAAAAAATTTTCCCATATGATAATTGAATATACTCTATGGGAAAATAAAAGGCTAGATTTGCATCAAAATTTCCTGATCAAAATACAGCCTGTCATTTTCTTATACTTTCTTCAGTTGGTGACAAGGGTACCATATTGTCTGTGAGTTGTGATTTGGAAAAGGCACAAAAAGGAGTCCAATCTCAACTCTGAGAGTGGCAGTGACCAGGAAAACAGAACAGATCTATTTTCTCAACTTTCTCTGCTCTCCCCAGTGTTTGAAGAAGCAGGTAAGCTAGGGTGTAGGCTCATGCTCCTGTGTAACATTTGGGCATAACGAAGCTCAGCTGGAAGAACTTGACCTCCCTTCAGCTCTGTTTTTCTTTGGTTTCCTGACAACTAACACCATGTCAGCCAAGCAGCAGAGAAAAGGAGAAAGAGGCATCAGTCCTGCTATGTACAATGCTGGAATATTGCAGTTTGTGCAGAATAAATCTCAACCATTTCAGAGCAGTGATATGTCTTCATCAGAATTTGGTCTATGAACCAATTCTATCCACTGTCCAAGAAGTGTGATAAACACAAGGTTGATTTTTTCCTGAAAGATAAAGTATTTATGAAGTGATTTTTTAATCAGTAGGCACTTATTAAGCAACACTCTTTTCAGACTATGCTTGGTGCAGACTCTCTATGCAAACTTAAACTAAGGTAAACACCTAGGAGTTTACTTCTTAAGACATAAGGTGCGCTAGCAACTGAATGCTGAATAAGAACATGCATTTATAAAGACTTGGTTTACAAAAGCAAAGAGGGAAATGTATCGTAGGTTGATGGAGGAAACACCAAGAAAGAGACAAGCCACAATTTGAATAAACCTTCCTTCAAGCTATTTTATTTGACAATAGCAGCTTTAGAAACAGTGCAATCTTTCAGGATATAGAGATGCCCTTTCAAACACATTGATATTGTGTGACAAGACTGCTTCTTTTTGTGAAATGGGCTGAGGACAGCTGATTGTCAAGATTGTCCTCCTGAGAGGTTAGCCTGGGACCCTATTTTCAGATTTGTCAACTTTCTAGTCTTCCCTGTATATCTCTCAGAAACTTCAGTCTCCTGGCATCCATCTTAAAACCATATAACTCATATAAGGAGTTATTTAACTTCTGATTTAAAAATCAGCCTACCTAAGTGTAATCCTCATACCTGTCATTTGTTTTCTGACCCCAGAGGAACTCTCTCAACCTAGACTACTCACCCACTCATTGCAACATAACAACACTCTCTGAGCCTGAACTGGTCACCCACAGTTGTTCTGTTCTGTCAAGGTAATTGCTGTCATGATTCACAACCACTGTCTCTTTCCCTCAAGGAAATGCCACTCAGATTTATCCTACCTCCTTCACCTTGAATACCATCACCTAAGTCCAAGCCTTTTTCATGTCATGACCCTACATCTGCAAGAATCTCTTAACTGTTATCTCACTTTCTTCCAATGTGCCAATAGCAATATTATTGCCCATTATACTTTTTCATTAGGTCATTTATTTTTTGAAAACATAAGTAACTGTTGCAGGAAGGGGGACCCCTTCCAGGACCCGAGAGTGGGCTCTTGTCTAATACTTGGAAATGAATTGTCCTAGGTGACACATGTGCTGACAAAGCAAAAGACTTCATTGGGAAGGGGCACCCAGGCAGAGAGCAGCAGGGTAAGGGAGCCCAGGAGAACTGCTCTGCCACATGGCTCGCAGTCTTGGGTTTTATGGTAATGGGGTTGGTGTCTGGGTTGTCTCTGGCCAATCACTCTGACTCAGGGTCCTTCCTGGTGGCGTGTGCGTCACTCAGCCAAGATGGATTCCAGCGAGAAGGATTCTGGGAGGTTGGTAAGACATATGGACTGGCGTTGCCTCTCTCTTTTTGACCTTTCCCGAATTCTTCTGGTGCGGACCTCCTGTTGTAACATAACTCATGCAAGTGGTTACTATGGTGCCTGGCCAGGGCAGGTGGTTTCGGTCAGTGGTTCCCTTAGCATAACCACATTGTCGAAACCCCTTTATGAGACTGTTAAGGTCATTCATATCTGAAAGTTTCCAATTTCATCTCTCATTCTTTTTTTCTATATATATCTTTATTGGCGTATAATCGCTTTACAATGTTGTGTTAGTTTCTACTGTATAATAAAGTGAATCAGCTATACGTATACATATATCCCCATATCCCCTCCCTCATCTCTCATTCTGATCACAAAAATTTGGGGAAACATTTATTATGCAGTGAATTATGCTATTTTTTCTTGCATTTTATTCTAATCGTTCCAGTGCTTTTTGTAATTTAATAAATGACTTCATAAGCCACTACTAGTTTTTTATAACTTATTGCTTAAAGATGAATTCTATAAAGGTTTCCATGATCTTACAACAGAGTATGAGGATGAGTAGATGATAATGTGACAGAGAAAATTAATCACCAGTATTCACCTGCTTTACAGGACTGGGTTGTGGCTATGCTTTTGGAAACTAAAGGAATTTTGAGATTGCATTCTTGGGCAGATGATAATAAAAGTCATTTATTGGGTGTAATCTGGGTCTGAGACACCACATATGTTATGTCATTAAATCTGATAAGAAACATACTACTTACATTATTTCCCCAATTTTGAATTTGGGAAGACTATGAGCTAGAGACTATGTACTGTCAACTAAAAATATTCACCACCTAAAAGTGGAGAGTTATGTTTTATTTGGTGGACATACTGAGGACTTCAAGCCCGGGAGGCAGCATCTTAAGTAACACTGAGAAAACTGCTCTGAGGAGGTGATGGAGGAGCTAGGATATATAGGAGTTTTGCAGCAAAGGGCAGGTAGTAGGAACAAAAGATTACTGCTTAATAAAAGAAAACTATATATCTCAAGTTAAGGAATTGAGTGCTTTTCTATGTACAGGGAGATGCCAGAGTCTGGGCTGACTGAAATCGTTCCTTTGATATGCCCCTCAGCTATCTGGGGCCAGTATCCTGTGTTTTCACATCCTGAGTTCCCTCAGAGCTCACCAGCTCACTGTCTGTGGTGGCTGCAACCACTGTTGACTGTGACATCCTTTGTTTACTGATATGGCAGGCAATATTTTATTTCTCGGTATCATAATTTTTCTAAGATGACACAATTTGTGAGCTAGGAGGTCAAAAATTTAAACTTTTCTATCACCCTATGCTATCTCCCTAAATGTTGAAGATAAACATTTTAAATACTGCCCTTGCTTCTCTAATAAACTCAATTTCTACTTCCTAATCTGTCCAAATTCTCATTAACTCCCAATTCCTAGGACCTAAGACATTTCTACTTTTGTCTCAGTATAGCGTTTAACTGTATAGTATATATTTCAGTATTTACAAACTTATTAAGACATGGGAAATAGAATCTATTAGCACCTGGATAATTTTCTGTTGAACTTCTTCTGTAATGTTTCCAAACCAGAAAGGATCCGTTCTTTCTTGCATTTAAATTTTGTAAGCTGAGAGAAAAAACAAAGATGGAGGAGGAAGTAGGAGGGGGAAAAACAAGAGGAAGAAAGGAGGGAAGAAAGAGAAAAGAAGGCAGTGAGGCACAAAAGAAGAACGAAACATGTTTTAATGTCAGCACATAAGTAAAATCTTGGACTCTCCAATATTAACATTATTCCACTCTCAAATAGCCAGAGGTAAGCATGCTGAGTCCTGACAAGTTGTGTAAGGTATCGGTGAAAGTAGACAAACAAACCAGTAAACAACAGCAAAGCTGCACACAGTGTTAGCGACTCCAAGCTCACTCTGCTCGTTGCACGACAGGCCAATAAATCAGTGATGAGGTGGTGAGGCAAGGAATACGACTTTATTTGGAAAGCTGGGCAGCCGAGAAGATGGCAGACTAGCGTCCTAGAGTACCGTTTTATCAGGGTCAGGATGCTAGTTTCTTTTATAGGACAGAGAGAGGGAGGAGGTGAGGAAGTAAAGTAAAAAGGCCATAAGTCCTACAAAATATCTCCTGGTTTTGGCCAGCCTCAGGGAGGGAACATGTTTATTTCTTCTTTTCTGCAGCCATTCACAGGTGGGCAGGATCAGGGTGTTTCCCTGTGAGCTGAACAAAGGCTCTTTAGTTTAACATTAAGGCATAGGGGCAGGGTTCCCCGAGGCAGGCCATTATGTATGCCTATAGCTATAGACAGAACAAAAGCAATGGAAAGCAAAGGTTAAAGTAAAAGAAACAGATCTAACATGAAGTCAGATTTTGTTCTTCCCTGTTACAATAGCATCCTCTCTCACATGCTCCATACTCCCAGAAAAAAGTCCCACATTTCATTTATTTTCTGAATATCTAAATAGAAATTGAAGTTGGCATATATGTAATTGAAAATTATGGCAAAATACCTAATTTGGGATTTATCATTTTCTAAACATTTTTCTTGCCAAGAATCTTCTTAAATATTATAGAATTTATAATAGATTTGTGTCTCTCACCTGTGTCTGGGTCTTTCTCTTAATATTCTTTGCTTGTAGAAAATAGGTTGTATATTACTTGATTTTGGTAATTGTGTCTATGAAGTCCTACAAAATCCAGTGACTTAATCACACCACGTAGTAATTGAATA
Organism: Aethalodelphis obliquidens; assembly: GCF_003676395.1. NCBI lineage: Eukaryota > Metazoa > Chordata > Mammalia > Artiodactyla > Delphinidae > Aethalodelphis > Aethalodelphis obliquidens. The sequence goes on along the minus strand of NW_020837991.1, from coordinate 12,986,804 downwards.
ACCTTCCAAATTGTGAGTTAAGCTTTTTGTTTTAACCAAGAGCCTCAAACTCCAGTTTTCTTAGTTTCCTTTTATTTAATTTTTAGGTAAGTATTTTCTAAATTTTGCATGATTTCTATCTTTTTTCATATCATGATTCTGTTCATACTAAGGATAAATGTATTTTCCTTTCAAATTTAAGTGATGTACTTGGCATTTTCCTTAGTTTTCATTTTCCTCAGTATAAACTGCAGATGAGAGAAATGTTGAGTGAAGAGAGAGAGAAAGCCAACAGATGAGCAAAGTTTTTACCAACTGTCACGTAATGACATTGTCCAGCCAAGAATATTTCCATCTTGTGATCAGAGGAACTAAAATTCACTCAAGTAAATCATTTCAAAAGCAGAAACATTTGCCTTGCATTTTAAACTCAAATTAAATCAGCATTTATGGAGTACCTACTATGTGATAGGACCATCTTCTCTTTCATCCTCCCAACTATTCTCTATATGGCAATTAGTATGTGTACTATGCAGAATCAGCAACTAGGCTCTGAGGGTTAAGTATCTGATGAGAAGTCACACGGAGATTCAAACCCAGATCTCATGATTTAAAAGTTCAATGCCTTTGTTTTTTTAATATATATATCTTCAGATGATGTTGTACCTGTCAAATTCATGGCGTATAGAGTTGGCAATATGAAGATCTCTAGCTAAAATTTAAACTGACATACAAGTTAATACACATGATTCTTAATGAAAAATTTTATTAGGCATTTTAATTAACATATCTATTGATATTAGCTCACAAAATTAAATTTTTATTGTCTAAGAAATAATTGTTCAATAAGGGTATTTTTAAGCATTAGTAACAATTTGAGATGCAATCTTAATTCCTGAAAGAAAAAATACTTTTTAATATTCTATAGGGGAAACTCAAACATTAGACATTTATTTCTCAATGTGTACTTTCACACACTTTTTTAAATTTTTGATAACTGCAAAGAAAATAATATAATTAAAAGAAGTTTTTATCAAGCATTTTATTTTAGCTAAAGGAGTAGATTCAAACTGAAAGTGTAAGTCTAGAAGAAGACAAAACCAAGCTAAACCAAATAGCACTACTTGTAAGTCAAATGTGTTCTTTTCTTTTCTCATCTTCTTCCTCCTGTGTAACCTGTCACTGGGTACTGATTAATTTCCTTTGAATTGTTTCTCTCACTTTCCTCTGGAGAGCTGGATTGTTGGATCTGGCAGCAGATCACAGCTACTCAAACACTTGTTTGATGGACCCTCAACCTGATAGTGGAGACTTTGAGTTCAAATGAGCCTAGAATTTCTGAAGGAATATCCTCAAGCAGTGAGGGAAGAAGTTTCATCTCTGTTCATTAGACTCAGTCCTGCTGTAAAGATATCACAAAAGTCAAAGTTAAAAACACAGGATGTGAATGCCAGTGTTGATTTCCTGGGCTGGGCCTCAAGGAGGTTTCTGCTTGCCCAGTAAGAGGCTGATATAAGTGTTCCTGCAATAGAAATAGGGCCTGTGTACCTATTTTTTTAAGTTCGTAAAAACGCATGTCCTCTACCACTTTGAGAGATAAGTGATGAATAGCATATCAGGCAAAAAGAAGAGAAAGAATGAAAGCTTATAATTTTCCTTTTCTGCCTCAATTAGAACTGTTCAAATGCAGTCCAGCCCTTGACCAGCTCAGGTTGGGATGGCTCTTGAGTAGTCTGTGACTCCTCTGTCTAAAAGTGGGGAGAAAGGAGTTCTAAGAAGGGAAACCAAAGGTTCACAGAAAATTAAAAAACAACAAAGCTGAAGTCTAAAGTTGATTAATGAAGTTATATTAGCCCAGATGGGTACTCATGGCTTTGCCCTGATCTCTTCCACCATCATGTCAACGACTTGAATACTAATGTCAGAGAAGGTATAATGTATGCAGGTGTGGTAGACTTGGCCATTATACTTGAAAAGAAAAATGATACAAATTAATTCAAATATATTTCAATAGTGTAAGAAATTAGATGTTTCTTCACAACAGGAAAGTGAATGTTAATAGGTACAAAAACTCACATTTAGTAAAAACAAACAAATGAAAGCAAACATATTTACACAAATATACAGGGAGAGATTCTATTTAATGACTGTTTATATGAAAAAAATATACATGAAAATTTTAGTTGATTACCTTTAGCACAACATGAGTCAATAGCATGTTGTGGCTGTTAAAAACAGTCTCAAATCATTTTCAGAAGCATGTTTAGAAGCAATGTGCAAAAATAAAAGCAGATAATCCTTCCATTGTATTGTCCCTTTCGTTTGTCCTTTAGTATTTGTTATAACCTAATATTATCAATTCATTTTTTTACATGTTTAACGTGTATCTTTTTCACTAGATTCTTAGTTCCACATCACACCTGTTTGTAGCACATGGCCCAACATATATATTCAGTGTCTCATATATGGTAAATGAGGACACTTTAGTGGGTGGAATATAGAAAAGTTGGGTCCTGGGTAGATACATCTTATATTGCAACCCAGGAATCAGGCTCAGACTCAAAATGTAGAAATCATGGAGAGATTAATTTAAATTCAAAAGCAATATATTTTATTTTAACTATTCTAAAACTTAGAGATATTCCAAAATGGAGTAGCCTAGACTTCTAATTAAAGATGGTAGAATAAAAACACAGTTGTGTATCTGGCCTTGGAGATGCCAAGTCAGCTGAAGGAAAAAGTGCTTATTAAACAGCAGAAAGTGATACTTAGTCTATATACTGAATGATGACACATCTCCCACTCCTCTCCCCAGCTGAAACTCTGGGGAGAGGCAAAAACTCTGCCTGCTAACTGTACTGTCTCATAAAGCAATTTGGAAGACTCTCATCTGAAAGTAGAGAAGTCTAAGAGAAAAGATGCACAGATATTGCCACATAATTTGTTGCATATAAAATGACTCTGGTCACTCTACAGTAAGAATCACCATTCATCAAACTGTGTCTGTGATAAGAATTTCCAATCATCCTTTAGTGTCTTTTTATTAAATGTGAATGATTCTGTGGTGATCAGATAATGTGGTAAGCTTCTACCACGAAAGAAACAATAATAAGCAAACTAGAGATATAAAACGTGAAAGTAATGGAGACATTGTGGGAAGCAGAAAAAATGAAAAACTATCATTAATATCTGCAGAGAAATTTTCTAAAATTTTTTGTTCATGGGAAGATGCGGTGTTAAAGAACATTTGGAAAACGAAAAACAAGTGTTGGAAATTTAAAAGAAATATGGATACAGTATTTTAAAAAGTAATACAAATTTTATTAAAGTTAAAGATGTTGAAAAATAATGTATATTATAATATATATAATATAAAAGGGAAAATTAAAACACATAGAAGACCAATCCATAAAGGTCAATATGAATTCCAGAAAGAGAGAAGAGAGAAAAGGAAAAAGAAACTATTTTCAAAAGAATTTTTAAAATTTTCTACATTTTAAAGATACGTATTTCTAGCCTGAGTACGAATAACAAGGGATGGGGTTAAAAAGATTCAGACAAAGGCATATAATTATGAAATTATGGAATGTAGAAGAAAAAGAGAAGACCCTAAAGTTTTACAGAGGAGAAAACAGATTTGGCAATACAGAGGATGAAATATCAGAAAGATTCTTCTCAGTGGCAAAATTATATGATAGAAAACATTGGGAAGTACTGAATACCTTCAAAATACTGAGGGAAAATTATTCCCAAGCTGGAGCTTCATACCTATTCAGTAGAGCATGATGTTAGAATGAAGATATTTTCAGATCTACAAATCTCAAAAGACAATGACTTTCTCAGGAAACTACTAGACAATATGTTTCAGAAAAAAAAATATGAAAATCACAAAGAAAGAAGGCATGAGATTGGTTTTCAGGAGTCATAGGATCTCTCATGGGAGACATGAGAAGTGAATTATCCAGGTGGTAGTGAAAAGGTACCCCAGGATGCCATTTTAAAATCAAGAGAATGGTAAGCTGTCACACAATGAGTCCAAGTTGAAAATAAGTAAAAATAAATAAAAGCAAACACTCTGGTAGAATACTAGAGCCTATTGTGTGGAACATTTGCTATCTATCTGGAGAGTTTTGAGATAATTTAGTTTTTGTTACACAGAATACTTTAAAGAATGTTTTAAAGAATGAATTATTTACTTTAGTGAAACCAAAATTGTTTTGAGTAAAAAAAAAATGTAGTTAATGGCTCAGCTCTGGAGAATATTGATGCTGTCATTAATAGTGAAACTACGGAATATTTACGTATTAAAATGATAATATACCTATATTGGATGGAGAGAGGGATGGACGGGGAATAATAAGTGGTTCATAGTGAGGTTGAGGGTGAATATATGAGAGCTACATCCTCGTCTTCTTTAGTGGGAAGTCAATAGAGAATATTTACTTTTTTTTTAATCAAGAAAATGCTGTGTATTAGCCATCAATTGCTGCAAAGCCAATTATCCACCAATTTAGTAGCTTAAGCATTAAAGAGTTACTATCTCACCTAGTTTCTGTGGATCAGGAATATGGGGGTAGCTTAACTGTGTGGATCTCTAATAAGGTTAGAGTTAAGATGTTAGTCAGGGCTGCAGTCATCAAGGCTTGACTGGTGCTCAAGGCTCTGCTTCCAAAATGACTCACTCCCATGGATGTCAGGTAGACCACTGGTGGGAGGTTTTCCCACATGGGCCTCTCTCATAGGGCTGTTTAAGGCTCAGGAATGGCAGCTGCATTTCCCCAGAGTGAGTGCTTCAGGATAGAGCCTGCAGTAGAGGAAATGTCTTCTATGACTAGTCTCTTCAGTCACAAATTATTTCCACAATATGCTATTAGTTACTGAGATCAACTCCAAATTCATGGTTGGAGAGGACTTGGTGTAAGAATACCAGGAGAGAAGCTCTTGGGGGCCATCTTGGAGGCCAGCTACCACAAGCAGTATAAGTGTGTGTGTGTGTGTGTGTGTGTGTGTTCAAGATGAGGTGAACTGTAGAACCAATCCCAACACAGCTAACTAAGAGCTACATGGGCAGAGACCCCAGTATGAAAAATAATGCATTTTGTAATTACCCATGTAAATAAAACACATCTTGTATCTTCTCTTCTTAAAATGCTTGTAAATATTCAGCAGCTTAATTATTGAAAGAGCTCTTCAGTTACCTGAGGATAAGCTATATGCATCCTTTAAATTCTATCTGCTCCTCAGCACCACTACCCTGGTATAAGCAGGATATGTGTATTTGGAATTGGCTGATTTGTATTGTCTTTCAGAGAACTGCAAAACTGCGAGTACTTTGTATGATGGTAGAAAAAAGCTAAAAAAATTTAAAAAAAAAAAAAAGAGAGAGAGAAAGAAAAAAAAGGGAAACAATATTAGCCAAAATAAATATCTTTAGAAAGCATACTTCTAATAGAACATTGATATTCCTAGGCATGTCAGTCAATTAATCCACCCACTTGATAGTGGTTGCAAATTAGTATCTTAAGACAAAAGTCTTTTCCCCTACATATCTATATTATATCAGGTCAATGTAGCTTGCATTCTCACAGCAAAAAGGAAATAAAATTTTAATAAAAGCTGGATTGTGTGACTAATATTCTTGAATTTTAGTGCATAAAACACCTTCATGCAGGAAATGAAAGAGAAAAAAAGATAACCAAGATCCTAACTTTTCAGTAGGGGAGTGAAATGTAAAATGATTATATAAAATAGATCATTTTCAAATTAGTGTAGAATACCAATTTGCTAATACTAATATGCTCGAGGGAAGAGCCTATTTTTCTCCTGCATAAATTATATGGGAACACATTTCAAAAACTCAATCTTAATCTAAGCAATGAACATTTCAAAAGTAAATTAGTATCTTCCAGGAAATGAAATATAGCATGTTAGGGAGGCTACTCCAGTGCCACAGAAATTATGGTTTTCCCAACATTTCTGCGAGAAGCCTGATTCTGAAACTTTATTTTTCCTACTCTCCCAGCCTTGTTGATGACAGAATTTAGTGTTGATCCCAGGCTCTGAATACAAAGCTGACCTATTTTTTTCTTCTTCAAGTGAAACTCCTTTATAGCAATATGACTTTCTAACTTCTTCCAAAAAAAATGTATGGTTTCAGATTTCTCTTATTTCATCTATTGTAGCTTACAGGTATGAGACTATCTTCATATCATAAAATGATCGAATTTTAGAGCTTTGGAATGATGTTACTGAAGCCATATCATAAAGGCAAAGGAAACAGCCCATAAAATGTTTTTAAAAAGCACTAATCTTGGAGTCAGCAGCCCTAACCCCTGTGTTAGCCTAGCTTTTTTTTAGTAGGGTTACCTTCAGTCAGTCACTTCATTTTCAGGAGTTTCTGGGTTTGTTTTTTTTTTTTTCTTTTATATCTGTAAGATGAGAGCACTGAACTTGATGGCCTCTAAGATCTCTCTGGGCTCTAATACTACTCAAGGTTGAATAGAGAATGAAGGTTTGAACCAAATCTAGAATATAAATATCTTGACTCTCAGTTTGGTATCTTCACAGATACTAGATTTATGATTTTTTTTTTCTTTTTTTTCCTTTGTTTCACTTGATCATTTTTATTTTAATATGGGAAGAACACGTAACGTGAGATCTACCCTCTTAAATGTTTAAGGGTACAATACGTTATTGTTGACTATAAGTAAAATGCTATACAGCAGATTTCTAAAACTTATTCATCTTTCTCATGCCCATTTCCCCCTCCCCCTATGAATCTGACTACGTTAGATGCTACACATAAGTGAAATCATGCATATTTGTCTTTCTGTGACAGGGCTTTTTCACTTGGCATACTGTCCTCAAGGTTCATTTATGCTGTCACATACTGCAGAATTTTCTTCCTTTTTTAAGGCTGAAAAATATTCCACTGTATGTATACTACATTTTCTTTTTTTTTATTTGCCCATCAGCGAACATTTAGGTTTTCCACACCTTGGCTCTTGTGAACTATGAACGTGGGAGTGCAGATAGCTCTTTGAGATCCTGATTTCAATTATTTTAGACAAATATTCAGAAGTGGGATTGCTGGATCAAATGGTAGAGAAAATGTAACTATTCAGAATACATTTCTAGGTATATGAGATATATTACAATATGGAAGGAAAACGATGCCCACTTGTGACACTTTTTTATGGCCCTAATCAGACAACTGTAGAAAAGTAGTGAAACATGCATCTGACCAAAATTTGTATTTTTATATCCCCATCAGCCTCTCCCTATGTCCTTGACTTCTTTTTAATATGATCAAATTAACATCTTTGTGAAACATAAAATATCCCAAACAGAATCTCATTTACAAAAATAAGACCCAGTATTAAAAATATTTGGTGATATTTGCCATGATTTTTTCCCCTGGACCAAAGATGGCAAGCCATTCTGGAAACCAAGAGCATTTGGTTAGAATATATCAGTGCTTCAACTTAGTGTGATGATTATTCTAATGAGTTTCTAGTTGGGAGTATTTGCAGGGTTATTTTACAAATATAGATTGACTAAATGACTTCAAGTCTCAAGTTATATATTTCTGTGAAATCCACTAGAAAATGCATTACAATTTCATAGCTATAATTTCAGTTACTCATATCTTCCATATGTATAGTGAAGTAGAATGTATCTCTCTGGTTCCCACCAATAAGCTTCTCATATGCTGATATCTTCTGCCCAAATGTAGCAAGTGGGAAGTATGTGTTTTGCAGGCAGAAAGACCTGGGTTGTAATCTCATGTCTGCAATGCATAGTTATAGAGATCCTGGGAAAGTTAATTAATGTCTCTGAGCCTCAATTTCCTCCTTTGCAAAATGGGATTAATAGCACTTCTCTTAATAAGGCTATGTGTTGATATAATGATACATTCTAACTATATATACGAAATTATATGAAATTATAAAACAGAGATATTGATACACCTAACACTGTTAGATGCATTAAAAATGCTGAACACATGTATTTTTTTTACCCCTTTTATAACTTTCCATTTAATCACAGTAACAGTATCACAACTGGTAATATTAGGAGGAATCTTACCACTAGGCAGCATTGATAAATCAACTGTATAGAATGGGACATGAAACAAAGAATGTGTTTCTTTGTTTAATGATTGTAACTATGGCTGCTACATGACTTTCATACTTTGCTGCTGGGAGGATGCCTATTTATCCAAGACCTCAAGGAATTACATTCTTAGAGTATTTAGTGGTTTGTTTCTGTGACTTGATGCTGAAGAGATTTCTAGGAGAGCCAGATATTTGGACGCTATTTTATATAGATAGGAAGTGAATCTTTCCTTTTTGGGGAAGTTCTTGGCATGGTACTCTCTCTTTTGGTAGTTGGCCAGATAGGAGTCTCATTCATGAGTGAAGTTCAAGAAATCCCAATGCTTAGTCCTGTGTTCAGTAAGCACTCAGAACATATGTGAAGGGTAACATTGTAATAATGTGTCTGTGGTTTCTGATTTATATATGCTGATAGAATATCTTTTGGTCCTTGTGTATAGAAACTCTTGTGTTATTTTATCATCGGAGCAGTTCTGTGTCTCAATGTCCGTGAGTTCTTTATGGCTGAGTGCTTCTACTTGCTTATCTAATACAGCTACTGCCCCTCCGTGGTGTAAAATCTGCACTGTAATTCAAAGTCATAGTCTGCATACAGCTGACTCAATATTCCATTGTTCTCCTCTCCTTTTTCCACTTCAGATCCCTAACATAAGCCTCCATTTTCAGAGAATCCATTCCTGACGGTTCGAACAAATACTGCTAAGACACATCCCTTCTCTGAGCCTCTTTAATACTTACAGCTAATACATAATTGTCTCAATTTGGACTCCCACAAAAGCAGACATAGGCATGGATTTCAGTAGAAGTAGATTACTGGGAGATGATCTTAAGAAATCCCAGTGAGAAAGTAGGACTGGGAAGGAAAGGTAACGATAAAGGGTATATAGCCAAGCATCTTAGACTCCGGGCATCTGAAGTTTAATCCTCTGAGGAGCTCTGGGAAATGATATTAGAACAATACACTTCAGAGACATCACCATGCCTGCCCACAGGAGGGAGAAATGTGGATTCAATCCTTGATTTAAAGGCTATCCCAGAGACATTCATTACCAACCACTTCTGTGGACTGCCAAAGGGGAGGCCCAAGGGATACTTGGAGCAGAGTAACAAAGGTATTATCAGATGGAATTCAGGGCATGCACTGAAATGGTCAGGGCCAAAGGGGATGACCAGAAAACTGAAAGGTCTACCATCATCACTGTAAAACCTTATCCCTTATGCAATTTTAGAACTGAATATAACTTTAGAGATCAGTTCTCAGCTTACGTCTCTTAAAAAAGTTGTTGAGAGGGCTTCCCTCGTGGCGCAGTGGTTAAGAGTCCGCCTGCCGATGCGGGGGACGCGGGTTCATGCCCCGGTCCGGGAGGATCCCACATGCCGCGGAGCGGCTGGGCCCGTGAGCCATGGCTGCTGGGCCTGCGCGTCCGGAGCTTGTGCTCCGCAATGGGAGAGGCCACAGCAGTGAGAGGCCCGCGTACCGCAAACAAACAAACAAACAAACAAACAAACAAACAAAAAAAGTTGCTCAGAGAGTTTGGATGTGATAATTCTTCATTGGGTGGAGCTGTGTATGTACATGGTCGGACCCGCTGTCTAGCGTCATTCAGGCACCCAGTTACTCAGACTGCATAAATCAATCCTGCACATTTCCAGGTACCTCCTGACAGTAGCCTGACTGTTGACTGAAAATTTCTCTGAACTCCACAATTCTATAGGGAAAGGAATTCTCTCTTGGAGAGGTTAAGTGACTTGCTTTAAAGGTACTAGGCAACCAGAGTGCAAGTCTCACGCGGTGAGGGCAGAGATCATCTTTTGAGGGAGATCAGGTAGGAGATTATTTTGGTACCTGGGTAGCAGTTATATAAGTATAAAATAATATTTGAGTGGATAATAAATATTAAATTATTATGTGGACTAGTCAAATAGCTTTACAGTTCCCTATATAAAATTTTCTACCCCCTTTCTTAAGTATAAATATTATATATGCACAAAGGCAAAGGCAGAGTAAAGAGATAATCTATTTAAAATTATTGCAATTCAGAACAAATATATGCACATTAAAAACATATATTTTGTTGGATTGTGACCAGTGAAGCTTACATGATACCTGCTGTAATTCCAGGATGTCATCACAAATAAGATGCTTGTTCACCTGAGTTGCTTCATCTCTAGCCAAACTCTCTCCAAGTGCTCAGTGTTGACCAGCTCAATGAGTGGGTAATCTTTTTGTCCACAGATTCTTAAGCAAATGGAATCTAGTTGAGAAAAAAAAGTGAGATAATGAGAACGTTTCCCCCCTCCTGGGGGCTTGTATTATCTATCTCTATTAGAGAGGTGCTTTCCGACTCATCAGTGGTTCTGAGAAGAAGTGATAAACTATTGGGTGTGTAATTTTTTTTTTCTTTTAATTGAAGTACAGTTGTTTTACAATGTTGTGTTAGTTTCTTGTACACAGCAAAGTGATTCAGTTATACATATATATGTATACATATTATTTTTCATATTCTTTTCCATTATGGTTTATTACAGGATATTGAATATAGTTCCATGGGTTATAAAGTAGGACCTTGCTGCTTATCTGTTTTATATATAGTAGTTTGTATCTGCTGATCCCAAACTCCTAATTTATCCCTCCCCCACCCATTTCCCCTTGTAAAAATTTTAAAAGATGGCTAAGAGCCATCAGGGTGGAGAATAACCCCAAAAATGGCTGGGGAAAATCAGGAATAAATAAAATTTTAAAGGAGGAATTAAGAACATGTCAGGATCAGAAAATTTTAAAGTAAAATTAAATAACTCTGATGTTAAGCAAATGAGGAAAAATGAGAGCAAAAATTTCGCATTTTTGCTTTCCTCTGTGAAAAGGCACAAACCAAATTTGAAAAAAAGTTAACAGATACTGAAATTTATAAAAACTACCAAGAAAGCAATACGAAAGTAAACAAATATTTAGTAGTAAGATTATAGTTATAGAACTGGTTATATTTGTATTACATCTGAAAATTTTCTGGCCAATTACTATATTAATTCAGTCCATTTTAAACATGTGCATGTACATACACACGTACATACGAATGCACTTTTTTTCATTTCAGACTGTTTTACTTCTATAAAATAGAAGCGCATATTTTGGGAAAAAACCCATTATTTATCTTATCTGATTGACTGATTATAAATTCTAGAATGGCATGGAGTTATAAGTTGCATTACATGTGACTCCATAGACTAGGTGAATACAAATTCCACTTACGTGATCACAGCATTACAAAGTAAATGTATTCTTAAATTGCTGTAGTTATTTATGAAAATATAAACTCAAGCAGAAGAGTAATTGTTAAAGGAAAGGGTGGAGCAACATATATAATATTAAACAAAAATCTGGAAACCACTGCTTCTCCTTGGGAAAGCGTATCTCTTTAAGGTTATTGCAATTATTTACGGGGATTAAGAAAATTAATGCCAAACCTAATGATCTGGAAAAATGGAGTCAATTATTTAACATGGAATTAGAAATTTCATCCTGAATTTCTATTCCTTTCTCTTTCCAGAGAGAACCTAAATGGAGATTATAGTAGAGAATTGTTTGACTGTACAATTAGAAAAAAGTAGCAAGTGTTACTTAAATAGAGGTGAGAGATATATGGAATTAATATTCTTGTTTGGGGGTGTACTTTTTCCTACAGTTCTATTTCTCACAATTTTCTACCACTACCTTTATGCTATATCATAAAATTTCATGTTTCTGTTCCTCTAATATTCTTCCTTCTCCCTGTAATGACTTTTTTGTCTGATTAGCTCCTGTTCATTCTTTGAACTTTAGCTCAGATATCACCTACATTAAGTAGCCTTCCCAAGACTAAATAGCTGTATCGTAGCCCTGCTCACGTGTCTTTCAATCACTCATACCATTTATCGTTCTAAAATTCAGGTCTGGACATATTAGCTCCCTGCTTAGAATACTTCATGTGCCCCCATTCTCTATAATAAAAAATCTAATGTTCTTAGCATGGCATTGCCTGTACTTCATATCTTTCTACAGTGCTCTCATCCTTTTCATAAAAGATCAATGCCCAGGGGCTTCCCTGGTGGCGCAGTGGGTGAGTCCGCCTGCCAATGCAGGGGACACGGGTTCGTGCCCCGGTAAGATCAATACCCAAGTACAGAGCACTGACCGTTTTCTGAACAGGTCCAGCAGTTTCTAACACTCTTGCTGTTACCCCTGCTGACTCCTCTGTGTGATCCTCTGCTATTCTAGTCACCTGCTCTCCTCTCGAGGCTCACTCAGTCAAGTGTCACACTGTGAGCCTTTTGTCAACCCAGGCATAGAACCGACTTTCTCAGTGCCCCTGTGTTACTGACCCTCCTGAGTCTGTCCCCAAAAAGGGTCCTTTTGGCCTGTGTCGCTCGTACCAATAGAAGGAGACCAGATTCGGTTCATAAGCAAAGGAAAGCTTTATTCTTTGATCAAAGAATGGAGAGGTGCGAGCGTGCTCTCTAGAGTTCATGCGTTCTCCCCGAGGGACTGTGGGTGGGGCTGCTTTGTGACGTTCTATCAGTGGGGAGGGGAGGGGGCAGAGTTCTCGCGTGATGGGCACATGCGTGTTACTCACACTCCAGATCGCAGCATCTCTGCACACGGCCTGCCCCCGCCATCTTGAATTGCAGTGTCGTGCGTAGCACTTGCGCACACGGTCCGGGAGCTGAGGTGTCATTTCGTACCAGGAACTCCGGACTGAAATTCTGAGTGTGAGGCGTCTGCACGTGACACCCTATGAGCAAGTGAAACTAGACTAAGCACAAGGGGGAGAAAAGGTTAGACTTTATCTTATCACCCAGATTCTATTTTTGTTCCCCAGGAATTGTGAATGGGCTTTGCTAGTGACACGTGCTTTATTCTGTGTGAATGTCTATCAAAACACCTGTTGTCATTTGAGTTCAGTCATTTCCTTTTCTGTTTTCTTCAATAAACTCACTGAAGATAGGACTTCGTTCTAACTTTGTTTTCCAGCAACAGAGGGAATGGATACCTGAGAGTCGGTTACTATTTGATGGAGCAGATAAATGCATAAATTGTAAAATTTGTAAAAGATACTGAAATGAGCTCCAGAGTTGAAACTATATTCTTAATAAACATAAAGAAAGAAAGATTTATTCCATCTGTTCAGTTTTGCCCTCCAAGTGAAGTAGCTTTGCATTTCATAAAGAGCATATTGGAATGTTATGCCACTGCTGCTTTACTGATGGGCATTCTCATCTCCTGAAATCTTTGCTCACTGCCATTGATTTACATCAGCTGTCCTCCAGGAGAATGGCAGCACTACCTGAAAATCAAGTCCTTGCTTCCCAAACAGAGCACAGGGCCAGGTTCGAACTTGGAATCTAGTCACCCATTATGTGCTGAACTAGCCTCCTTTCCACTTTATCTCTTTGCTTTCTGCATGCAAACCCACACATATTTTATATTCAAAAGAATAATGTTATGTTTAAGTTTTAGCATACATAACGATGTTTTAAGAGGTATGACGGGCCATCAGAAACTTGTAGCTACCAACTTTTAGTTCCCCTACTGGAAGTGTGGAGTAGGATTTATAGAACATTAGCCTGTCACTCTTTTCAGATTAAAATATCTTACATGGTCATCCAGAAAAATAAAAGAAACCAAAGGTAAAACCTGCAAAACACTGTCAACTAGACAGAAAGTTTGTCATATTTTATGGAGAAACCATAATTTTTACCTGTCTGTATTAGCAATTCTGGTTCAGTTGATACTTTTGGACTGCTTAGGGAGTCATAATTTTCTATCCATTTGCTTAAGAGTATGCATTTTTAATTTTTTTATTTCTTCATATACAGTAATGATCAATAATGTCTTCTTTTCCAGAAACTTATAGTGTAATCAGAGCTCTGCCCAGTTATTTAGATAATTTCTATGGAAAATATGGTATTAGGGTAGAGTGGCCATATAATTTATTGTCCAAGTCAAGTCACATTTTCAGAATAAAGAAAGTTCTATTTATAATTGCATGAGTAGAGCAGGCAAAAATTGGAAAGTATGGTCAACTGATTCTATAAGGGTCATTTCTTATAAGAGGAAATTTTTCTAAATAATACAAATCATAAACACCTCCAGAGATATAAAGCCCATTCTGAAAACATAATTTGCCCTTTATATTTCAAAATGACATGGTTAGCATTTAGTGTAAAGAGATGGCAACAGCACTGATATATGACAAGAAATCCTTTCTTGTATTTAATCCCAATCTTTCAGTCCAAACACCAAATGCAGAAAAAAAAAAAAAAAGATGCACAGAACTATAGTGCTCAAGCATCTCTTTTCAGATTATAGAGTAACAATTAACTTTTACACTATTTTAGATACAATTTCCAACACTTTTTCAAAAAAATTTGGGCCTTTTTTTAAAACTTAAATGTCAGTGTTCAAAAGAAATGGAAATAAGCATAAATACTGCAACTAGCCTTCTATTATAAAATATTACATTTTTAATAACAGTAATTATTTCTAGCTATATATCTTCAAATGCATGATGTTTTAGTTCTCTTTGATAATAAATAGGCAATGCTTATTGATATGCAGTTGACATGGGACATTTTTAAGGAGGAAAAAAGGGAAGATGAGCCCCATTCATTTTAGAGATACATTATTTTTTCATTGACTTGTCTTTCTATTTCTGTAGGTTGTAAGCTTCCTGGATGGTAAAACAGGGATTTTAAACGTGTAAGGAACATTTCTATAACGGAATTCTATAATATATAATCTAAAATGTAAATTGCAGGATGGAAAAAGTAATTCTGAGGGTATATTCCCAATCTCAACATGATTCCTTAAGTGACTTAGCACCATATGGAGTGCCATCTACTTGTAGTGGCTTGGTAAGCACTAGAGATCAATTGACTCATATTTTTTCCCCGAACTGGCTCTTCAGCACGCATAGATATTTTTTTCTTCATATTCCTTTACACCTCTAGTATTTATGGCCTTGGCCTTCTTTAGAAGAAAAGAGAATATATTCTACTTGTTTTGAGATATTTTCCTTTATACTCTATAAAGTTTATTCTAAAGAAAAAAAGATCATTGCCAAAGATGATGAATACCTCTAAGACAGAGCGCTTTCTTTAACTGTCAGAATTTTTTTTGTTTGTTATTTTTTTTCCGTTTTGGCATCAAGAAGACTTTCATTAAATTTCTTATCTCTACTAAGGGCAAATTAATTTTAACCTTCTTGGATGACCTATAAATGATTTTGCATTCCTCACCTTTGAGTTAAAGCAGTGCTTTCAAAGTATAATACAAAAATAACTGACTCTCAAGGATTCCAAGGACAGTCACATTTAGGAAATGTTAAATGTGTTTTCATAATACCTATTAACATTGCCTGGAACTGGTGTAACACAGAACACTTTTTGAGAAATACTGATTTAAAGGGACTGGGATCATTTTCAAAAATATCTCACAAAGGAAGCCCTAATAAAGGAACCAATTACTCCTACCATTAAATGAGTGCATGGGGCTTTTAAAAAGGTGGTTATAGTCAAACGTCATTGTGTTGTAGGAACATGAATTCATTCCTCTCCTGAATCCTTTGTCTAAGTCATTCCAGACTAGCTGCCTGCAAATATATCCCGTTGATCATCAAGTCAACTGAAGAAAAATCCATTTCCACTGCAGGAAAAAAAATTTCCCAGTAGGTGTTGAATATAAGAGCTTATTCTTTATATGTGGAGTATAGCATGACCTATTATCATTCAGTCAGTGTGTAGTGATTACTTTTCATGCGTTTAGTCTTTATGTTGTAATTGACATCAGAGAAGGATAAGATGAATTCCCTAAACTGCAAGCACGTTGTATTTTTTATCTCGATGTTGAAGGAGTTACAATAGTTTGGTAAAATGATTTTTAATACTGTGGGTAGCCATAGGCCACTTTGGGAATCTGATCAAACCATGGACCCAGCAAAATGCAAATAAGCACATAAACAAAGATATTTGCATATAATTTCAGGGCTAACAACCTGGGGTCCATGGTTTCCAGATTAAAACCCTTGCTACTATGAGGCTTGAGTCTCTTCTTCCAAGAATTCTGACTTGAATCATGCTTTTTAATACACTTATTTTAATAATATAAGTGGGCAGATTGTTCAGGAAATGTTTATGAAACACCAACCAAATGCCAAGCATAATTCTAGCAATGTGATTACAAAGATTACAGAACACCTGCCTTTAGCAGCTCACAATCTAGATATAATTATAATCGAAATGTGACTGAATATTTCCCTATAATCGGATTTCCCAGCCACATTCAGATGAGTCTATAATTACCCTTAAATTTATTTATTTTATTTATAAATGTGTAAACTCATACACCTCACTTAAGCTAAAAGATACAGAGACAAATGAGCAAAGGCACATCTATGCAAAATAGTCACAGCAATCATTATACTGGATATTTATACGGCACTTTTTTTTAGAGTTCACACAGATCTTTCGCATGTATTTTGTGAGTTGGGTAGAAACATTTTTTATCATTCCATTTCATTTTGCTGACTGAGACTCAGATGGTACCAGCCACCTGTCAAAGGTCAGGGTCCTAGAAGTTTTAAACTACATTAGAATCTTTCTAGTTCTAAATGCTCTGCACCTTTTACTTCCCTGGTTTCAATGTGCATTTATTAAGAACAGAAGTTTTGAAAGGTACAGTGCCAAGTCCTGGAGACTGCCTCAATGAACCAATCAGTCAGAGTCTTTCATGCTTAGAATCTAGAGGCCAATCCAGAAAATCACAAGAAAGACCCCAAACAAGGAAGTATACAATGAGAATCAGGGGCAGTGGCTAATTGAGGTTAACAGTTAAACCAATTGCTTCATTGTCAAAGGTCAGGAGTGTCAGGGTTCTTGACACTCCAGGGTTCTTGGCCTTCCCCAATCAATAGAAATTGACTAGAGGCCAGACAAGAAATTCAGGCAAGGCTTTATTGGGGCCCCTGCTGCAGCAGGGGGGAGTGAGAACAAACAACAGATTCCCTTGCTTGCTCGCTCCCTATACAGGGTAGGGGTGTGTCCAGGGGTCCGGACGGAGTGGTGGCTTAGGTGTTTTGCCCACCTCTTATGTGGTGTTGTGTGCAGGGGGCATGCTCAGTTCCCTGCTTTTGCTCCAGGCTCTTCAAAAGTGGCAGTTGGGTTTTTTTGGTCTCTTTATATTTTTTGTCCAGAATTTGTCTCAACTGCACATGCAGGCAGTTATTTTTAGTCCCATACAGTTTCTTTGTATTTTGTTGCTCAAGGAGAGGTATGTCCAGGTGCAAGCAGCACTGTAGCAAAGGGTCCCAGGTCCTAGCTTGTCTCAGGGGGGTGTATTTTATTTGCCTCCAGATAGTTTCCTGAATTCATGCCTGTGGTTTGCCTGAAAAGTAGACCAAAACCTTTTCATTGACTTTCATGTTCATGCAAGTATGCATTCTCATTAAATACATGGGTATTTTACTGAAATACTGAAAGATCATGCATAACCCAGATTTTGGCAAATTGAATTCTCTTGTAAAAGGAAGCATTATGAATCAATTAGAAAAGGGGTTCAAACACTCTGCCACTTTCTAAAAACTGTGTTTTTAGCAGCTTTATTTAGGTATGATTTACATGCCATAAAGTTGACTCATTTAAAATATACAACTCAATAGGTTTTAGTCTATTTACAGACCTGGGTATCCATCTCCATATTCTAATTTTAGAACATTTTCATCATCCCCCCAAAAGGAACCTTGAATACATTAGTAATCATTCCTCATTCCTTCCACTGTCCACGCCCTCAGCCGGGCCCCATCCATAGACAACTACTCACCTACTTTATGTCTCCATATATTTGACTATTCTACATATTTCATGTAAATGGCATTTTATAATATGTGGTCATTTGTGTCTTCTTTCACTTGGTATAATGTTTTTGAGGTCCATATGTGTTGTAGCATGTATAAATACTTCATTCCTTCTTATTGTCTAATAATATTCCATTGCATGGGAATACCACATTTTATTTATTCATTCATCTGTTCATGGAAATTTGAGTTGTTTTCACTTTTGACTGTTAATGCTGCTATTTATGCACACATTTTTGTTTGTTTATTTTGGATCTACATTTTCATTTCTCTTTTTAGAATTCTACCTAGGAGTGTAATTGCTGGGTCATGTGTTAACTCTCTGTTTCACCTTTTGAGAAACTGTCAGACTGTTTTCCAAAGTGGCTGTACCATTCTACATTCCCACCAGCAATGTTTGAGTGTTCCAGTTTCTCCATATTCCTGCCAAGACTTTTTTTTAACATCTTTATTGGAGTATAATTGCTTTACAATGGTGTGTTAGTTTCTGCTTTATAACAAAGTGAATCAGTTATACATATACATATGTTCCCATTGTCCAACTTTTTTTAATGTATTTTTAATGTATTTTAGTGTTTGGTTCTCAAAAGTTAGGAATATCTTTTTTTTTTTTTTTTTTTTTTTTAAGAATATCTTTTATGCCTTTTCTTTCTTTCTAATGTTTTCCTACCTTGAGCAATTCATGGCTGTATAAAAGTCTCAAAAGTACTTTCATAATCTCTTTGAGAGATTTTGTCAAATCTCTCAGAAACAACCCCCCAAAAGGCATTTTAGTGGGTGACTAGTGATATTGAGTATCACTGCCTGTTTGGATAAATAAAAATTTCTTGGAACACAGCCTCACCCATTCATTTATTCTTACTTTCTATGGCTGTTTCTGCAGTATAATGGCAAAGTTGAGTAGTTGCAACAGAATATATAATCTGCAAGGTTTAAAACATTTACTATCTGGACCTTTACAGAAGAAGTTTGCCAACCCCTACTTTATCAAATAAATTCACATCCTTAACTATGTTTCATTTACAAGTGAATTTCCATACATCAGGGTGATTAATGCCATATAGAGATACAAGTGTATCTAATTGTATATGGAGAGGAAGATTGAAATGACTTTGGATATACTTGTGAACTTGTGGTTGATGTTAAGTTTCTATGTATTCATTCACATATAGTCATTCAAATATTCATTTATTTCATATACTTATTTAAGTCTTACTATATGCCTGTAGCTGTGTTAGATTCTGGAGATATTGCAGGAAGGATGGACAATATCTCTGCCCGAACGGAGCTCACAATTTATGTAAAGACTGCCTTTTACAGGGTGGAAGTGATGAGGTACAGTGGTGACAAGGGTGTGAGGGAAGATGGGAAATGAAAGTGGATAAGGATTAGTGGAAGGAACTGTTAGAACAGTATTCCCCAAAGTGTGAAAATATTTCTCAGTGTTGTGAGAGGAAAAAAAAATCACTGGTGCAATATCTTTGTGTCTGAAGAACAGATTTCTTTTTCTATATAATATCTCAGAAACTTTAATATGTAAATTGCAGATCTCTAGCAGGATTTCTCAATTTCCCAAGATCACCTTTGAGTTTGACACCTTTGAGTATGGCTCCCTGAAGCATTTTCTCAGAAAAAAGATTAGAACTTTGCTGTTCAGGAATTGAGTTGAAGATGGAAAAGATTCATACAAGCTCCAGGAAGCAAAATGAGATCACACACTCAACTTTGGTTTCCTAGTACGAGGTGACCTTTTTAGATCTTGAAACTTTCCCTTGTGTAGATATTAGGCCTGTAAATTAGTTATGGTAATGCCTCCTTTAAAGGGTCTTTGAAGTTAAGTTTTTCCTTTATTAAATACCTGTCTTTCATATGAGTTTTTCTAAAACACCTTGAAATCATAGAGAAGAAAGTTCAAGGAAAGATAATATAATAGACTATTCTTCCTTGAGCCCTAACACTTTTAAAAGAGTTATTTCTTACCTTTTCATTAAATTGACTTAGATAACTTTTTCAAAGTAAGGTCTTTGGTTCTCAAAAGCTAAGAATATCTTTTTGTCCCTTTTTATTCTTTCTAATATTTTCCTTCTTTGACCAATTTATGGCTGGATAAGTCTCAAAAATACTGTCATAATTCCCTTGCCAATTTTTTTGTCAAATCCTTTAGAAACAAGCTTCCAGAAAGCAAAAGCAAGCACTGTCAAGAATCCTCAGTTTATCAGGATTAGAAGTGCAGATAGCAAGTAACCTATGAGAGCACCTAAAGTTCTGCTGTGTGCAGCCAATTATAATTCTGGACTGTGTGGAACTCAAGCTCAATTACTCACACTGCCATTTAGCACCTGTGTACTTGGAACAAATAACTGCCTTCCTTTGTAACTCAAGTTTCCTCTTTTGTATAATCAGGAGAGTTAATGATACTTGTTTCAGTTTATTGTGAGATACCAAGTAGATAGTTGGCATGCAGTATATATAACTACCAATACAAAAATTGGTCTAACAAATGAAGAAACATCCATTAGAAGAACTTTTTTTTTATTTGGTGAAAACATTATTCGTGCCTTGAAGCAAAATTATCTGCCGTATTGTGTCACAGTCTGTGTAAAAGTTGTGTCACTTTGTCACTACCTTAGGCTGGAGGGGGTTGATAGTATGTTGGATAACCGAATGATGACCATATCATATTGACAGAGGTATGATGCATCTAATTTATTAGATAATATTAAAAATTAATAAATTGGAAAAAGACCTTTATTTGGATCAAACCTACAATGTTACAAAAAGTCTATGAAATGGAAAGGGTGAGTGTAGAAAATACTTAGGGGTTTAAAATGACTGTAAAATTATGTGATAAGGAGATGCATGTGCCCAAAAGAGTCCAATATAATTATAATTACCTCAAATAGATTAAAAAGTATCTGCAACAACGGAGATTGTTGCCCTACTCAAATTTGGACTTGATTCTTAGAGTGTTATATTCAGTTGTAGTCACTCCACACTGAGGGATAAAGATAAATGCTAATATATTCAAGAAAAGTTAAGTGGTTGGTGGCAGCTGTTGATAAAAGGATTAAGATATTAGGGGCAGTCATGTAGATTGGAAAATCTAATATGAAATTATATAACTGAAAATAACTAACAAAACCACTTCACTCCAACAACCCCAAGTCTGTGAATTTACCATGAAGAGAGTCCTCCACATGTGAAAGCACTGTATGTTCAAGGTTCTGAATCTGAGCATTAGTTGTAACTTGAAAAGACTGGAAACAGCCTAAGGTGCTGGTTGAATAATTTATGTACAACCACTCACTGAAATAATATTTTTCCATAAAAAAGGATGAAGTAGTTTTCTCTGAACTTATGTGATTTCTAGGGTATATAGTATAAAGAATGACTATAAGTTTCATTAGGTCCCATTTGTTTATTTTTTGTTTTATTTCCATTTCTCTGGGAGGTGGGTCCAAAAGGATCTTGCTGTGATTTACGTCATAGAGTGTTCTGCCTATGTTTTCCTCTAGGAGTTTTATAGTGTCTGGCCTTACATTTAGGTCTTTAATCCATTTTGAGTTTATTTTTGTGTATGGTGTTAAGGAGTGTTCTAATTTCATTCTTTTACATGTAGCTGTCCAGTTTTCGCAGCACCACTTATTGAAGAGGCTGTCTTTTCTCCATTGTATATTCTTGCCTCCATTTTCAAAGATAAGGTGACCATATGTGTGTGGGTTTATCTCTGGGTTTTCTCTCCTGTTCCATTAATCTATGTTTCTGTTTTCGTTCCAGTACCATACTCTCTTGATTACCATAGCGTTGTAGTATAGTCTGAAATCAGGGAGGCTGATTCCTCCAGCTCCGTTTTTCGTTCTCAAGATTGCTTTGGCTATTTGGGGTCTTTTGTGTTTCCATACAAATTGTGAAATTTTTTTGTTCTAGTTCTGTGAAAAATGCCATTGGTAGTTTGATAGGGATTGCATTGAATCTGTAGATTGATTTGGGTACTATAGTCATTTTCACAATGTTGATTCTTCCAATCAAAGAACATGATGTATCTCTCCATCTGTGTGTATCATCTCTAATTTCTTTCATCAGTGTCTTATAGTTTGCTGCATACAGGTCTTTTGTCTCCTTAGGCAGGTTTATTCCTAGGTATTTTATTCTTTCTGTTGCAGTAGTAAATGGGAGTGTTTACTTAATTTCTCTTTCAGATTTTTCATCAGTAGTGTACAGGAATGCAAGAGATTTCTGTGCATTAATTTTGTATCCTGCCACTTAACCAAATTCATTGATTAGCTCTAGTAGTTTTCTGGTAGCATCTTTAGGATTCTCTATGTATAGTATCATGTCATCTGCAGACAGTGACAGCTTTACTTCTTTTCCAATTTGGATTCCTTTTTCTTCTCTGATTGCTGTGGCTAAAACTTCCAAAAGTATGTTGAATAATAGTGGTGAGAGTGGGCGACCTTGTCTTGTTCCTGATCTTAGTGGAAATGGTTTCAGTTTTTCACCATTGAGAACAATGTTGGCTGTGGATTCATCACATATGGCCTTTATTATGTTGAGGTAAATTCCCTCTATGCCTCCCTCTGGAGGGTTTTTATCATAAATGGGTGTTGAATTTTGTCGAAAGCTTTTACTGCATCTATTGAGATTATCATATGGTTTTTCTCCTTCAGTTTCTTAATATGGTGTATCACGTTGATTGATTTGCACATATTGAAGAATCCTTGTATTCCTGGGGTAAACCCCACTTGATCATGGTGTATGATCCTTTTAATGTGTTGTTGGATTCTGCGTGCTAGTATTTTGTTGAGGACTTTTGCATCTGTGTTCATCAGTGATATTGGTCTGTAGTTTTCTTTGTGACATCCTTGTCTGGTTTTGGTATCAGGGTAATGGTGGCCTCGTAGAATGAGTTTGGGAGTGTTCCTCCCTCTGCTATATATTTTGGAAGAATTTGAGAAAGATAGGTGTTAGCTCTTCTCTAAATGTTTGATAGAATTCGCCTGTG
Source organism: Aethalodelphis obliquidens (assembly GCF_003676395.1). Lineage (NCBI taxonomy): Eukaryota > Metazoa > Chordata > Mammalia > Artiodactyla > Delphinidae > Aethalodelphis > Aethalodelphis obliquidens. Next base: position 12,963,819 of record NW_020837991.1, on the reverse strand, counting down.
AAGCCATCTGGTCCTAGGCTTTTGTTTGTTGGAAGATTTTTACACAGTTTCAATTTCAGTGCTTGTGATTGGTCTGTTTATATTTTCTATTTCTTCCTGGTTCAGTCTCTGAAGGTTGTGCTCTTCTAAGAATTTGTCCATTTCTTCCAGGTTGTCCATTTTATTGACATATAGTTGCTTGTAGTAATCTTTCATGATCCTTTGTATTTCTGCAGTGTCAGTTGTTACTTCTCCTTTTTCATTTCTAATTCTATTGATTTGAGTGTTCTCCCTTTGCACAGCAAAGGAAACCATAAACAGAATGAAAAGACAGCCCTCAGAATGGGAGAAAATATTTGAAAATGAAGCAACTGACAAGGAATCATCTCCAAAATATACAAGCAGCTCATGCAGCTCAATATCAAAAAACAAGCAACCCAATCCAAAAATGGGCAGAAGATCTAAATAGACATTTCTCCAAAGAAGATGTACAGACTGCCAACAAACACATGAAAGAATGCTCAACATCATTAATCATTAGAGAAATGCAAATCAAAACTACAATGAGATATCATCTCACACTGGTCAGAATGGCCATCATCAAAAAATCTACAAACAATAAATGCTGGAGAGGGTGTGGAGAAAAGTAAAACCTCTTGCACTGTTGATGGGAATGTAAATTGATACACCCACAATGGAGAACAGTATGGAGGTTCCTTAAAAAACTAAAAACAGAACTACCACATGACTCAGCAATCCCACCACTGGGCATATGCCCTGAGAAAATCATAATTCAAAAAGAGTCATGTACCACAATGTTCATTGCAGCACTATTTACAATAACCAGGATATGGAAGCAACCTAAGTGTCCATCGACAGATGAATGGATAAAGAAGATGTGGCACATATATACAATGGAATATTACTCAGCCATAAAAAGAAACAAAACTGAGTTATTTGTAGAGAGGTGGATGGACCTAGAGACTCTCATACAGAGTGAAGTAAGTCAGAAAGAGAAAAACAAATACCTTATGCTAACACATATATATGGAATCTAAAAAAAAAAAGGTTCTGAAGAACCTAGGGGCCAGACAGGCATAAAGACTCAGATGTAGAGAATGGACTTGAGGACACAGGGAGGGGGAAGGTTAAGCTGGGACGAAGTGAGAGAGAGTGGCATGGGCATATATACACTACCAAATGTAAAATAGATATCTAGTGGGAAGCAGCCACAGGGCACAGGGAGATCAGCTCAGTGCTTTGTGGTCACCTAGAAGGGTGGGGTAAGGAGGGTGGGAGGGAGACACAAGAGGGAGGAGAAATGGGGATATATGTATATGTATAGCTGGTTCATTTTGTTATAAAGCAGTAACTAACACACCATTGTAAAGTAATTATACTCTAATAAACATGTTTAAAAAAAAGAATGATTATAGAATATTAAGTTTTATATAACAAATAAGGGGAAGTAAGAACAGTTGATTCTCTCTTTCTTGAGGTATCTATCTATCTGTTTATACTTTTTTGGCAAAAAGAAGCAAAGGAACACTAAATAGAAACTAATGAAAATAATTATCTATAAGGAGTAGATGAAAATGAGAGAGAGGAAATAGGAATGGGAGTGTTACTGCTCTGCAGTTCCCTATTAATAGAGTTTGACGTTTGAATTATAAAAATATTTTGTATATTCAAAAAATGAAATTAAATATAAAAGAATGAAAAAATTAATTTAACCAAATAGAAACAAATGAGCCTACCTGAATATCCAATTAATAACTACCACACTAAGAAAATAATTAATTTAATTAACTTTTTCTTAAATATTTAATTAATTTACTAATGTAACTACTTAAAATATTTATTTGTCATAATGTTACTCATAAAACACATGCTTAGAAAGATGTATGTATTATGAAGTCCAAAACCATTGCACAAATATGAACTTTTTTGGTAAGTTTGTTGTTGGTATTTGCCTTGGTGTGGTCATTCTGAAACTATACTGTGTCTGTAATGTAGGAAAAAAACAAATGGTTAAATATATAGATATTGTTGGGAGATAGGAGATATAAACATGGAACAGGATAGTGTAGAAAAACACTGTAGTATTGGGTTTTATTAAGAAGTCTTGGTTATAACCACATTACACACACACACACATGCACATACACATACCCCACATACATATACTTGATATGTCCTTCAAGCACAAGCACATATTCATCCATCTTGAATCAGTCTAACTGTTCTATGTTCTAATAATATATTCTTCTCTTGGTTAAAGGACATGATGATATCTTTTTGTGCATCTAATGCCCAGATCATGATTTCTAAATACTGTTCACCACATGCATATTAAAAACTGGGAAACTTAAAGAAATGGCTGGTTTCAGGTCTGAACAGGAAAGAACAAGGTGAGTCTGATGCTCAAAGATTAATAGGGTGAGAGAGGGTACGGATATTGTGTATAGGGAATTCATTGACCTAGTTAGTAATATATAGCATCAATAAGAAAAATATAGAATAGCATGTGAAAAAAAATCCATGTATGTGCCCATAGTGATACAAGAGATACAGAAGAAAGAATAAAGGTGGGGGAGGGCTCTTTTTCAATAGAATGATGTGTTTTGCAGGACAACTGGTCTGGACTTTCCAAAGGATTCAGTATGAGAAGAATAGGGGAAATCAGATCAGTCATTCTAAATTAGAGAAGACTAAAATGGCATAACAGTCTAATATAATATTGAATTTGTATCCTGTATTAAATTTTATATATATATATATATATATATACACACATATATAATGTTTATATGACTACTGGTGAAATTTAAATATAGGTTCTGTGTTGGATAATGTTAAGCTTGAGTTTTCTTGGGCATGGTATGTTGTTGTGGTCATATGTTCTTGATAGAGACATGCTGAAATATCATGATGTATGCAGTCTACTTTACATTGCTTGAGAAAACAGCTGTGCGTGTGTGTGTGTGTGTGTGTATAGAAATAGAGATGAAGCAGATATAGCAAGATCTTGCGAGTTTGTGAATCTAAGTTAGTAATATTCAGGTCTTTATTATAGTGTTCTTTCAATTTTCCTTCAAGTTTGAAAAATCTGAAAATAAAAAATCATAATTAACTTACATTATACCTAAATGTGAAAGATCGATCGTTATCAAGAAATAACATAAGGAGGGAGACAGATTTCTATTCCCATGTCATAGATATCATAAAAAAACTGCAAAATTCAAAAGAGGGGCTTCCCTGGTGGCGCAGTGGTTGAGAGTCCACCTGCCGATGCAGGGGGCACGGGTTCGTGCCCCGGTCCAGGAAGATCCCACATGCCACGGAGCGGCTGGGCCCGTGAGCCATGGCCGCTGAGCCTGCGCGTCCGGAGCCTGTGCTCCGCAACGGGAGGGGCCACAGCAGTGAGAGGCCCGCGTACCGCAAAAAAAAAAAAATCAAAAGAAAATGGGATCTTACAAGATTCCGGAGGAATGCAAGACTACAGTAGATGGGTAATTAATTAAACAGACCTCTCACCAACAACCAAGAGATACCCCAAAATAGTGGAATAATATTTTCAGTGAGCTTACAGTTCTATACCCAGTAATATATCTTTCACGAGTATGGGTGAAAAAAAGACATTTTTAAGCGTACAGGCTGAGATAAGCCAAAAGAAAAGTCTCTTTAATAAAAGAAATTCTAAAGGTTTAATTTAGGCACGAGGAAAATCGTACAATATGGAAAGGTAGAGATGCAAGAAGAAATTATGAGCAATTATGTTGGTAAATATGTGGTTAAAGCTAAACAAATGACTGTATAAGACAATAATAATTTGAAATTATGTGAAGAGAAAAAAATCTTCTTAGAACATAAAAAAAAAAACCAACTGTGATGACAAAATCGCCTACAGGAACATGAGTAAAGTATATGACAGTCCTTGCATGGTGTGGAAAGTGGGTAACTTAATTATCCTTTTTAAGTTAAATTAGGACAACTACTGAAAGGATAAACGTAAGGTACAAACACTCAAAACTAGAGGAGAAAAACAATAAAACCTCGAGAAACGTGAAAAATGCAATGCAAGTGATAGAGGAAGACTGGGCAACAATGACATTGTAAACATTGGGGAGTTTAGAAAACCAATGTAGTATATTATTGGGAGAGGATTTCTAACAGGTGAAGAAACTCAGCAGCTCCAAATTATGAATAAATGTTATTTTATGAGAACTAAGACTGAAAATATTATTGAATTTACTAGACCAGAAATAGAACATGTTTCATAGGCATAAGACTGATTATATTTCCCTTTCTCGAGGGAGGGGGGTTACTTACCTAAGTCAGGTCTAGACATAGCTGTCACCAATTGACAGGAATGGTGATGATGCCAGTCAAACCAAACTTGTGTGAAGTCCATTTAAGCCTGAATAGAGTGTGTGATCTCTAGTATAATTCGTATGACCACTGCGTATATGGCATTCAATTGGTATAATTCAAAAATGTAATTTAAGAGTGAAGGCTTCAAATTGTGTAAAGTAAGAGGATGGTGTGTAGAATAATATCCAGAAATCTGATTCCGTGTTACATTTAAGTATAGAATGTAGAAGAGAATCTGAAAGTTAATAAAATCTTTGGAATTCAGAGATTACTCTTGCACTGCATAAGCCTTGTGAAAATCTCTGATATATGCAGTTTCATATGCATCTGTGATTCTGCCTAATTTTAATGGGTGCTGCTTTGCGATTCTTTGGAAAGAAAAGTATCATGAGACTGAAGTCTATCAGTTGATTGCACATTTCTTGTTTAGTCAAAACTTACTCAGAATTCTAAGTGTACATTTACTAAGACTGTGCTTGAAGGGTTGGTAATGGGTGATTTAATTCTGGTGATGTTCTATGTGATTGCAATCTGGAAGGCTGAACTCTTTCGGTGATGGCCAACCGTGCAGGAAGAAGGTTAACACATCAGCCTTGGCATTTATCTCTAAGGGCAGATACAAGTGCATGTAAAGCAGAAGTCCAGGAGAGAGAATTCGGCTTTTCCTCTTTTAATTCTTGAATTCTAGGCCAAAATGTCAGGTAAAAGTTCTGTGACTAAAATATCAATATTGATTTCTAGAAATACAATAGGAATGCCTGAAGGATTCTATGTATTTTTCCCTGTAGGTCACTCAAAACAACCTGGTATGCTACTTTTTAAAATATGTTAGGTTTCAGTTGTCCTGTGGAGTTTTCCTTTGATGTCCCCCTCTGGACTGTAAAACGTGAAGGGTCTGGACTTAGAGTTGAGCTGGTTTAGTGTGTGCGTTCATCTGATTTCCGTCAACAAATCAGTGCTACTTAGATCATTGTGTGCACAGGGGTTTATTATAAGAATTACACCCCACGTAAACGTGGGAGCAGCGGGTGAGGTGAAGGTCTTTAATGGGGAATAAGAGGATTACAAAGAGAATCGCTAACAGATTTGTCTAAAGCACTGGCCCAGGTACATAGGTAAGAGCTTGCAGACAAACGGAAGAAACCGAACGTGTCTACCACCAAAGTGGAGCTCTAAAGAGGGCACTTAAGGCAAAATCTATAGGAAAATATTTCTTTGGGGAGCTGCCACCTCTGTGGGTCCACAGCCGTGTGCTCAGTGATAGGTCTGAGGCTGCCATTGGTCAGCAGGACCAGCACCTGGAAAGAGGCTCTGGCTTCAAAGAGGAGAATGAGAACAAGCTGGGATATGCCATGTACCTCTATGTCTATCCATCAACGTGTCTTTCCTAAGATAACCTTCTGAAAGTGCTGGCTTCTGTTTCTCTTCTACCTTCCATATCTAACAAATGTTTCTCTTCCGTCATCTCTAACTGGAGCCATAGGGAAAAGGGTATTTTACAAATGCAGTACCCAGTATTAACAGGATAAAACAACTCTAGTAAGAAGCTGATGATGTCCATGTAATTTAGGATGATTAGGAGTCTAAAACAGTATGTAAACTAGCAAGAAAGACCAATAATAGTTACAGGGAATAAGTCAGGTGCTATATACAAAGAATCTATCACCCAAAAGAGAGCAGACAGGAAAGAAAAGCGTCCAGACAGACAACTTCTGTCCTTATGTTTTATGTCATGCTAGTATGTAAAAGGTCAAGGATGAGATGATGTGTGCTAGGAGCCAAAGGAGAGTGAGACTTACCTCTGAGCTGATAAGAGGTCATAGATGAATGAAGGTCAAATTTGCTGCAGTTTTCTTTTTTTTCCTCCAAATATAATTAGCAGGAAACTAATTCCAGAAATTTTGTGGTATTTGTTAAAAATGTAGATTTCTGGAACTTCCTTATAGACCTAGGAATCAGAATTCTCTGGGGTTTGGATTCAAGAATTTGTCTTTTTAGCAAGATTCTTAGATGGTTCTTCTGGGCAGTGTAGTTTGGAAACTTACACTTGCAGAGTGGCTAGTTTATCCCAGACATGTGCCAGGTCCTTTACAGGCACTGCTGTATTCCCTTTTTGAGACCAGTGACTTAAATAGAGACATAGAAAAATATATTAAATTTTTAAAAAGCTGACTAATAAAAGAAACACTGCTACTTTTTAGGGAAGAGAAAAATTGAGGCTAGAGATGGCAAATAAATGATTTGTGTCACATATCTAGTAAGTGATCGAGTCCATATTCTAATTTAGATCTGTTTGGCTCCAAAGAGTATCCTTGAGCTGTTTAATGTGGTAAAAAGGTCAGGCTTGCTGAATTACGTACCTTCTTGCCAAACAAACATGAGTGAGACCCCTCCAGGAAGAACGAGTAATATTGTTCTCCAATTAAGCTAAGCCTATGTGGATTTCTAAGAAAAATCCTAGAGGCTCAAATGCCTCAACCACTCCCAAAACAAGCAGACAAGTAATAGACAAAGCAAGGGTCTGAAAAAAGGCCTCCCAAGAAAAGAACTTCACACTTGTCCTGTTTCCTGTTCCATCTTCTCCTCCCTGTCTGTGAACCCACCACATACAATGAAAAAGTCCTGCATATGACTTATGTCCTATCTGTGGGTCGTTAGCTCGTGGAGCATTCACATTTCTTCTAAAAAAATCTGGCTTGTTTAAATGATATTAATTGCACAGTTAATATACAAAACCTAACTTTCTTTACCTATCTTTTTGAGAGCAGTACTGTGGACTCTGGCTGAGTTACTTGTATTGATATTTTTGAAGGAATAGGTGAGTGTGAGCGAGAAACCTGTGGAATCAGATTGCAGCCTTAGAGGTGAGCCTGGCTGTGGCAGCTGAAATGTGACCTGGAGTCCCTGTATTCTAATTTAGACTCTGCTGGGAAGCTTTACAAGAACTACTAGTTTGCTGGGTAGCTTTGTAACAATCAGAGCTCGTCTGATTGTTTGAGTTGCTTTGGGAATTAGATAATTCTTCTACGTAAAAGATACTTTTGCAGGGGATTGTCTTTACGTGGGGATGTTATACACCATTAATTTATAAACTACAAAGTTCAGGTCCCTCAACCTTAATTTTGTTCTATTACTCTCCATTCACCAAATGATGATAAAACTATCTTTCTTCTGCACCTTGCAGAATTCCTGCTAAGAATAACAAGATAAAAAACGTAGAATATCTTTGAAAATACGTAAAGTCATATATATTTTATGATGTACATACAGCATATAGGAAAGCACTCTTACATCGGCAACAATTTCATTAGTTCCAAATCTGGATGCTTTTTACTAGCTCTACTAGCCCAAGCATCATGGCTCATCGGCTTACTAATAGTTTTGTCCTGTCTGCTTCCTCAAGACTCCATTATCTAGTCAGAGTAATTTAGAGCCTGTCATTCCCTTGCAATGAGAATGTATCAGTACAAGTTTTGCCATGGCTTCAAGGCCATACGTGATTTGTCCTCACCTGTTTTTCCAGGTCACATCTCCTACCAGTGTCCCTTTAGTTCTCTACATTCCAGCATCACAAACTTGCTTTCCTAATGTCAGATGTGCCCAGCTCATTCCTACCTTCATCTTTGCTCTTCCCATTTTGTTCAAGTATTACCTTTTCAGAGAAATCTTAAACCACCCTAAATCAATTAGCCTAAACTCCTTCTGTCTCCCATTGTCCTCTTTTATTTTCTTCATAGTACTTACCACTATCTAAATTTATTTACTTACTAGTTTATAGGTTCATTATTAGTTTCCTGCTACTAAAGTGTAAGCTCAGTAATGCTGATGTCTTTGTCATGTATCCCTAATTCCTAGAAGAGTGTCTGTCATATAAACGTCTGTCTTTATAAATAAATGAATAAACAAATGGGAGAGACAAACTTATATGTGATAGCTCAGTAGCTGGCCAGATTCAGGGAAATTATGGGATATAAGTGGCCCCAATGAAAACCTTTTTTTTATGCCATTCTATATATCATAGTCTCATGAAACATGCATTTCAGCCACAGGATCTGAAATAATGAAATAGAGCATATTAGTTGGCCTTGGAACCAACTTCTCCCTTAGGCACCTGGAGTAATGAGCAGAAAGCTCATGCAGAATTTAAGTTGATCACTTAAAAATAATCCTCTGCAGCACACAGAGAAAGGATGAATAGGGCATTAGTTTCCAAGTCATTGGCTTTTCAGTTGTTAGATAAAATAATTATAAATATATTTGCATGTTATATTATTATAACTCTAATCAAAATATAGTTTTTGTTCTCAAGATGGGCACAAATTTAAATAGAAATGAGGCAATGCCTCATAAATACAATATGATGATGTTTAACAGATAAGACACTGTGATGTTTAATTTTACAGGTTAACTTGGCTGGGCCATTGTGCCCAGATATATGGTCAAACAGTACTCTGGATGTTTTTGTGAAGGTGATTTTTTGGATGAGATTAATCAGTGGACCTTGAGAAGGTAGAGTGCTCGCCATGATGTAGGTGGGCCTCAAAGGCCTGATAGAACGAAGACTGAGCTCCTCTGAGCAGGAAGAAATTCTGCCAGCTGACTGCCTTTGGACTCCAACTGCATCTCTTTTCTGAGTCCCCAGATGGCCAGCCTACCCCATCAGATTTTGGACTTGGCAAGCTTCTACAATCATGTGAGCCAATTCCTTAAATAAATATGTCATCAACAGGATGTTGATAAAACCAGCATGTTTTTTATCAACATCTGGCTGGTTCCGTTTTTCTGGAGAACACTGGCTGATACAGACATATTTCTGTTATGGGTTTAAAATATACTATTGAGAAAAGTTTACATAACCTGTCCAAATATTTATTTGGTTATTCATTCAGTTATTGTATTGGCTGTATCTGTCACATCAGAAAGCCTATTTGTAGATTGCTATTAAGAATCAAAAGATGGTATGTGGGCGTCCCTGGTGGCGCGGTGGTTGAGAGTCCGCCTGCCGATGCAGGGGACATGGGTTCGTGCCCCGGTCCGGGAAGATCCCACATGCCGCAGAGCGGCTGGGTCTGTGAGCCATGGCCGCTGAGCCTACGCGTCCGGAGCCTGAGCTCCGCAACGGGAGAGGCCACAACAGTGAGAGGCCCGCGTACTGCAAAAAAAAAAAAAAAAGAAAAGATGGTATGTAATATCCCATGAAATATGAAGTCATTTAAATTATTTAACATACATTAAGAAAAAAAATGAATGAATAAACTCAACTTACTTCATTTCCTCTGACTTAGCAGTTAAAGTCAGTCTTGGCCCTAGCATCAAAATTATCTGAAAAAAAGGTAGGAAGAGCAAGTGTGACCTTGGTATGCAGTGCAATTGATGGCCATAGTGGGCTAGTCTCATATAAGCTGTTACAATATGTACAACTCATCACTGTAGTTCAAAGTTACCGTCAGCGTAATTTTTCTTCTTAATTGCTCAGGGCACTCCACTGTGACACTGGCTACTTTGGCTACATAGAGAATTTAAAGAATCAATTCATTGTATTTTATAGTTAATATGATTGCTAATAAAGAACAGTAGTAGCATGAAAATTTGCAGAGAGACAGTAAAATGGAAGCCTCAAAGGGTCTACCTGTGCAGATTGTAAAATACATATTTTGCCCAAAGATTTAAAAAGGGGAATAAAGATGGAACCATGATTATCATAGCTTAATACAAAAGGTAAGGTGTCTGACTTAGAATATAGGACAATATTAGGGGCATAGAGCACGTATGAAATTATATCAATAAAATTATTCTCCAAGGTCCTTTTTGTTTATTTATTTATTCATTTATTTATATTTTTGGCTGCATTGGGTCTTCGTTGCTGCATGTGGGCTTTCTCTGGTTGTGGCGAGCAGGGCTACTCTTCGTTGTGGTGCACGGGCTTCTCATTTCAGTGGCTTCTACTGTTGTAGAGCACAGGCTCTAGGCATGCGGGCTTCAGTAGTTGTGGCTCATGGGTTCTAGAGTGCAGGCCCAGTAGTTGTGGCGCACAGGCTTAGTTGCTCTGAGGCATGTGGGATCTTCCCGGACCAGGGCTCGAACCCGTGTCTTCTACATTGGCAGGCGGATTCTTAACCACTCCGCCACCAGGGAAGTCCCCTTTGTCCTTTTTAAGTTACAAGAATTACTTGTACTCTTCAGCATATCTATATTTTCAGTACACTTTTAGAAATACTTATGAGTTCCTGCTATGTACCAGACACTGATGGGCTTAGTCAGTTATTTTGTACCTGGTCATAGATAGCTTTGGACAAGGCAAATCATCTTCTGAACACTCCAGTTTGGAACATTTGGTGAAAAAATGCATTAGACGTCTATTTAAAGATTCTTCACAGAGCTCTGTGCTCTTCTTTGCTGGTGTTCTCCTGTCCATGTCATAGTCACAAATAATCAGCACCTAACTGGCCAAGCAGGTCAGTTGATTCTCATGCTCTGCAATACACTCAACATTTCTAAATCCAGTTCCACACTGTAAACCACCTGTGGTTAACTATCACATAAATTACAAAATCTTTACTGCGTCTAACCTACAGGAAAGAAGCATATTCTTGGTTTAGCTATTTATTGACTAGGAGTGGTTATGTGGGGTTGAGTTTGGCAGCCAGTATAAGTCCTCATAATTTAATGCAGTTTGTGTAAATAATACTCACCAAAGGTATAATTATTTATGTTGAAACACAAACATATCCAACAACATAGTTGGGTTCTACGTTTCTTTACAATGGTGAACAAGTCAGGCTCCAAAGGCAAACTGCACAGGAACTTGCCTTTTGGGCTTACAGCATTGCCCGTGTTACTTTAGGTGTTCACCCTGGTGATGCTGTGAAAATATCCTGTAATGGAGTCAGACAGGAAGCTGAGACACAAAGGCTCTTTGAGCTAAAAGGGTCCTGAAGATTGATAGTGCTTTGAAGTCCTAAACTCTTTTCTGAAAGGCCAAGTCCAGCCCCCAGATGTGTTTTGCCAACTAATTAGTTAACAAGTAAAATGAAAATGGTGAATTTTGACACAAAGATGGTAATTTTCAATTTATTTGGAAAATTTAGTAGATCTGATGCACATTCTTCATGATCGTAATCAGGTGGAGGTGAGAAGTTACTTCCCCTTTCAGGTGTGTCCTTGATCCCCAGGGTTTCACAATCCTTCTCAGCCACTTTCTTTTTACATCATCTGTCTGGACTCTGTAATCATATGGGTTTACAATCCTTTGTTTAATCTAAACTCTTCATCTTCATTATGTAAAATCTGAGTTATGAAGGAGAAACAATTTACCTGAAATTGTGGAAAACGAAACTCACCTATACATAAAACATGTCATATGCCCTTATTCCTTACTATAAAAAACTTCATATAATTCAGAGTGGCTATATGTCTAATTTTAAAAATAAAATAAAATCTTTAAGTTTCCAGTCTCCCTTGCAAAAGGGTTCACCATAGGACAGACTATGTTCCTATGTTATATAAGTAGAAATCTATTGGGGATTTCTAGGAAAGATTTGCCAACTCTTTCTACCTCCTTTTTTCTTTTTCCTACATAAAATATTAAGGTAAAACTGGAGCATCCATGTCATGATCATGAGGCAATAAGTACTGGGACAAAAGGCACAGTATAGCTTTCAGAGTCAGGAAAGATAGAAGAACCTATGTTAAGCCACAATGCTTGGCTTTTGTTAAATGGACCAAATATATAACCTATAACCCTGACTAATAACTGATAAGCATATATATTTCCTTTCCCACCACACAGACACACAGACACACACACACACACACACACACACACACACACACACACACACACACACACATTGTGCTCTCTTTCCGTCTTCCTATTTATGATTTTATTTAGTACTTATTATAAGTCAGTTACTATACTGGTCCTGCTTCTGTCTGAAAGTAATGGAGATCAGACCGTGGCACACTGCTCCCTGGTCTAAAATGCTCGTGAAAACCAAGGAAGTCAGACAAAATAGCACATTCTATTTAGATCCTTAAACATCATTAAAATGGGGCTATTAGCACTGTGAATGGGAACACAGCCTACTCTTGGTAAGAAAAGGATTGAGGACTTAACAAATGGGAGATTTATAATACATTAGTAAAATTAACAGATAAAGGAACGAAAATCTACAAACAAAAAATAAAATTGATTCTCAGGAGATCTGTGATAATTCAGTCAATTCCATCTGCACTGTTACTTGTGCTGAAACACCAGTGTCCTATACGTGGGATGTGAGATGCAGTACCATTAAGACACAGGGTGAGAATGTGTCTGCGTGTGGTTTTTATGTGTGCATGTATTTAACATACATTTAGATATTTCCTTTGTCCACCTCAGCTAATATCGTGGTAAGAGAATATCATGTAGGTGGCTATAATGAAAGATTTTGTTTGACATCACTTTAAAATACTCTTAGATCTTCTGAGTGAATCTTATTATCAAAATATTTCACTTTGGCAGTTTAGAAATTGTTTTCAAGCAAGTTTTGAGAAAGCTGAAACACTTTAACCTCAATTTCCTCCTCTCTAAATTGAAGATGTTGAATTGTACCATTACTAAGTTCCTTTCAGATCTAGCATTTTCAGAATTCTGTAAAATCTCTTCCTAATGCATTTTTTTTCTGCCACTGTGTGCACACTGCTTGCTCCTGGATCCGTCTCAACAGATGAGGTCGATCACTGTGTATAAACTAATCAAAAGCGGTAGGTCATGAATAGGAAGTAAGGTACATTCCTTTTATAGTAGCCATAAGAAGTTGTTCCCATCAAATTGAGATAAAGGAAAACCATTCACTTCACTCTGGAGACTAGAGATTTATTTATATGTTTACAGTCTCTATGGGCTTCAGAAGTATGGACAGAAAGAAGAAAGAAGGCAACATAGAATTTGAAGGCACATCAGGACGTTTTCTTTCTTTGGTGTGGAGCAGTCAGAGAAGGAAGACCACCCCTCTCATGCGTAGAACTGATTTGACATGCATTACTCATAGAAATGCACTTCTAATTCCAGAATTTAAGGCGCAGAAGTAGGCAGTTGAGGATGAAATGGCACATGGGGGGAAATTTTCTAAACCACTCCGATTATTACACTCATTCATTATTACAATTATTACAATTATTATACAATTATTACACTCATTCATTAGTTCTTTTAACAGATAATAATTTAGGGGCCAGGTACTGTGATAGGGACTTCAGATATAGTATTATACAAAGCAAGGTCTTTGCTATAGGGAGTACAAATAATTAAAATATAACAGGATAAATGCTGTGTTAAAAATAATACATGATAAAATTTAATAAACACAGGGCTGTGATAATTTGGATGAGGACGTGACTAAATATACCCAGTGAAACTCTCATCACTTCTGTCCTATGCTAAGAAGGAAGAACTTATTTTATGCTGTTACTTTGTATGGCCAGAGTGATAGCAAGGGACCTCTCTCCCCCAGTCTAGCTTACCAAGATAAATAAAAGCAATAGCCCACTAAGGGATCGTAAGAAGGATCCACCAGAGCGGGAAGTATGGTGGGCATTTATGATTCCTTTATTTAAAATTAATCCAGTAGAACTTGGTGAAGGCTAGGATGTCCTAACCAATTTACATCAGTTTTACCAAGGGAGGGGAGAACCTATATGAGAACTTATAAAAGCAAAGGTAGAGTGAGGTGAGAGTTCACAGATTAATGGAGTAGATTCCAACCCAGTTGGAAAGCAAAGAATAATTGAAATCACACAGATAATCCTTACTATTCATCTTTGTTTTCTTAGCGCCTAGCAAAAGTAGAATGAGCCAAATGTAACAGATTAATGGGGTAGACACACCAACCCAGCTGGATAGCAAAGCAGTAATTAAGACCAGGCAGAGGTACTGGCATAGATAAGCCCATGTTATTATGATTATTCTCCTAAAAATGTATCTTTCCAACATTAGTGGGAAGAAAACAGTAAAACCTAGAGAGAATTCAACAGCATGGGGAGAGAAGAGAGGAAACAGTGCAACAGTAAGAATAAGAATATTAATGTATCTTTCCTTGGAAGCCTTAGTGAATTAATGCTTATAAATGGCCAGAGTGTTTGGTTCAAACATTCAGTATAAGTGAGAGGAACTATTCTTAGGTAACTTTTTCAGAGTTCATTAACAATCAAAGGGATTATAATGGACTTTGACAGAACTAAGTGACAATCAACGAAGTAAGAAGGGAGTTTATTATGGAGAATATTATATTTCCTGCATAATATTAATTTCACAAAAGGCATTTTAGAAACTACAGCTTAAAATTTGCTATATTCATATTTTTGTATTTAAATCTTTATTCCTCCTTCAAAATACTCCTTATATAGGAACATGATTTTGGGGGGAAGTCATCGATCAGTGTCTTGTTAATTTTCTCATTTTTTTATATTACCTTTAAAATAAGATGTTGCTTTTAGAATACTTTAAAATAAACTTTGGTGTCAACAGTGTTCTGCTTTCAGTGGTAAAAAAGGAGAGAGAATTCAATTAAACTTTACATTCTCTCACCACATGGATTTTTCATTACCATGTGCTATGTTTTATGCCGTATACTATTTAATTTGAATGGAAATGCGCCTCATATTTTCAGAGTACATATTCTTTAGTTATTCATATTAGTTCATATACTGAGAACATAAATATACTTCCATTCTTTTTCCTACACATTGGCTTCTAACCAGCCAGAGACTTTGTTTCCACCTTTAATACCTGACAAAAAATGCTGGCTGCTGTTAATGTCATCTGTCAAATATCACATTTCCTCCATTATGGGAGAACTAAAACATATTTTTGTTTATAGCATGTCAAATGTATAAATTCAACAAACTTCTGATTTGTTGGCAGAAAGCAAAGACTAAAAAGCAGTGAATATTTTCATTTGGCATGTACTAATTTGTTGGCACAAATAATTTCTATATTATAAATGATACTCAACTTCCTCTTTGATGGCCTCACTTTAAGAGTAGATTTTGAACCAAAGATTTTAACCAGTTAGAATTTCTGTCACTGGGCTGTTTTATTCAGAAGTATTTGATACTCGAAAGTGCCTTTTTTTAACATCTTTATTGGAGTATAATTGCTTTACAATGGTGTGTTAGTTTCTGCTTTACAACAAAATGAATCAGTTATATATATACATATGTTCCCATAACTCTTCCCTCTAGCATCTCCCTCCCTCCCACCCTCCCTATCCCACCCCTCCAGGCGGTCACAAAGCACAGAGCTGATCTCCCTGTGCTATGCGGCTGCTTCCCACTAGCTATCTACCTTACGTTTGGTAGAGTATATATGTCCATGCCTCTCTCGCTTTGTCACAGCTTACCCTTCCCCCCGCCATATCCTCAAGTCCGTTTTCTAGTAGGTCTGTGTCTTTATTCCTGTCTTACCCCTAGGTTCTTCATGACATTTTTTTTCCTTAAATTCCATATATATGTGTTAGCATAGAAAGTGCCTTTTATTCGCTTCAGCTTGAATCCATGTGCTGCCAAAAACTTTCCTATTAATGTGATTATTTCAGGGAACATCTTAAAGTTTTCACTGAGTAACTTTTTTGACGTGACAACTTTTATCTCCTCGATCTTGAAAAGTATGTGTCATGACAAAGGTGCATGCTGGTGAAGGGTGGCGAGGGGGTAAGGCATATGGCATCCCATAAGGATAATTGTATTTTGACTGTTTTTTTAAATAATCGAAGTATTTATTTATCAGCCTGATTATGACTATAGTTTCTCTTTTTAATCCATTCTACATATTGCTGCCAAAGCAATTGCTCTGTCTCATATATGTATATACTTTTTAACATCTTTATTGGAGTATAATTGTTCTACAATGCTGTGTTAGTTTCTGTTTTATAACAAAGTGAATCAGCTATACATATACATATATCCCCATATCTCCTCCCTCTTGCTGTCTCATATATTTTGGCTTATAACCCATCTGCTGAAAAAAAAAATAGGGTATCTTTGTATTGTTTTCAGAATTATTTTTTGCTTAGAGTAGCACACTGATCCTTTGCAACATTGCCCCTACTTGCCCCCCAGCCTCATCTCTCTCTTCTTCCCATGGTGACTTCTGCTCTAGCAATGCTGATCTAGAGTCATCCTCACACACTCCCTGCTCCCCTGGGTGTCCTGCTTTTGGCCATGCATTTCTACATCTAGCAGCACTTAAAAAAGAAGAAGAAAAAGAAGAAGGAAAGAAAGAACTCCTACTCATTTTATGAGACTCACCTCAAGTATCCCCTCCTCCTCAGACCTTCCCAAAGCCCCTGACAGTGAGCCCTATTCCACCATCCACTGTACTGTGTCACCACCAAGCAAATTCATCCAGTTTTGTAAAGTATTTTCATGGTTTTCTTTTTCTTTTTATCTTACAGATGATTCAAAGGTTGAGAGAAGGGTCTGAGTCTTGTCTATCTCTGTGTCCCTCCATCACCTAGTAGTAAACAGGGATAAAACTTTTTTTTTTTTTGAAAGAAGGAATGAATGGAAACTACAAGTTTATATAAAAGAGCAAAACAAACAAGCCAACAAAACAGTACTGGTTCACTCAACCCTATTTGTATAATAAAGTTGACATCTAAATTAGTCTTTCTAGTTGGTAAATTGGAAGAAAATTAATGATCCTGAAAATGAAAGGTAGGGTGTCCCATTATAAACTTTCTTAGAACATAACTGGGAACTTTCATTCCTTCTGTTGTCCTCTTTTCCCTTTCTGCTCTGAATCATCTTCTAAAATGGTTCACCCAAATAAAAAGTTAATTAATTTTTATTAAGCAATTAGAGGAAGAAAAGTAATTTTCATTTTCTAGTCAAAGAATTGGAAAGAGGGAGAGAAACTGACTGATTTTTTTAGAAATGGCTATCCTAGAGACCAAAATGTTGCCCACATATAGCAAGGTAAGAAGGATGAATATGACAGGGATGATCCATGGGTTTTGCAATACTGTCTTCCAGTGTGGAGAGAGATGTATCTGTACGTCAACTTTGATCACACTGTGAAGGGATTAGCATAAGAGAGAGATGGCATATTCCTTGAAACATATTCTCTAGCCTCCATTTATACTGAAAATTTTGCTGTAAAGAGGATGAGCAGATACCTTCCATGGTTGAGCAGCTTTTTCAAATTTCGCAAATTTTCAAACTTTCCATTGACAAATAGTGGCATACTCAATTCTTCAAGCTAACAGTGTTGAACTGAATCAGAGTTTAGGGTTTCTCTAGCTATAGAAAGTAATGATCCTTTCTCAAAGCCTCTCTGGAATGCATCACGTGCATCTATAGGTTAAGAGCATGTCCTAACGCTCAGACATGTGAATTCAAATCTAGACCCTGCAATTGACTTTGTGATGTTGGACAATTTAATTTTCATCTTTGAAGCGTGATTTTCTCAGCTATAATATAAAGGGGGAGTATTGTGAGGATATAATGAATAACAAAAATAGCTAATATTAATTGAGTATATAGTATATGCCAGTAACTTTTGCAGGTGCTTTATACAACTTAATGCTTTTAAACAATCCCAGTAAATTTATTATTTATGTACAATTATTGTACTCATTTTACAGAAGAAGAAACTGAGAACCAAGTAAACTATCAATTATTTGGTAAATGAAATATATAGCAGAGGGCCTGACATACAGTAAGCAAGCAATAGCTGGAAACAGATATTGCTTTTTTCTGTTATTCATGTGTTAGTCATATTCATACATGTGAATATATGTATGTGTCTATCATATAAATATATGAGAGAGAGGAGAGATTGAGAGAGAGAGAGAAAAAGAGATTCATTATAAGGAAATTGTATGGACACTGAGAAGTCCAACAACTGCAGTCTCCAAGCTCGAGAACCAAGGGAGCGTATGGCATAGTTCTAGTCCAAGTCCAAAGGTCTGAGCACTAGGAAAGCCAGTGGTTTAAGTTCTAGTCCTAGCCTGAATTGAAAGGCAGGAGAAGAGCAACGTCCCAGCTTGAGAACAGTCAGGCAGAGATATCAAATTCTTTCTTATTCTGCCTTTTGTTCTATTCAGGCCTTCGATGGATTGGATGAGGTTCACCCACATTGAGGTGGGCAATCTGCTTTACTCAGTCTGTTGATTCAAACGCGATCTCTTCCGGAAACACCCTCACAGACACAGTCAAACTAATGTTTAACCAAAGGTCTGAGCACCCATGGCCCAGTCAAGTTGACACACAAAATTAACCATCACAGTAAATTTCAAAGGAGGCAAATGTTTGTAGAATCACTTAAAAATGAATTCTCAAAATGAAGGTTATAATTATATTTACAAATGGAAGCACGAATGAGAATGGAGCCCGGTCCATACTTCACACACAGTAAATGCTTATTCAGTGATTAATTGAAATATCATCCCTTGGAGATGGGTATGCTAAATTTAGAACATTGTAACAGGTAATTGAAAGGACAGAGTACAAAAGTGGGTCCAAAGAGAAGACAATTTAGGAAAAGCAGAGCAAGTGAAATGATGGCAAAGGGTATATCCACATATCTCAAATAATTGAGATATCTATATATCTATATATAGATATAGATATGGGTTTTAGGAATCAGACAGTTGGACAAAACATGAAGTAGAATTTGTCTAATTCAAGTTGAAAAAATAATTTTAAAAGTATTCTTGGATTAACAAATGATGACTACACAGAAGAAATATCAAACTGTAGCTTCTCTGGTTGTACCCTATTTCAATCTATCCTCATTAGTGCCAGTAGTTTGCTTTTAAAACTATGAATCTAATTGCCATCCACATGCTTAAAAATGTGTTAGGGAATCCCCACTGTGTCTAAATGAAATTCAAACTCCTTTGTATACCATAGATTCTCCTAACATTTGCCTTACTTTTCATTTCCAGACTCATCTCTTACCACTGTTCCCTCTGTATACATTGAATTCTATCTATAATTAGCTACTTATATCCTTCTCTTGCGTAAATGACTCTATCTTCCCTTTTTCAACTGATGAGCCCTATTCCTTGAAAAGAGAGTTTATGATGGTAATGACAATAATGGGAATGACAATATAATGGGAAAGAAGAGGAAGGTGGTAGTGATTATAGCTCTCTTTTACTGATTATTTCTGGCCAAGCCCTTTAAAGAATGTCTTAACTACCTTACTTCATTTAATGCTTACAACAAACCTTGGTTCTGTTATTCACAGTTGGTTGTGGAAATTGTAGCTTAAAGAGATTGAGTGACTTGCTCAAGGTCACCCACTTAATAAGAACAATTTTAATTTCGTCTGAATACCAAATCCACTCAGCAAAATATCAAAATGGCTTTTCTAAAAATCCTTTTATTAATAATAAAATTTTAAAACTCATTAAGCTCTCCAGTATGTTGCTTTTATATTGTATCTAATTATATAAGAATTATTTACATATCAGACTACTCAATTGATTTGATTTCCTTAAGTCTAGGAATGAGTTCCATCAGTCTGCTTGCCCCATACCCTGGACAGTGTTAGGTTCATCATAAGCAGTTTATAATCTTTTATTAATAAAAGCAAATATAAAAAATAAATTCTAAATATACCCAAATGAAGGCCTACAACCCCAATAGTAAAAATAAAAAATCAAAGCAAATTGCCTTTGCTATTTTAAATGTGAGGGGAGATAGAAACCTTATTAAAATTCCCCTCTACTAGAATGTCAATAGATAAACACATTGGATGAAAATAAGCACAAAGCTTATTTCTTTTTCTTAATTATTATCTGGGGAAAGTCTTTGAAAAGAGAAGTATCAAAGGATACAAAAACAGGAAGATCAAGAAATGTACCAAATTGGCACTGATTTCCTAAGCAAACGGAATAGTCTATAAAATCATTGGGGGTAGGGATTGTTGCTTCCATCACAAAAAGCATGAAAATTAAATTATTTGCTTTAAATAATCTTGTCATAAGGAAACTCAATATGCTTCTTCCTACATTAAATAAAAATGAATCCCTTGTGTGGTTGCCCATTGTGAAGCAGGATAACGACTTTATTGTTGATAGACCAATCAATATCTTTCAATCCCAATGTGCAACGTATCTGTCACCATCAGTACAGCAGAAGGCAAAGGAGGTGAAATAAATGTTAGCATAGACAAGATGACG
Source organism: Aethalodelphis obliquidens (assembly GCF_003676395.1). Classification (NCBI taxonomy): domain Eukaryota; kingdom Metazoa; phylum Chordata; class Mammalia; order Artiodactyla; family Delphinidae; genus Aethalodelphis; species Aethalodelphis obliquidens. The sequence continues at coordinate 12,943,294 of NW_020837991.1, read as the reverse complement.
TAGCAGATAGACTCATTAGAGGAATTATCAGGAGTAGAGAATTCTGTCTCCCGACATTAATGCCCACAACTTTAACCTTTTGATTGGATTTCTTCATAGAATTCAGCCTGACTTTTATAATTTTTAAAAAGTCTACATTTATTCTCTGGTTTCTCTTGTGCTTTTCAGGATTTCTTTGTAAATATTCTCTATGAGTAAATATTTGGAGGGCAATTAATGTTCTTATAGAACTTTGTGGTTGTTTTGTAAATGCATTCAACTGGAGATAAATGCCTTGAACTTGAAATTTGGATCTCATTATCCCTTTTACTAAATTATATATTGCCATTTTGTAATAGTTACAGTGTCCCAAATACATAGCTTCTGTAGGCGTCTTTAATTAGAAGTATTTGGCCAAATAAGCACAGTTGAAAGTTCTCACTGAGATTCTGGGACTCAAGTTTGCAGCAACACCAACACACTACACCCATAACAGGTACTCTTTGTGTGCTACATGTTAAAAAGCACTTGTGAATAGTGTACGTGTATCAGAATTTTTTGTTTTAATCAGACTATACCAAGTCCTTTAGAAAACGTTTTCCAACAAATGATGTAAACATTAAATCATACTATATAAATTTTGAATCTGTGAAAGTCACAATTTGTGCTTGCTCATCCACGATATTTGTCTTGTCTACTCCATCGTGTGTTTCCTTCTAGATGCCTCTATTGAGTGAGTGGTTCAGGTACATAGCAAGTCATATGGATCCTTGTTCGCTTCTCCCTTTGGTTATTTTCTTTCAAATTCTAATCCCTTACTTAAATCAATAACAGAATAAACACATGTACAAACTATTAAGAGGTTGGTCATGTAATTGCTCAACAATTTCCTGCTGAGTTGATTCTAGTTTTCAGATAATTAGTTCTTTATTCAAGACAAGTTTCTAAGGGAAGACTGGGAGAGAAGATTGAAAGATGAAGAGTTGGTGACGGGTATTAATTGCTATGGGAGAGTCAGTAAGACTGTGATGCATTGCAAGATACTGTTCATATTTGTATTGCTTTTTATTAAGTCTCAAGTTTAAAATTTGGAGCTTACTCTTTTTAAAAAAAAAAAAAAAATTCCGGGGGAATAAAAAACCGGAGGCTGCAGCTGCTTTGAAATACTACTAATATTAGACATATAGCTCTGAAGATATGAAAGAACTTTGTTTCCCTTTTTCTTGTATTTTTGCATAAAAAAGAAGAAAGATAAATCTGTGGGTATGAGAGGAAAATTATAAATTCTAGTTAGGGATTTATTCTTCAGCAAGTTTTCATCTCAATATTTTTAAAAAAGTACTTTTTACAGTTAGAGGTGTTCATATTTAAAGTTCAGATAATATAGAATATGGTAAAGAAGAAATTAAAAATTAACGGAAATGCCACGAGTTGAAGAAAATGACCATTATATTTGGCATATATTCCTCAAGAACATACATAAAATATATAAAAAGACAACTAAAATGTTTACGTGCTTATTTATTTATCTTATAGAAATGTAATCATTCTATAAAAAAATTTACGAAATGTTTTTTTCACATAATTTATCATGACCATATTTCCATGATAATAATGGCAGAACCGTGTTAAATTATAAATTTGCTTATCCTAAAATTAAATTAACATTATTTGCTCCTATTGGCTTCCTATTATGTATCAGAAATAAATTTAAGGTAAACCTCTTTTGTTTATTAAAAAAGATTGTTGGGCTTCCCTGGTGGCACAGTGGTTGAGAGTCCGCCTGCCGATGCAGGGGACATGGGTTCGTGCCCCGGTCCGGGAGGATCCCACATGCCGCGGAGCGGCTGGGCCCGTGAGCCATGGCCGCTAAGCCTGCGCGTCCGGAGCTGGTGCTCCGCAATGGGAGAGGGCACAACAGTGAGAGGCCCGCGTACTGCAAAAAAAAAAAAAAAAAAATGTATAAACCTAAAAGTAGATAAAGAGGGATAATGGCAGCAATAGATTTTCCCAAAAGGCTTACATGCAAACCTGATTAATAGATGGTGACAATAATGATGAAACAAACTTCTCATGACTTTAAAACCAACCATTTCAAAATCATATATCAAATTCAGTGTTTGTTGTAGTATGTGAATCTCAAGAAGGGTATATTTCTTTTAATTTATGAAATGTTAAATATAGCTATTTTCTCTAGCTTTTCTCAAGACATTATTTAATCTGTATCTTTGCTTTTATTGAGTTTTTTTCTCCTTTTAGTCTTCATTACTCTCTCCTTTCTCTCAATCTGGTCCATTTGCTCTGTTTTTTTCTCCATTATGTTCTGCCTTGAATTCTCAACCACCATTTCTAAAAGGCTTCTTTTGAACTTCAATTAATGATGTGGGTGTACATTAATTATTACTTTTAGAAGTTCTTGTGTTTTTAAAAATGTTTTGGAGCAGTCTAAATGCATGGAAGTTATATGATCACAAGATTTTTTGAATGATAGGAATGTCTTCATTTACATTAGGCGCTTTATGTTCTTTCCACATAAATGGTTACTAGAAATAAATAGTATTAAATTCTCCTGGAGACTTTAAATATTTATGTCTAGTGTGTTTGAAGAGAACTCTCTTCAGTAGATCTCAATAGAGCGTATGTTCAGGCTGCTCTTATCTCTTTCAATATTTAAGGCATTATGTGTGGTATCTAAATTGTATTATACCAAGACGATAAAACGAATCACTCTTTTTTACAGCAACTTAAAATAACACACATTTATGATCTCACAGTTTACATGCATCAGGGATCTAAGCATGGCTTAGCCGCGTCATCTGCTCAGGGTCTCACCAGGGTGCAATCGAGGTATCAGCCAGAGCTGCAGTCTCATTTGACACTGGGGTCATCTTCCAAGTTTGTTGGTTATTGGCAGAATTGAGTACCTTGAGGCTGTAGAATTGCAGCGCGCAGCCCCAGTCAGCCTGCTTTTTAAAGTCTGCCTGCCATTCCCTCTCACATGACTCTCTACAGAACGTGACATTTTGCTTCTTCAAGGTCAATGGGAGAATTATCTGCTGCTCCTACTCCTGTTTCTGAACTCCAGTCCCAGTTATACATATACATGAATCAGTTATACATATACATATGTTCCCATATCTATTCCCTCTTGCGTCTCCCTCCCTCCCACCCTCCCTATCCCACCCCTCCAGGCGGTCACAAAGCACCGAGCTGATCTCCCTGTGTAATGCAGCTGCTTCCCACTAGCTATCTACCTTATGTTTGGTAGTGTCTATATGTCCATGCCTCTCTCTCGCTTTGTCACAGCTTACCCTTCCCCCTCCCCATATCCTCAAGTCCATTCTGTAGTAGGTCTGTGTCTTTACTCCTGTTTTACCCCTAGGTTCTTCATGACATTTTTTTTCTTAAATTCCATATATATGTGTTAGCATACAGTATTTGACTTTCTCTTTCTGACTTACTTCATTCTGTATGACAGACTCTAGGTCTATCCACCTCATTACAAATAGCTCAATTTCGTTTCTTTTTATGGCTGAGTAATATTCCATTGTATGTATGTGCCACATCTTCTTTATCCATTCATCCGATGATGGACACTTAGGTTGTTTCCATCTCCTGGCTATTGTAAATAGAGCTGCAGTGAACATTTTGGTACATGACTCTTTTTGAATTATGGTTTTCTCAGGGTATATGCCCAGTAGTGGGATCGCTGGGTCATATGGTAGTTCTATTTGTAGTTTTTTAAGGAACCTCCATACTGTTCTCCACAGTGGCTGTATCAATTTATATTCCCACCAAGAGTGCAGGAGGGTTCCCTTTTCTCCACATCCTCTCCAGCATTTATTGTTTCTAGATTTTTTGATGATGGCCATTCTGAATGGTGTGAGATGATATCTCGTAGTTTTGATTTGCATTTCTCTAATGATTAATGATGTTGAGCATTCTTTCATGTGTTTGTTGGCAGTCTGTATATCTTCTTTGGAGAAATGTCCATTTAGGTCTTCTGCCCATTTTAGGATTGGGTTGTTTGTTCTTTTGTTATTGAGCTGCATGAGCTGCTTATAAATTTTGGATATTAATCCTTTGTCAGTTGCTTCATTTGCAAATATTTTCTCCCATTCTCAGGGTTGTCTTTTGGTCTTGTTTATGCTTTCCTTTGCTATGCAAAAGCTTTGAAGTTTCATTAAGTCCCATTTGTTTATTTTTGTTTTTATTTCCATTTCTCTAGGAGGTGGATCAAAAAGGATCTTGCTGTGTTTTATGTCATAGAGTGTTCTGCCTATGTTTGCCTCTAAGAGTTTGATAGTTTCTGGCCTTACATTTAGGTCTTTAATCCATTTGGAGCTTATTTTTGTGTATGGTGTTAGGGAGTGATCTAATCTCATACTTTTACATGTACCTGTCCAGTTTTCCCAGCACCAGTTATTGAAGAGGCTGACCTTTCTCCACTGTACATTCCTGCCTCCTTTATCAAAGATAAGGTGACCATATGTGCGTGGGTTTATCTCTGGGCTTTCTATCCTGTTCCATTGATCTGTCTTTCTGTTTTTGTGCCAGTACCATACTGTCTTGATTACTGTAGCTTTATAGTATAGTCTGAAGTCAGGGAGCCTGATTCCTCCAGCTCCGTTTTTCATTCTCAAGATTGCTTTGGCTATTCGGGGTCTTTTGTGTCTCCATACAAATTGTGAAATTTTTTGTTCTAGTTCTGTAAAAATGCCAGTGGTAGTTTGATAGGGATTGCATTGAATCTGTAGATTGCTTTGGGTAGTAGAGTCATTTTCACAATGTTGATTCGTCCAATCCAAGAACATGGTATATCTCTCCATCTATTTGTATCATCTTTGATTTCTTTCATCGGTGTCTTACAATTTTCTGTATACAGGTCTTTTGTCTCCTTAGGTAGGTTTATTCCTAGATATTTTATTCTTTTTGTTGCAGTGGTAAATGGGAGTGTGTTCTTGATTTCACTTTCAGATTTTTCATCATTAGTGTATAGGAATGCCAGAGATTTCTGTGCATTAATTTTGTATACTGCTACTTTACCAACTTCATTCATTAGCTCTAGTAGTTTTCTGGTAGCATCTTTAGGATTCTCTATGTATAGTATCATGTCATCTGCAGACAGTGACAGCTTTACTTCTTCTTTTCCTATTTGGATTCCTTTTATTTCCTTTTCTTCTCTGATTGCTGTGGCTAAAACTTCCAAAAGTATGTTGAATAAGAGTGGTGAGGGTGGGCAACCTTGTCTTGTTCCTGATCTTAGTGGAAATGCTTTCAGTTTTCACCATTGAGGACGATGTTGGCTGTGGGTTTCTCATATATGGCCTTTATTATGTTGAGGAAAGTTCCCTCTATGCCTACTTTCTGCAGGGTTTTTATCATAAATGGGTGTTGAATTTTGTCGAAAGCTTTTACTGCTTCTTTTGATATTATCATGTGGTTTTTCTCCTTCAGTTTGTTAATATGGTGTATCACGTCGATTGATTTGTGTATATTGAAGAATCCTTGCATTCCTGGAATAAACCCCACTTGATCATGGTGTATGATCTGTTTAATGTGCTGTTGAATTCTGTTTGCTAGTATTTTGTTGAGGATTTTTGCATCTGTGTTCATCAGTGATATTGGCCTGTAGTTTTCTTTCTTTGTGACATCCTTGTCTGGTTTTGGTATCAGGGTGATGGTGGCCTCGTAGAATGAGTTTGGGAGTGTTCCTCCCTCTGCTATACTTTGGAAGAGTTTGAGAAGGATAGGTGTTAGCTCTTCTCTAAATGTTTGATAGAATTCGCCTGTGAAGCCATCTGGTCCTGGGCTTTTGTTTGTTGGAAGATTTTTAATCACAGTTTCAATTTCAGTGCTTGTGATTGATCTGTTCATATTTTCTATTTCTTCCGGATTCAGTCTTGGCAGGTTGTGCATTTCTAAGAATCTGTCCATTTCTTCCAGGTTGTCCATTTTATTGGCATAGAGTTGCTTGTAGTAGTCTCTCATGATCTTTTGTATTTCTGCAGTGTCAGTTGTTACTTCTTCTTTTTCATTTCTAATTCTATTGATTTGAGTCTTTTCTTTTTTTTCTTGATGAGTGTGGCTAACGGTTTATCAATTTTGTTTATCTTCTCAAAGAACCAGCTTTTAGTTTTATTGATCTTTGTTATTGTTTCATTCATTTCTTTTTCATTTATTTCTGATCTGATCTTTATGATTTCTTTCCTTTTGCTAACTTTGGGATTTTTTTGTTCTTCTTTCTCTAATTGCTTTAGGTGCAAGGTTAGGTTGTTTATTCGAGATGTTTCCTGTTTCTTAAGGTAGGATTGTATTGATATAAACTTCTCTCTTAGAACTGCTTTTGCTGCATCCCATAGATTTTGGGTCATCGTGTCTCCATTGTCATTTGTTTCTAGGTATTTTTTTATTTCCTCTTTGATTTCTTCAGTGATCACTTCATTATTAAGTAGTGTATTGTTTAGCCTCCATGTGTTTGTATTTTTTACAGATCTTTTCCTGTAATTGATATCTAGTCTCATAGCGTTGTGGTCGGAAAAGATACTTGATAGAATTTCAATTTTCTTAAATTTATCAAGGCTTGATTTGTGACCCAAGATATGATCTATCCTGGAGAATGTTCCATGAGTACTTGAGAAATATGTGTATTCTTTTGTTTTTGGATGGAGTGTCCTATAAATATCAATTAAGTCCATATTGTTTAATGTATCATTTAAAGCTTGTGTTTCCTTATTTATTTTCATTTTGGATGATCTGTCCATTGGTGAAAGTGGGATGTTAAAGGCCCCTACTATGAATGTGTTACTGTCGATTTCCCCTTTTATGGCTGTTAGTATTTGCCTTATGTATTGAGGTGCTCCTATGTTGGGTGCATAAATATTTACAGTTATATCTTCTTCTTGGATCGATCCCTTGATCATTATGTAGTGTCCTTTTTCTCTTCTAATAGTCTTTATTTTAAAGTGTATTTTGTCTGATATGAGAATTGCTACTCCAGCTTTCTTTTGGTTTCCATTTGCATGAAATATCTTTTCCATCCCCTTACTTTCAGTCTGTATGTGTCTCTAGGTCTGAAATGGGTCTCTTGTAGACAGCAAATATATGAGTCTTGTTTTTGTATCCATTCAGCCAATCTGTGTCTTTTGGTGGGAGCATTTAGTCCATTTACATTTAAGGTAATTATCAATATGTATGTTCCTATTCCCATTTTCTTAATTGTTTTGGGTTCGTTATTGTAGGTCTTTTCTGTCTCTTGTGTTTCTTGCCTAGAGAAGTTCCTTTAGCAGTTGTTTTAAAGCTGGTTTGGTGGTGTTGAACTCTCTCAGCTTTTGCTTGTCTGTAAAGATTTTAAATTATCCATCCAATCTGAATGAGATCCTTGCTGGGTAGAGTAATCTTGGTTGCAGGTTTTTCTCCTTCATCACTTTAAATATGTCCTGCCAGTCCCTTCTGGCTTGCAGAGTTTCTGCTGCTAGATCAGCTGTTAACCCTATGGGGATTCCCTTGTGTGTTATTTGTTGTTTTTCCTTTGCTGCTTTTAATAATTTTCCTTCGTATTTAATTTTTGACAGTTTGATTAATACGTGCCTTGGCGTATTTCTCCTTGGATTTATCCTGTATGGGACTCTCTGTGCTTCCTGGACTTGATTAACTATTCCTTTCCCATATTAGGGAAGTTTCCAACTATAATCTCTTCAAATATTTTCTCAGTCCCTTTCTTTTTCTCTTCTTCTGGAACCCCTATAATTCGAATGTTGGTGCGTTTAATGTTGTCCGAGAGGTCTCTGAGACTGTCCTCAGTTCTTTTCATTCTTTTTTCTTTATTCTGCTCTGCAGTAGTTATTTCCACTATTTTATCTTCCAGGTCACTTATCCGTTCTTCTGCCTCAGTTATTCTGTTATTGATCCCATCTAGAGTATTTTTAATTTCATATATTGTGCTGTTCATCATTGTTTGTTTCATCTTTAGCTCTTCTAGGTCCTTGTTAAATGTTTCTTGCATTTTGTCTATTCTTTTTCCAAGATTTTGGATCATCTTTACTATCATTATTCTGAATTCTTTTTCAGGTAGACTGCCTATTTCCTCTTCATTTGTTAAGTCTGGTGCATTTTTATCTTGCTCCTTTATCTGCTGTGTGTTTTTCTGTCTTCTCATTTTGTTTATCTTACTGTGTTTGGGGTCTCCTTTTTGCAGACTGCAAGTTCATAGTTCCTGTTGTTTTTGGTGTCTGTCCCCAGTGGCTAAGGTTGGTTCAGTGGGTTGTGTAGGCTTCCCAGTAGAGGGGACTAGTGCCTGTGTTCTGGTGGATGAGGCTGGATCTTGTCTTTCTGGTGGGCAGGTCTACGTCTGGTGGTGTGTTTTGGGGTGTCTGTGGACTTATTATGATTTTAGGCAGCCTCTCTGCTAATGGATGGGGCTGTGTTCCTGTCTTGCTAGTTGTTTGGCATAGGATGTCCAGAACTGTAGCTTTCTGGTCATTGAGTGAAGCTGGGTGCTGCTGTTGAGATGGAGATCTCTGGGAGATTTTCGCCTTTTGGTATTACATGGAGCTGGGAGGTCTCTTGTGGACCAGTGTCCTGAAGTTGGCTCTCCCACCTCAGAGGCACAGCACTGACTCCTGGCTGCAGCACCAAGAGCCTTTCATCCACACAGCTCGAGTAAAAAGGAGAGAAAGTAGAGAGAAAGCATTAGTAGAAGTAGAAAGAAAGAAGGGAGGGAGGGAGGAAGGAAGGAAGGAAGGAGGGAAGGAAGGAAAGAAAGAAAGAAGATAAAGTAAAATAAAGTAAGATAAAATATAATAAAGTTATTAAAATCAGAAAATAATTATTAAGAGAAAAAAAAACGGACGGATAGAACCCTAGGACAAATGGTGGAAGCAAAGCTATACAGACAAAATCTCACACAGAAGCATACACATACACACTCACAAAAAGAGGAAAAAGGGAAAAAAATCATAAATCTTGGTCTCAACGTCCACCTCCTCAATTTGGGATGAATCCTTGTGTAAAGGAGGGAAGGAAGGAAAGAAAGAAAGAAGGTAAAGTAAAATAAAATAAAGTTATTAAAATAAAAAATTATTATTAAGAAAAAAAATTTTAAAAAAAAAAGGATGGATAGAACCCTAGGACAAATGGTGGAAGCAGAGCTATACAGACAAAATCTCACACAGAAGCATACACATACACATTCACAAAAAGAGGAAAAGGGGAAAAAATCATAGATCTTGCTCTCGAAGCCCACCTCCTCAATTTGGGATGATTCGTTGTCTATTCATGTATTCCACAGATGCAAGGCACATCAAGTTGATTGTGGAGCTTTAATCCGCTGCTTCTGAGGCTGCTGGGAGAGATTTCCCTTTCTCTTCTTTGTTCTCACAGCTCCCAGGGGCTCAGCTTTGGATTTGGCCCTGCCTCTGCGTGTAGGTCGCCGGAGGGCATCTGCTCTTCTTTCAGACAGGACGGAGTTGAAGGAGCAGCTGATTCGGGGGCTCTGGCTCACTCAGGCCGGGGGGAGGGAGGGGCACGGAGTGCGGGGCGAGCCTGCGGCGGCAGAGGCTGACGTGACGTTGCACCAGCCTGAGGCGCGCCGTGCGTTCTCCCGGGGGAGGTGTCAGGATCCCGGGACCCTGGCAGTGGCGGGCTGCACAGGCTCCCCGGAAGCGGGTTGTGGATAGTGACCTGTGCTCGCACACAGGCCCCTTGGTGGCGGCAGCATCAGCCTTAGCATCTCATGCCCATCTCTGGGATCCGCGCTTTTAGCCGCGGCTCGCGCCCGTCTCTGGAGCTCCTTTAAGCAGCGCTCTTAATCCCCTCTCCTTTTGGGAGGTCTGAAGTCTTCTGCCAGCGTTCAGTAAGTGTTCTGTAGGAGTTGTTCCACGTGTAGGTGTATTTCTGGTGTATCTGTGGGGAGGAAGGTGATCTCCGTGTCTTACTCTTCCGCCATCTTTATGCAGCTACACAGGCACCAACTGGCAATGACGTGAATTGAAATTCTTTCTGCAAATAACTAAAAACCATGTGCAACCAGGAAACTTGCCTCTTAGAGCGTAACAGAACAGTGATGCTGGCACCTTTGGGAGAGAATGGGGAGCCCGTCAGCAGTTTCAGCGTCTTCTCTCCAGTCCCAGTTTTAAAGGGCCCACCTGATTAGGTCAAGCCCACCCAGGGAAATATCACTTTTAATTAACTTCAAAGCAACTTAATAGAGGCTTAATAACATCTGCAAAATCCCTTCACCTTTGCCATGTACATAGCATACTCTTGTACTCATGTGAGTGAAGTCCCGTTATATTGGTGAACACGTTGTTATATTGGGTTGGCCAAGATGTTCGTTCGTTTTTTTCCGTAAGATGGCTCTGGTAGCACTTAGCTGTCTTTAACTGCATTTGAAACAATTTCGTTAGATTGTATGTGACAGCTGTCATATTAGCGTGCATTTTAAAAAAAAGACATCAAAATTGGTGAATTTTTAGGTAGCCAGCTTTGTATTTCAAGAAAGGTAAAAATGCAACTGAAACGCAGAAAAGGATTTGTGCAGTGTATGGAGAAGATGCCGTGACTGATCGAACACGTCGAAAGTGGTTTGCAAAGTTTCGTGCTGGAGATTTCTCGCTGGATGATGCTCCACAGTCCGGTAGTCCAGTTGAACTTGATAGCGATCAGATCGAGACATTAATTGAGAACAGTCAACGTTATACCCCTTGGAAGATAGCCGACATATTCAAAATATCCAAATCAAACGTTGAAAACCATTTGCACCAGCTTGGTTATGTTCATTGCTTTGATGTTGGGGTTCCACATAAGTTAAGCAAAAAAAAACCTCCTTGACCGTATTTCCACATGTGATTCTCTACTGAAACGTAATGAAAACGTTCCGTTTTTAAAACAAATTGTGATGGCTGATGAAAAGTGGATACTGTACAATAATGTGGAATGGAGGAGATCGTGGGGCAAACAAAATGAACCACCACCAACCACAGGCCTGTCTTCATCCAAAGAAGGTGATGTTGCATATATGGTGGGATTGGAAGGCTATTTTGAGCTCCTTCTGGAAAACCAAACGATTCATTACAGCAAGTGCTGCTCCCAGTTAGACCAACTGAAAGCAGCACTCGACGAAAAGCGTCCAGAATGAGTCAACAGAAAACTCATAATCTTCCATCAGGATAAGGCCAGACCACATGTTTCTTTGATGACCAGGCAAAACCTGCTACAGCTTGGCTGGGAAGTTCTATTCATCCACTGTATTCACCAGACATTGCACCTTCGGATTTCCATTTATTTCTGTCTTTACAAAATTTTCTTAATGGAAAAAATTTCAGCTCCCTGGAAGACTGTAAAAGGCATCTGGAACAGTTCTTTGCTCAAAAAGATAAAAAGTTTTGGGAAGATGGAATTATGAAGTTGCCTGAAAAATGGTAGAAGGTAGTGGAACAAAAGGGTGAATACATTGTTCAATAAAGTTCTTGGTGAAAAGGAAAAATGTGTCTTTTATTTTTACCTAAAAACCGAAGGCACTTTTTGGCCAAGCCAATATTTACAAGTCCTGACCACACTCAAGGTGAAAGGATTCTACAGAGTTTATAGGGCGTAATTGATGCTGATTGAATCAAATAAATGTGATGTTTGCAAAGTTATGACCTTGTCAGTTAACTTGGGTGCAACAAATCTTTTAGATCTATAGGAACTGAATCTAAAAGATAACTGAAGAAGGCAAATTTCCATTTATCAAAAAAAATGGCTTTTGTCTTTGAATACACCTTTATTTTATAACATGGGATAGTCTAAAAGCTCTGCAAAAACAAACAAACAAAACAAACAAAAAACATTACTAATCTCCCTCATGTGGAGTCACAGAGTAAATGAAAGTTGCTGGGAACATTAAACGTGAAAGTAAGCTTGCCCAACCTCCCATTTTATAAATAAACTATGTAAGTGTTAAGAACCAGATAGGAGGAATTGTCCTAGGTCATATAGTGAGCCTTTAGCAAACTTGGGACCAGAACTCTGTTTTCCTCACTGACTCCACATTTCATCTCTCACAAAGTGCTTTTTCTTTTTTTCTACACTGAAAGTGATTTACAAAACATAATTTAGGATTAAATCTATTTCCAATTAGCTTCAAAATGCAGAGTCCACTTTAATATGTATCTCTAAAAAGCTGCAGTTCAGCCCTAAGGCTGCATTATGAGAGGAAATAAAATTAGCATTAGTTTTGCTGATTTGGTCACAAGTTGGTGGTTTGTTTTAATCCCTTTTTTTTTCCCAAAATGTCTATGAACTTGATATTGAGACAGTATTTCCATAGCATGCACGAAAGTTCAAGGCTATGGCCTTAATAATAATATAATACTTATAATAGTAATAAGATAAATTGTTTATGTGTACTACACAGAGAAATATCCAAGGATATTGAATCTGTCTGCTTGACCTAAGAAATTCAGTCAGTAACTGTTGCAAGAAAGAATTCATCAGCGTTCATTCATTTGTCAGTGGTACCAGCCCCAGGCAAATTTCTTTCTGTTTTGGCTCTTTATTAATTAACCATATCCTAAGCGCTGAAAGCAATGAGTCATTTCAAGAATTTATTTTTTGTATGTCTTCATTTCTAGTTTTGCCACTTTGTACTCACAAACAAGCCACAGATGGATTAGTCATTATGTCATCTAAGGTTATAAATCCATGGCATGGAGGTTAATTTAAGAAATAGGTTGTCCTAGCATTTTATGTTTTTTTTTGTTTTTTTTGTTTTGTTTTGTTTTTGCGGTACGCGGGCCTCTCACTGCTGTGGCCTCTCCCGTTGCAGAGCAACAGGCTCTGGACGCACAGGCTCAGCGGCCGTGGCTCACGGGCGCAGCCGCTCCGCGGCATGTGGGATCTTCCCGGACCGGCGCACGAATCCGTGTCCCGTGCATCGGCAGGCGGACTCTCAACCACTGCGCCACCAGGGAAGCCCTGTCCTAGCATTTTATAATAGCCTTCATTTATTGAAGCCCTGCTATGTAACACTCATTGTGCTGGGCATTGTCCATATATCACTGCCAATTTGTAATTGGCAACTACTTAAGGATTGTCTTTTTGAAATCTTTCCCTTTACACAGTTGAGGCTCAACAAATTTGAGCATATTTCCGAAGGTTAAATGATTGGTGAATGAAAAAACAATCATTAGTTCTTGGCCTCTGAGTTCCGAATCTTATACTTTCACCTCTTCACCAGTCTGATTTTGTCACCCCGTGACTAAAGTAATTGGCCGTATGAAAAATCATTTCAGTAGATATTGTGATCATTCCTGAATATCAGGTTTCTTTATTGTCACAAGTATTTTGATATCAAAGCTGATTTCCTCTTCCCGTGGTTTGAAGTGGAACTTAATTAAATAAATGACTGAAGAAAATATAATGAGAGAAATACATCAGAGTAAATAATGCCAACAAAATCTAACTCTCAGGGTGGCAGTCAGACCCGCTACATAAATTGTGAGGCCCGGGGCAGGATGAAAAGGTGAGAGCCATCATTTAAGAAGCAGGAAGAAAGTACTATTAAAGATACCAAAACTTTTTTTCCTTTACTCCATGGTCTCTTTCTCTCAACTTGTCAAGGTGTTGGGGGCTTTGTTATTATTGTTTGCAATTTAATGTCATTCTAAATAAAGAAAAATTAAAATTTACTTATCAGCATGGATTTCAGCATTTGTCCTTATATTGTGCAATGCCGATTGTAAATGAAAATGTTAGTTCTTATCTTATATGTAGGACCGAAGCTACACAATTCATATTTCTTAGCTTGTATATGCAAAAGTATTTCTTTCTTACTTGACAGTGGAAACAAACTGAACAAACTGAATTTAGCTGTTTTTATTTCACTTTTTTACAAGCATATATTCTGCTTACAATTTCCACCTTTGGCTTAAAGATGTGTAAGACAGACCATCAAAGGGAAAGGAATTATGGCTTTTCCTCCTTCTGCTTCCTTCAGTGATATCATTTTCAGCTTAAGCAGTTGACTAACATAGGGAAGTAACACACATAAAAATAATATCATATGGTTCCTTGGTCATTTCATGTTTCTTTATTCAGCTAAGTTCTGGTTCAAGCAGAGAGCGTGGCCTCTTGGGGCTCTTAGCATCCCTGCCTACTCAGTTGTAGACATGACACACACTCAATTTGAGTATCGCTGAACTACCACACGTTGTGAGTTTACCAGAATTTTGTGCATATGGGACGTCATAGATACTGTATACGAATACGATGGCAAGCAATGGCAGACATTTCTACTGTGCATATATCCTTTGCTCACATGCATGCTCTGCTGTCCCAAAGTACTTCCATTATAAAACACAAATTCAAAGATCTAACTTAAAATTTCAAGATGTTGAAAACCAAGCACAGGGCCTTTCTGTGTATGGGGTCCAGGCCACAGACTCCACCTGCAGAGGTAAGAATATGCTGTGTTTAAAGAACACTCATTATGTAAAGGGGAATTAAAGATTTTTTATTCAGAAGTGTTTTATTTTTTTAAAGATAGTATTGGAAGTCTTAGCCACAGCGATCAGACAGAAGTTTGTTTGTTTCTTCCCTGCAAGAATGCCCCTTTGAAGTTGGAGAAATTTCAAGAAGTCAGGAAAACTGTTAGGCGAATACTTGGGAAACAAGACAATGTGCAAATTTTAACATCATTTTGTTGGGTGGCTCCGATGCTTCTAAGCTAGATTGAAATTTATGCTGTATTGGTCTTAGGGAAAAATACAAGGGTTTTAGAATCAGAACACTTATGCTTCTACTCACTAGATAGATAAACATAAGTAAATCATATAACCTGATCTGTAAAATGGGAATGATTGTGCTCATCTCTTGGAGTTTTGTGAGAACCAACTCTGATAATACAGAGAGGGTTCTAATAAAAGTTCCAAGGTGGATATGGAATTTGACATAATAGACATTTTATAGATTATAGTTATTTTTTTTTAATTTTGGAGATATCATATGACACTTAAGGAAAAATCTCCATATTAATATGCTCTGAGGGTCAAAAAATAATTTTGGAAGATAAATCAAAACTGGAACAGTATATATTGGAATTTTTGAAAGTACCACCAAAGATAAAAACAGAAAGTGAGAAAAAAAATAAAACAAAACTGAAATTTCATGATGAGTTGTTCAAAACTGCAAGGAAAGAATCAGACCAAAGAGAAGGCTATCCCAGAAAGAGAAAATTGTTCAAGGAGAAATGAGGAGTTTACTTTAGAGGCTTATTTGGAGGATGGTCCTGGAGCAATAGTTCCATGAGGCTCTCTCTGCTTTCTGTAGCCTATATTAATCTTGTTTTTCTCTGAATCAACACCTTTCACTATACCACTTAATTCTGTGTTTCTTAGATCATTCTGTACTCCAGATGTCTGCTTCTCATGTTCATTACTACATTACAGATTTCTTGGTCATGAAAACCAACTATAGTAATTGTATTTTTTTTCTCTTTCACCTCCTCAGTGTATAGCACCATCAAGGTGAATTGTTTTTCAAGTGCTTGCCTTATTTTTCATATTTCTGTGACCATTTCTATAGTCATTACAGAATAATAATAATTCAAATATTTGGATATAAAATGAGTTGCTTAGACTAAATAAATTATAAAGTCCTTTCTGGGTCCAAAATTTTATTATACAAATGCTTCTGGAAAATGGGGATTTCTTTAGTGATAATAGAGTATTTGAGGCCTAACAATTCAGATTGCTTGTTTATATAACCTAATTTCCTTGTAAAACAACTCTTCAATCTATTTAAATTCCAAATTACCATCTTATCCCAGGTCCTACTATAATTCTTGTTCTTATGTCTTCCTTTCATTTTCTTCTTTTTCTCTGTCTGCTTGTTTGTATCTTGTTTTCATATTTTAATTTTATGGTTGCATTTCATGGAGGTGTATGTTTTGTTCTGTTCTGCTTCGCTTTAACTATGAGAGTCTTTATATCTATTTGGAATTAATAAAATGTACCCTATAAATAATAATTTTTTTTTTACCATATTTATAGACCAATTTCTTGACTAATTATTGGGCCAACAAGAGTTCTGAGACAGTTATTTAAAAACATGAGTTTTCTGTGTCATCATGTAAAAGTCAAGACTAATCATAACAAGAAATGTATGCAATCAGTTGATGATTCATTTGCTATAGACTCTAATTTGGTTTTATTTTTTACATGAAATGTGTATTTCTAATTGGCTTTGTACTAGGTAACATAATTCAGTTGGTTTTCCAACATCTTTTGATTAGCCTTTCTTTAGTTACCATATTTCTGTGTTCTCAACATGGAAATCTCCTAGAGTCAGGATGTAGGCATGTAATCTAGACTGCCAAAGTTCAACCAATTGAACTTTAATTTGGAATTGATCAGTATGAGGAAGAAGGCTCTCTCTGGTGTTTCTAAGTTTTGCAAGGTTGGTGGTCACAGAAGTGTTAGGCTTTCATTTGTGTCAGTTGTTACAAGTCGTGTTCCTAGCACTGAAGTGGCTTTTGTGGGGTGAAGAGGTGGAAGTTTTCTGTAGGCTCCATGCAGCATCAGTGTTTCTTTTTTAATCACTAGTCAGTTTCTTTTTTTTTTTAATGGTTAAAATGCCAAATTTTATTTATTTATTTTTCAATTTTATTGTTTTTTTTTATACAGCAGGTTCTTTTTAGTTATCTATTTTATACATATTAGTGTATACATGTCAATCCCAATCTCCCAATTCATCCCACCACCACCCCCAGTCAGTTTCATTGTGTAGTTTCACCTAATATTCCTAGAAACTCAGCGTCCACCCTGTTTTTCTTAAGTCCTCCCAACTATTCTATGAGATTCATAATACATTTCTACTATATGCATTTTCCTTTACTTAGCTAAAATGCAATTCTGTTACTCGTAATCAAGAATTCTGGTAAAGCCTTCCTTAAGCCTTTTTCAGACAATGGAGACCTAAAGATATGTGACATAGCACGATACATGGAGCATGCCTAGGAACATGTCAGGACTACTGCATCTTTGTGTTTAACAATGTGCTCTCTCTCCAGGTAGACAAGTTGTGAAAAGTTGTCGCTTCTGAGCACTTGCATCCATGAGCACACTGTTTGGCTAGGGCTGAGCAAGTTGTGTGGTGAAAAAGGTGCTTTTTCCTTTGGCAGGACACAGCTCTGACCAAGAAGATAACCAGAATTTAGATTGGGTTTCAGTCCCCTCTTATCTCTTCAGCTGGGTTGTTTTGTATTGAGAACAAGCTACATAATCATATGAAATAGCCCTGAGATATCTCATATAACACTTACATGTATGCATTTATATACATGCACACATTATGCTGGTGATGGTATGTACATAAGACATTTAAGTTAAGCTTGGTAAAGTCCTTAAGTTTTACTGGGATTCAAATTAATATCTACTTACATTTTAAACATGTGAAGACACTTTGGAAATAATCTGCATTTACTAATTATTTTATACTGGAAAACATTTTTATTTGTAAAACTTGTATAGCACAGTATATAATATATAAAAGCACCAAAATATACTGGAAAATGACAAAGTAGAATAATCAAAAGTGATATAAAATATTGTTGAATACTGATGACAAATTTTTGTTTTATCAGCAAGAAAGATTTTAACCTATGTTTAATCTTAGTATGGATCTGGGTTATAGCCCCAAATCTCATTCTCATCATTAGTTATTGTGTATTTAAAAAATATAACTAATGATAATGCTTAATTTGTATCTCACAATTTTATTTATACCAGCACATTGAGAAAAAAATAAATAAATAAAATCGAGGTTAGTAGAGATTTCTCTGCTAGGAAATTAAATGCTTAATTTCACGAAAAATCAGGAGGCTTGTAAGATGTGAGAAAGGAGAAATGGTCGGTATTCTTACTGCTGGGCTGTCTTCTGTGCTTATCACCTTCTTAATTGTTTCTCTCTTATCCCAACTAGGTTGATGAGGTAGGAGACCATGGAGACCAAAGCAGCACTTTTACTTTCGGAGCTGTGTAGTAGGGCCACCAACTGCTTGGTCATTCTATCCTAATCTAAAAAATGATCCAACCCAATGGCTAAGCCTGCACTGTGCACTACAAGGCTACTAGTTACATGTGGACATTTAAATTTAAATTAACATTATAAAGTTACATGTTTAATTCCTCAGTTGCACTAGCCATATTTCGAGTACTCTATATTCACATATGGTTTGTGGCCAGTGCAGACTGAACACGTCCATCATTTCAGAAGGTTCTATTGACCATGCTGACCTAAGCACTTACTTAGAAATTAGTTTTCATTTTTAACTTACAATTCCTCGGAATCTTGCTTTAAATACTCCAGTGTTATACTAAGTGTCTCAGTCTCATACTGCCGTGTTCAGTTCAGTTGCCGTGAAGTAATTAGTAGTGTCTTGTGGGATGAAGGTCAGCAAAGCATAGCAGTCATGGCATTTTAGCCTTTAACCCTTTTGACAAAGATATACTTCCCTTTACCAAAACTTGTTTGCTAAAGGAGAATAATTACTGAATTTCATTGAAATCTGAGATATCATCAATTGAAAGATGTAGCATTATTTTGTGTTCCAGTAAGCTATTCAATTATGATGTTCCCTTTATATCAGAGTCATCTTAATTTCAAGGATGTTAAAATGTGAAAAAAAATGCACATCTTGGATTTATGGAAATATGGTAAAATAAAAAGCCAAATCTTCCTTCCTTTACAAAATCATATCTTGCAACATAGAAAGAATAAGACAATTTAATTACAGAAAATTATACTTGATAGTGTATTAATGGATTGAGAGCTTTCTTAAAATACCCTTTTCTTTTATTCATCTTGTGTATCTGGCTTTATCTCTAATGACAAATAGCTCCCTATACATTAAAATACAAGAAAATTCAATCTTTTTACTGTTCAGATCTGCACGTTTTAACAACTGCCTATTAGTCATGGAACCACCACCACAATCAAGGTATAGAATAGTGCCATCACACTAAAAATTATCCCACATCACTCTGTGTTCAATCCTTCTCTTTAATTCCAGCCCATGGCAACTATTGATTGGTTTTTTTGTCTCCATAGTTTTACATTTTCTAGAATGTCATATAAATGGATTCATACAGTATGTAGCCTTTTTTTAATTTTTTTAATGTAGCCTTTTAAATCTGGTAACTTTTAATTTGCATTGTGCATTTGCGTTTCATGCACGCTGCTCTGTGTGTCAGGAGTTTGTTCCTTTTTTTGCTAAATAGTATTTGACTATATTGATATACCACAATTTATTCATTCCACAGTTGAAGGACATTTGTGTGGTTTCAAGTTGTTGATAATTATCTCAGAAAGGAGTATAAACATCGAGATTCAAGTTTTTGTGTGAGCATAGGCTTAAATTTCACTTTGATAAGCACTTAAGAGTAGGAATTGCTGACTCGTTTGGTAAAAGCATGCATCTACCTTTATAAGAGACTGTGAAACTGTTTTCTGAACTACCACTTGACAGTCCCGTCAGAAATGTTTGAAACTTCCAGTGGCTTCATATAATCACCAATTTGTACCTTCAGTACTGTTATTATATTGCCATTCTAATTAAGTGTGTAGTGGTATTTGAATTTTCCTAATGACATCATCCTGAAAATTTTTCATGTCCTTAATTGCTATCCATATATCTTCTTTAGATATATACTTGTTGAAATCTTTCCTCATTATTGGTGGGGGAGGGGATTGTTATTGTTTAATTATAAGTTCTTTATTTCTTTTGGATGCAGGTCTTTTATCATAAGTGATTTGCAAGTATTTTCTTCAAGTCTTTGTTTAACCATTTCATTTTGATATAAGTGATCTTTTTGAAAATCATTCTTAATTTTTATGAAATCCAATTTAGCTTTTTTTCATTTATGCATGATGCTTTTGGCTTTGTCTGTAGGAAATTTTGCCTAACCAAAACTCACAAAGATTTTTCTTCAGTGTTATTTCCTTCTAGAAATTCTAGGTTATACATTGATGTCTATGATTCATTTCTGGTCAATTCTAATGTATAATGCAAAATATGGATAAAGGTTTATTGTTTTGCATATGGATATTCAATTATTTCAGCACTGTTTGTTAAAAGTTTGATTTTCCTTTCTGTGTTGAATGGAGAGAAGGCTTGGTTAGAAAAGCAATGAATATATTTGTATATCTATGTCTATTTCTGAACTTTATCTTATTTTGTGAGTTATATGTCTATCGTTTATTTAACATCACATTGTTTTTTTGTTTTTTTTTTTGTGGTACGTGGGCCTCTCACTGTTGTGGCCTCTCCCGTTGCGGAGCACAGGCTCCAGACGCGCAGGCTCAGTGGCCATGGCTCATGGGCCCAGCTGCTCCGCAGCATGTGGGATCTTCCCGGACTGGGGCACGAACCCGTGTCCCCTGCATCAGCAGGCGGACTCCCAACCACTGCGCCACCAGGGAAGCCCCATCACATTGTTTTGATTACTGTAGCTTTATAAGAAAATAATTGTGTGAGTCCTCCAAATTTGTTCTTTTTAAAAATTGTTTTGGATTTCCTCTTTTGTCTTGTTTTGTTTGCCCTTCTGTATACATTTTAGAATCAGTCTGTCAGTACGTTTTTTGCTGGAATTTGAAGTGGAATAGTGTTAGATGCAAAAATCAGTTTTGGGAGACTTGACATCTTAAGTATACAGAGTGTTCCAATTCATGAATACCATGTATGGCAATATACTTAGGTCTTCTTCTCTTTTCTCATCAGTGTTTGGTAGTTGTGATCCTGCACATATTTTAAAAATATTTATATTTAAGTATTTAACCATTTTTGACACTATTATAAATGGCACTACTTTTTGGAATTTAATTCCCATTTGTTCATTGCTAGTATATTACTTTTGGACTCATTTTTCTATGCTGACATTGTATTCTTTGACATTACTATACTCCCTTATCAATTCTAAAAAATACTGTAGATTGCTTGGATTTTCTACACACACAATTATGTCAGTTGAGGATAGAAACATTTTTTTTTCCTTTCCAATACATATGTATTTTATTTCATTTTCTTGCACTGAATAGGAATTCCAGTATGATGTTCAATAAGAATGGTGGGAGTGTAAATCCTTGCCTTGTTTCCAAGGGTTGTGTGTTTAATCTTTTACCATAAAGTGTGACATTAGCTGTATGTTTTTGTTAATGCTATTTATCCCATTGAGGTGTTTCCTTCTAGTTATGGTTGCTCAGAATTTTTAATTATGACTGGATATTAAATGTCAAAAGATTTTTCTGCATCTATTAATATATAATGCAATTCTTAGTTGGTCATTGGTGATGTGAAGTACTATAATAATTTATTTTCAAATACTGAATCAGTCTTACATCTAGAATAAATTCCAATTGGTCATAATATATTCTCCTTTTATCTGGTATTGGATTTCCTAGAATTTTTTGAGGAGTTTTGCATCTGTGTTCACAAATAATATTGATCAATTATATATATATATACACACACATATATATATATATATATATTAATGCTTTCATCTGGTTTTGATATTAGGATAATATTGGCCTTATAAAATGAGTTAGGAAGTAGTCTTTCTTCTATTGTCTGGTAAAGCGTGTGTTGATTTAATGTTCATCCTTCAATACATGCTTAATAAAGTACCAATGAAGCCTATAGTTTTCTTTGCTTCAAATGTTGATTGGCTATTAATTTAATTTCTTTAACACATGAGGGACTATTTAAGTTACCTATTTAATATTTAGCAAAAGTCAGCGGTGTTGTATCTTTCAAGGAATTATTTCTAATATTTCTAATTTTGTTTTTGATCTGATTATAGCTTTATTAACATTATTGATCATAGTCCATTGATGTTTTAAGTGATTATTGATAGGTATCTACTTATTGCCATTTTGTTACTTATTTTTTGTTTTTGTTTGTTTTTTGTAATTCTTCCTCTGTTAGTTTTTTCTTCTTTTAGTATTTTTCCATGTGGTTTAGTGACTTTGTAGTGGTATGCTTGTGTTCCTTTATCTTTGTTTTTGTATATCTGTTGCAGGTTTTAGATTTGTGGTGACCATGGGGTTTATATATGTTAACCTATAACTATATCTACCTGTTTAAACTGGTAGTCATTTAAGATCAGGCACAATCTAAAAGATCAAGATTTTTTACTTCCCTCCCCCACATTATGTGTTTTTGATGTCATATGTTACATCTTCATGTTTATCCCAATACTATTTATTATAGTTTTATTGATTTTACAATTTTTTTGTTTTTTAATTTTCAATTAAAAATTAAATTAAAATTTTTTTTTTTTTTTTTTGCGGTACACGGGCCTCTCACTGTTGCAGCCCCTCCCGCTGCGGAGCACAGGCTCCGGACGCGCAGGCCCAGCGTCCACGGCTCACGGGCCCAGCCGCTCCACGGCACGCGGGATCCTCCCGGACCAAGGCACGAACCCACGTTCCCTGCACCAGGCAGGCGGACTCTCAACCACTGCGCCACCAGGGAAGCCCTAACTAGCTTATTTAAGTGGTTGATCCTCAGCCTTTACTATGCATTTGCCTTTACTAGAGGGATTTTCCTTTCCTTTAGATACTTACCTCTTGTTGCCTTTTCCTTTCCACTTAGAGAAGACCCTTTAACATTTATTTTAGGGTGGGTTTAGTATCGATGAACTCTTTTAGTTTTTGCTTGTCTAAGAAGTTATTTATCTCTCCTTCAATTCTAAATGAAAATCTTGCTGGGTAAATTACCTAGGTTGCAGGGTTTTCCCTTTTAATGTTTTAAATATATCATGTCACTCTCTTCAAAGTTTCTGCAGAAAAATCAGCTGCTAGCCTTATGCGGGTCCCCCTGTATGTGACTCTGTTTTTCTCTTGCTGCCTTTAGAATTCTCTAACTTTAACTTTTTCCATTTTAATTATGACATGTCTTGGTATGGGTCTGTTTGGGTTCATTTTGTTTGTTAACCTCTATGCTTCGTGTACCTTGATATCTATTTCCTTCTTCAGGTTCAGGAAGTTTTCAGCCATAATTTCATCAACCCCTTTCTGTCTTCTCCTTGTGCACCCAAATGTTGGTATATTTGATGTTATTTGATGTTTATAACTGTTTATAAACAGTTATAAACTATTCTCATTTCTTTTTTAATTTGTTCTTCTTTTTGTTGTTTTAATTGGGTGATTTCCATTATTACAATTTCCAGATCATTTATGTTTTCTTCTGTATCACCAAGTCTGCTATTAATTCCTTTTAGTTAATGTATTCTTCGGTTCCAGTTGGTTCTTTTTTATATTTTCTAGTTCCTTGTTAAAATTCTCACTGTGTCCATCTATTATTTTCCCTGATTTAGTTTGCATTTTTATTACTAATGCTTTGAACTATTTATCTGATAAATTATTTATTTCTGTTTCACAGTTGTTTTCTCTTTTTCTTTCTATTGAAACAAATCCCTCTGTTATCTCATTTTGTTTAACTTTCTCTGTCTCTATTAAATTTGGTGAAAGAGTTAGCTTTTGTGGTCTTGAAGGGGTGTCCATGCATGGGAGCCTTCTCATACAGTCTGTGTGTGCCTGGTGACTTTGGTGGGAGAGAGAGATATAACATGAGCACAAGTTATGTTTTAACCCAAGGTGTGCTATCACCTTGGTAGGAGGTGGGGCCTGAGATGGAGGAGCTAGATCCAGAGCCAGGTGTGAGTTGGGGCCTCCCCTATGCTCTGTGGCCATCACTGCTCTATCAGGGGCAGGGTTGGGTCCCAAGTTGCTGGAGCAGAAGCCCTGAGGGGCAGGTCAGTCTGGTTCTGTTCCCTCTAAGTGTGTGCTCTCCCCTCTTCCAGCACTGGCACATTTGCCCCAGAGGGGATTAGTGCTGTAGCAAGAGGGCCTGGAGCAGACCCTTGGCATGGGTGTGGGCATGGGCTGTAGCAGTCCTGCCCCTAGTCAGAGTTCCCTGCTGCTTCTGATGGGCTGCTTCAGTAACTGCTAGTAATGGCTGTCCACACCCTATTCAGATGCTGTTCTGTTTCTGAGCTGGCTCTGTCCCTCACAACTGAGCAGTCCCCTTACCCTGGCATCCCTCACCCTAGTGTGGAGCTGCATTGTGAAGCAACCAGGACCAGAGTGGTGCTCTACTGAGGCCAGGGTGTGCACCAGGGTAGTTGCAGGAAGCCTGCCAGAGTCCTGTACTGTTTCAGTCTGCTTTCTCCCCCCGGTTTTGGGAGTAAGCAGGTGTGCACTTGCTCTTCACGAGTGAAGTCTAGATTTTTTACAGCCCTCCTGCTCATGTCCCCCTCCTCTTCTGTGTCCCCTTGCAGGAGCACAGGTCTCACCCTGATTGCTCCTCTTCCCTTCCTCCCAGACTGTGTGTGGATCCTTCTTACAACCTTGGTGTATAGGAGTCTTTCTGCCAGTCTCCAGTTAGTTTTCAGTGAGAATGGTTCCATAGGTAGATGTATTTTTGATGCGTTCGTGGTGGGAGGTGAGCTCCACATCATCCCACTCCATCATTCTGATCTCTTCCAGCTACCGTAATATTGTAAGAGTTTAAGGAGTCAAAATGTGTCTAAGACTATCTAGATAATTGACTTACCTGAAAACTGTATAATTAAAAAACAATGTATGGACTCCTGGTGCAGTGTTTAAGAATCTACCTGCCAATGCAGGGGACATAGGTTCGAGCCCTGGTCGGGAAGATCCCACATGCCACAGGGCAACTAAGTCCGTGCACCACAGCTACTTAGCCTGCACTCTAGAGCCCGCGAGCTGCAACTACTGAAGCCTGCACACCTAGAGCCCGTGCTCCACGACAAGAGAAGCCACTGCAATGAGAAGCCCACACACCGCAACGAAGAGTAACCCCCGCTCTCCGCAACTAGAGAAAGCCCGCGCACAGCAGCGAAGACCCAATGCAGCCAAAGATAAATAAGTAAATGAAAATAAATTTATTTAAAAAATGTAGCTTACAATGACTAAGTTAATTGGCAATGTGTAATAAAGGCTCTAAATAATTAATCATATAATTATTTTAAGCATGCTATCCTAATAATAACAACAACAGCAGCAGCAACAACAATAATAATAATGGTTATTGAATACTTAAGATATACTAAGGACTTCACAACCATTATCTCAGTTAATCTACACAGCAAGCCTACGAGGTAGGTCGCATTATCATTCTTATTTTCCAGATATGGGACCTAAAGCTCCCCCTGTCCAAAATGCAGCTCACTGGAATTTAAATGTAGTAGGCTGCTGAGCATAAATTCCAATAGCACATCAGTTCCCTTAACCATGTCATTGAGAAAATTATATTTCTTTTGTCCAATTTTTTGTCATCTACTTGTCCAATATCTTCTGATACTTTCTTGAATTCCCTGTGCTATATTCTCATAATCCTAGTCAAAACTGTGATTGTTTTCTCACATGTGGGCTCTTACATCTAATCCAGAAGTTCAAAGCCTCAATGAGGAATAATTCTTAAGTTAAGGAACATACAGCACCTTCCTCAATGTTACTTAAAGGGGTCATTTTCCTTACACAGCTCAGTGTGTAATACCTGCTGTCAAGTATTTATTACCCTGAGCCTGGCTGCTGCTTTCTTTGAACCAGGAATGGTATTTGATACCTGCGTACTTCTATCAATAGATTCTGCTCACAATACAGCGTTGGGAGGTGATTTTAAAACTTTCTACATTTGCTTATAAGAATAACATCTTTAATGTAGTCTAAAGTGAACAGGATGATTAATTTCACATTAGGGAAGAACATTGACTCTGAAGCCTTTTTCTCATGTTTTATAATGAAACTTCTGCAGCCTCTAGTTTTTCTATTCAATCACCTTGGCTGTAAACCATGGGAATTTTCATAGAGCAGAACAGCATTTCCCAAACCTGCCTGACAAAAAGGATGACTGGAGGCACACAGTAAAATGCAGATTTCAAGGTCTCTCCTAGGGGATTTCCTGGAATTCATAATTTTATAAAATTCTTCTAATGATTTTTATGATTCAGAAAATTTAAAGAATATCACAATACATTTTTTTTAAAGGGGAGAAGGGAAGGATAATTTGGATTATTAAGATACTAATTAGTCAAAGTGCAACACCGGGCTTCTAGAATCAAGCAAAAATGGGCACAGAAGTGAAGAAAACAGACCCACGTAGTTCATTTTTTTACAATTTTCCCTGATCTTCTGATTTTTGGTATAAATCATGTGTACTATCTCCCCTTTGCAAGTATTATATACTTACAGCATGTAGCTTTCTAAGAGGGAGAAAAGGTCTGTTCTTGAACCTTAGGCTCTGGTACCTACTCTGCCTGATGGTTTCTGGGTGATCTGTGTGGCATTTTCAAGGCTCAGTTGGTTTGGATGACCTTCAGGGCTAAAGATTTGGCCCCTTCAGGAAGAAAGTTCTGCTCTTAGTAATAATCAGATTGGCATGGGCCACTTGCCAGTCCAGATGAATACACATGAAGTGATTGAGATTGAAAGTCAATTCTTTATATATTTGATTTTCATGACATCAGAAATCTTACAAATAGAGGGGTCAGAGGGATTTTATGTTGAAAGTCAGTGGAGCATTACCTTTGCTATGTGGGATGACAACTTCTTCAGATATTGTTGTCACCATTAGAGTAATTGTTCTGTAAAGTTTTGTCTCAATTTCTGTTTCCTTTGAAAAATAAATATTTCCTATCAGCTTAGAATTCAGGTCATTTTTCATAAGCAGCATATAAAAGAACATTAATTTTTTATGGATGTCTGCGTATATTTTTATCCTAGGGTTAGTTATTCTCAAATATTTTCAACCTACAACCTTTACCTTTAATAAGAGTTCTTCTCCATTAACACCTTCAGTAACTTCCCATCCTTTATTTTTTTTTAAATTTTATTGGAGTAGAGTTGATTTACAGTGTTGTGTTAGTTTCAGGTGTACAGCAAAGTGATTCAGTTATAGATATACATATATTCATTCTTTTTCAGATTCTTTACCCATATAGGTTATTACAGAATATTGAGTAGAGTTCCCTGTGCTATACAGTCGGTCCTTGTTGGTTATCTATTTTATCTATAGAAGCATATATACGTTAATCCCCAGCTCCTAATTTATCTCTCCCCGCCATGTTTCCTCTTTGGTAACCATAAATTTGTTTTTGAAATCTGTGAGTCTGTTTCTGTTTTGTAAATAAGTTCATTTGTATCATTTTTCAAAATTAGATTCCACATATGAGTGATATCATATGATATTTGTCTTTATCTGACTTACTTCACTTAGTATGATAATCTCTAGGTCCATCCATGTTGTTGCAGATGGCATCATTTCATTCTTTATTTATGGCTGAGTAGTATTCCACTGTAGAAATGTACCACATCTTCTTTATCCATTCCTCTGTCAATGCATGTATCTTTTTGGATGGTGGTTTTCTCTGGATATATGCCCAGGAGTGGGATTGCTGGATCATATGGTAGTTCTGTTTTTAGTTTTTTAAGGAACCTCCATACTGTTCTCCATAGTGGCTGTATCAATTTACATTCCCACCAAGAGTATAGGAGGGTGCCCTTTTCTCCACACCCTCTCCAGCATTTATTGTTTGTAGACTTTTAATGATGGCCATTCTGACTGGTGTGAGGTGATATCTTGGGGTTTTGATTTGCATTTTTCTGATAATTAGTGACGTTGAACATCTTTTCCTGTGTTTTTTGGCCATCTGTATGTCTTCTTTGGAGAAATGTCTATTTATTTAGATCTTCCACCCATTTATTGATTGGATTGTTTCTTTGACATTGATCTGCATGAGCTGTTTGTATATTTTGGAGATTAAACCCTTGTTGGTCACTTTGTTGGCAAATATTTTCTCCCATTCTGAGCAATGTCTTTTCCTCTTGTTTATGGTTTCCTTTACTGTGCAAAAGCTTTTAAGTTTCATTATGTCCCATTTGTTTATTTTTGTTTTTATTTTCATTACTCTAGGAGAAAGATCTAAAAAGATATTGCTGCGATTTATGTCAAAGAGTCTTCTGCTTATATTTTCCTCTAAGAGTTTTATAGTGTCCGGCCTTACATTTTGGTCTTTGATTCATTTTGAGTTTATTTTTGTGTATGGTGTTAAAGAATGTTTAAAGAATGTAATTTCATTCTTTTACATGTAGCTGTCCAGTTTTCCCACCACCACTTATTGAAGAGACTGTCTTTTCTCCATTGTATAGTCTTGCCTCTTTTGTCATAGATTAAATGACCATTGGTGCATGGGTTTATTTCTGGGCTTTCTATCCTATAACTTGCCATCCTTTAAAAGAAAATCACTGATTTTTCTTGAAGATGTTTCCATCACTAGGAAACAGGCAAAGTTATGTCACTTACTCAGGTTTGCACAGTAAACGTTGAGCCAAACAAACAATTCACACAGACACTTTAGCACCCAACCCGCAGTCTTCACCATTTCACTACTCTGCATGCTTATGATGACAGAAGACATTAAATGAAAACATTAACAAGTAAATTATGTTCATGACCAATAAAAACATCTTTTAAGAAATGGACTGAAGAGTTTTTTGAAAGTAATAAACAATAAAATTTTTATTTGACAGTAATTAATCCTCCTCTTGGTTTAACTAGAATTTAATCAAAAGACTAAACCTGCACTTAAATAGGCAGTATTTAGAGTGTATATATGTCAAAAAAAGATGAAATGAACTAACCTTCTCGGATGTTAAAATGTATTCTAAAGTTGTATTATAGTGATTCTAGTCAGAAAAAAGGTCAAAGTTATATAAGGAATTAAGGAGGTACATTAAATAAAAGGATAAATTACAAATCAATTATATTGGAAAACTGCCTGGTTATTTGGGGAAGAAAAAAACAAAACTGAATTTATACTTCACCCCTTAAACAAAAAATAATTTTAGGTGGATTGAGGAGATCATAGACTTGAGAAGTACTAGAAAGAATATTGTTTAAAGTTTAAAATGTTGAGTTAGTGAAGCTTCTCTTGGCACCCTTCTAGGGTCTGAAATAGTATATAGCTTTTAGAAATAATCACATAAAGATTTAAAATTTCCCTGTAGAGAACACACACAGGGAAAGAGAAAAGGCAGACTTTAGTTGGGTAAAATATTTATTGCGTTAATGAAAATACATTTGCATTTTGTAATATAAAAAGAGCTTTTAGATATCAACAAGGAAAAGATGAACAATGCCATAGAAAAGACATTGATAGATAAGGAACAAATGAAGAAGTACAGAGCACTAAGAGCTTATGACAAAATATTCAGGCTTAATCATAATTAGTCTGCAAGTCTAAATAATGATGTTTGTTTTCGTTTTTGCCACTCAAACAATCCAAATCAGCACAATGGGTAATGTTATTTTATTGTGGCATTAAAGAAAACATAAGATACTTGTGTAGCACATAGCACTATGAATTGTTTCTAATCTTTCTAGAAAATGATTTGGTAGTATGAAGCAAAATGTAAAATGTGCATATCTTCGGATCTACAAATTTTACTTCTGGGAATGTATCCTAAGGATATGTGTAAATATACAATGAAAATAATCTCAGTATTTTGCATATGTGAAAAATCTCAACCTAAATAGCTATTAATATGTAAATAATTACATAAATTATCATATATTCTTGAAAATTATATTTTTATAATTTTTGAAAAGAAAACTTGAAAAAAGAAATTTGAAAATTTGAAAAGAATATTTTCTCTAATATTTTAAAATTATTCAACACAAATGAGTCTTAATTATTTATGGGGGATAGTGTTGCAAAAAGTAACTAATAAATACCATTAATTTTATGGTTGTTTTCCTTTCTTGCTTAATAGTAAGACTTTTATTAAAGAAATTTTAAAATTTTAATTACAATAGATTTGAGTTTTCCTGGTTTTGGTTTGAGTTTTGGCTTAGCCTCATGTGATAACTAAATAATTTCCTTATGGTTTGTCTTATAATCTTTATTAGGAAACAGTTGGATATATCTTGCTTTCTCCATTTTCCTGATGAGTAAAGTAAAATTTTTAAGTAACCTGCTCAAGAAAACAGAAGCTAGGACTTGATCCCATTGAAATAAAGAAAGAACCTTTTCATCAAAGTTGCTGGGGAATGAAATGACTACTTTCCTGAGTTACATACTTGGTTCCATCAACAAGGGCCTGCAAATGGCTTCAAATATTGTTGAATCAATAATTTTAATCCTTGTCTTTCAAGTTATAGTACTCAGTAGAAGCAGTTTGAGATTTTTGTCTCTCACACTCTACTATTGTAATAATATATTTCTTCATTGACATGCAATAGAGAAATTTACTGTATGGGTAGTTAGATGATGTTTAAATTTATTTCAGTGCAGATTGAAAACCTACTGGCACTACTGTCAGCAGTTAACCCTTAAGTGCTATTCAGGTTATCAAACCAGATATTTTTAATATTGGGACATAGGAAATAGTTTAATGCCAGTTGATGTGAAAGTAGCTTATTTGCATTAATTAATACAGAATGGTCTGGTATGTGAAAATATTTTATTACAAAGGATGGCACTGTCAATGAGGTTGGTATTTTAGTCAGCAGTATATTATGGTGAAAATTGCATGTTAAATATGAATAATTAAAAAACTGATGCTAGGGAGCTTCTTTGGAATGAAATTTTGTATTATAGACAACATCTCATGAACTAAATTCTGAGAGCAATTCTAGGAGATTTTTCTATAATGATCAGTTAGTGTATTTAACAGGAAATATATCAGAAAATGATTTATTCCTCTCACTCAAAGATCTCTTGTATAATACAGTATATTCTTCTCATGCTGGCTGCTTTTACTTTGCAAGTCATTGGGTTATATCCTGGACACGATAATCCTACACAAAATTGAAAAATGATGCCCATTTTTGTCATCTGCTTTTAAGACTTGAGTCTTAAAATTAATTTTTGTCATCTGCTTTTAAGACTTGAGTCATTAGCCATCCATTTTCTTAAATAAAATAAATGTTTTAAATGAAGCCATGTTTACCTTATATAATTTCTTATTAGGTTGTTCACTTTCATAGTATGCCAACAGTATCGTATTTCAGCTCAGAGTGAATACACTATGAATACTAAAAACAAAGAAAACAATATCCTATCTTTTCCAAATGGGAAGCCTGCTAGACTCAAATAAAGTAAGAAAGAGTCAAAATCTTACTATATATCCTGTGTGATGATGGCATCATGATGCGTATAGGTTAACAGAATGACTAAATTGGATTTGTAGCAGATAGTCTGTTTCTTAATTAGCAAATTTATTTTTATTTGTTTTATATAGATTTTGCCAAATTTAGAGCTGAATGAAACGTCTAAACTTTATCTTCTCTAGCATCATTTATATTTAGTCTCACCATCTTGAGTATTTTACTATGTCTGCCACTTACCATAATGGTGATACAGTGAAAGAATCTTACATGGTTCTTCCATGTGGTAACACATTAAAACGATGCTTGCATGTTTGGAATGTGTAAGATCTTGGTTCCAATCATGATTTTACCAATTGTGTATCCTGCATAGTACTTCTTTTTTTTTTTTTTTTTTTTTTTTTTGTAGACAGGGTCCTTTATTTAACTTCTTAAAGAAGAAAACATATAAAACATTTTTATACACTTTCAAATTGAGGATCAAGGGGAATGACATCAGTGAAAATGTCAGAGTAGGGAACTCTGGGGTGTGTCCATCCCCAGAAACACTGACATAGATGGTAAAACCTGTCAGTAATGATCTTATCAACATATGTAAGTTTTTTAAATTAATTTTTATTGGAGTATAGTTGATTTACAATGTTGTGTCAGTTTCTGCTGTACAGCAAAGTAAATCAGTTATACATATACATATATCCACTCTTTTTTAGATTCTTTTCCCATATAGGTCAGTACAGAATATTGAGTAGAGTTCCCTGTGCTATACAGTAGGTTCTTATTAGTTATCTATATTATGTATATAGTAGTGTGTATATGTCAATCTTAAAGATTAAAGAAAGACTAAAATATTGACAAATATTACTTATACCTTAAATTCCCTCCCATATTTATTTTCCCTTTCTACCAATACCTGTTGTTCACAATGTTCACAAAACCTTTTTTAATACAGTGTCTTAAAAGGATTTTTGTAGAGCTGCATCTTGTAATTTTGTGAACCATATTTACTACATTAGAGTATCCTACCTGATGGTCTCGTTTTTCACTGCATAATAAAGATAAAAATGTCCAACAACAGAACCACTAGTTACTCATCGTGAAAGGTATTCCATTATCCTAGAATAAACTTGGCATCATTATACCACTTACTTCCAAGAGAAACAAACACCCTTTTGTCTACATTGTCTTTTCTCTCACTGCCACTTTTTCATAAATACTATTTATTCAGAGACCTGCTTCCTCATAGTTTAGTTTTCCTAACTGTTTGAGTCAATGGCAAATCCATAATCCTATTTTAAATATCCTCAAGCCATGAAAAAGTATGCTATTTATTCCAATTCGGCAGTTTAACTGCAGTGCAGAAAAGATCGGCACCCAGAGATTTAAGCGTTTAAATTAAATTAAAGCGTTTAAGCGTTTTAAGCGTAAATTACTAAGGCACCCTGTTCTTTTTTCTTGTAAGTGTAACTCTCCTTGACATGAATCCCCATAGATGTCTTAGGCAATAAATGATATTCCAAGAAAATGTGAAAAAGCTAAAGGAGAAGGGGATTTACATTTTTAATTTGATATATTAGATCATCTTTCAATGAAATCTCTTAACTGTGATAATCACAATTAATTCATGCCTACTCGTGTCCATAAATCTTTGGGTGGTACCTTTAAAGGTCTTTCAGAAATAAATCTTTTGCAAAGCTGGAGTCATGCTTCCTGTCCCAGCTCCCTGAGAGAGAGAGTACAGAGAGATTAAGTCATAATATGGGTTGTAATCAGACAGACGTAGGCTCAAATTGTGGCTCTGTCTCCTGCTTAAACTTTCAGTGCTTCCACAGCCTATCCCATGAATTATGAATTACAGTTTCTACTTCCTGAGGTCGATTTAAACGTAAATGATATATGTTGAGCACTCAGCAGAGTCCAGTATATAGTAAATACTCAATTCAATAATTATATTAGTTCCTTCAATGCCAAAGTCAACTGTTATCTTCCCTATGATTGCAGGCTTGAAACAGATTACTAATTGCTTCTTGGAAAGCTTATGATTTATAATCTGCAAGTTCTAATTTAACCAAGACCTGCAACTGGAGCCCTTTATACTAATATAATATTTCCTAACTTTGTCACCCCAAATGGCTCAAGAGCTCTTTGGGGGCAGGGGTCATGTTTATTACAGTCTTTGCATTTGGCAAGGTACTTAACTTATAAGCTTGCATATAATTAGTATTCAACACATGTTTATAAACTGACAGATAGACAACATATAGGAGTAAATAAAAATTATCAATTGATACTCTTTTGTATTTTACTCTATTTTAAAAATGAGTTTTATCCCCATAATAATTTTTTTTTTGGAATGGTACCTAGTGTAGTGCCTGTGTCAAAAAGATTATTTAACAGACATTTGATAACTGAATGGATGTAGCTAGTTTTCATTTGCAGAACATGAACACCACCACTGTGGGTAACTTCTATATGTTTCTGTGTTTAAGTTCTGGCAGGCCTTCCTTCAATATGCCTGTTTTTTTTTTTTTTTTCTCTCTTCCAGTAACATCTCATGCTATGTCGGTGTTACGTGTACAGGTAGTCTTCGTTTTTTAAAGATTCTGGAATTGCAAACATACCTGTTTTCTAAATTGTATTTGTAACTGCAAGATCCATACTTGCTGCATGTTCTCAGTCATTCACAAACGTGTTCAGAACAGCAGAACATCTGCGTTGCCTGATGCACACTTTCCCAGCTGAGATCAAAAAAGGTGATGCAAGGTCTTCTTGTTCCAGCTTTCATACTGTAAATTAGTGTCCTTTCCATGGTCTTTTAGTGCTATTTTTTTCAAAAATGTTTGTGCTTTTTGTTGGTGATTTTGCTGTTTAAAGTACTCCCAAGCACAGTGCTGAAGTGCTGTCCGGTGTTATTAGGTGCAGGAAGGCTGTGATGTGCTTTACAGAGAAAGTACATGTGTTAGGTAAGCTTCATTCAGGCATGAGTTACAATACTGTTGGCCATGAGCTCAGTGCTAATGAATCAACAATATTTAGTGTTAGATACAGTGTCTTCACATAAAAAAACACGTGAAAAGATGGTATGTATTGATTGGTCGATGGAAATGTAACCAGAGACCCACAGGAACCTAACCCTATATTTCTCCCAGGAGCAATCATTCAGTATTTGCTAATTCAGTGTTTACGATGACTTATAGAGCAAAGCTATAGCAAACAATGATAATTAGTTATACCACTCATGGTGATTAATATTTAGTAATCAGCCTCTTATAGGGTCCTAAAGTAAGGTAGAGGTGGTGGGGATCACATTGGTTTGCAGGATCTTATGATGCCTTCTGTACCTCCCAATACATTTTTGGCATCATGAGACTGAATGTCATCTCAAGTCCAGCTTCCAGGAGTAAGCACTGATCACATTTTTACATAGTATATCTCAATTTTGCCCCACACCCACTACCTTTGCTATAACTATTCACGCTCTGTAACAAGCAGTGGAACATCATTTGCAGAGATGGGATGAATATGTAATTTTTGACTGTGAAATGTCTTTGTCCCCAAGGATCTCATCAAATGTTCAGTTCGGTGCTCACTATGCAACAGCCAATCGTTATAGGAAAAAGACTGTTTCTAACATCAGGGACTCCAATTTTATCCTCTCATCATAAAACAAGACCTACCTAGCCAATGTAGAAGAGGAACATAGGATAAAAGGAAATGAGGAGTGTCAGAAAAGAATAGAAATGTTATTCAAGGAAGGAAAGAGAGAGATGCAGATTAACACAGACTGAATTTAGCCCAATGTGCTTCAATACAAATGTTCAGTAAAGCTAAGTCTAATTCTACTTGAAAACTCCCCCTTTCAGAATCTCTGCAACACTATGCAAACAAACATAAAGAAATGTCTACCTCTAACCCTGTTGAAAATCTCTCCTATCTTACACTCTTTACATTCTGTGGTGGACATATAATGCAATTTTAATTATGGAAAACTACAAAGTATTTGAGACCTTCTGGGAGTACACACACTCACACACACACACACACACACACACACACACACACACACACACCAAGGGACAGTGGATTTAGTGGAAAGAGTTCTAAGCTAAGAAAAAAGGGCTAGGTTCTAATTACCTGTAAATGGCAAGCTGCTGGCTTTGTAGGGAACCTATAGTTGAGGCTAAGTCTCTGCAATTTGTTTGCTGTGTGTTTGCAGGTTAGGCAGGATTAACTTTTTTTAATTAAAGTATAGTTGACTTGCAATATTATGTTAGTTTTGGGTATACAACATAGTGATTTAATATTTTTATAGTTTATGCACATACAATATTATTAACTATATTCTCTGTGCTATACATTACGTCCCTGTGACTTATTTTATAACTGGTAGTTTGTACCTCTTAATCCCTTTCACCTGTTTTTTTCATCTCTGACCCTCCTCCCTCTGGCAACCACTAGTTTGTTCTCTGTATCTGTGAGGTTAAATTCTTTATTGTGATCTTCCATCTCAGCCTGCCAGCTGAGAGAAACAAATGCTGTATTAGGCTAAGAACTACAAAGCAGAAAATGGATTTACATATCCCTCTCTCTAAATCCCATCATTGGGAGACCGTCTAAGTTCTTTGGATTCATACATCGAGAAGAGCCAGCGACCTCTATAATTCTATATTATATAAATATGATAGAGACCAACATTCAATGGTTATATCCATCCAGTTTTGTCTCAGTGGTTATTTTGGCTTGCTTTGACTAAAACAGTAGTGCACAGGAACTCTCAAGATGGATGTGAGCCTAGAATTCAGGTACAGTGTGTTAGGTGATTAACAGATGGGATGAATAGTTTCTTTTTACCCATAACATCATTGACACATTTGTCTGCTTTGAAGACCAAGTGCTCACTTGGCAGTTTGCTTTGGCAGCAGAACTTTCTGAGTTGAAAAAAAATGTTTATAGAGGTGGTCACATTTCTCACCTCTTTGTCAGCTATAGTAGTAAATTCAAGATTTAAAATTTGTAGTCAAATATGGAATTTTATAGAACACAATATGAAAGCCAAAATAGACACCAGGAAAAGTTATTTTCACTCCTATGACTCTATAGTGAAGGCAATCTCAGATTTAATAGTTATTCCAAAAGAAAGGGAGGAATAAAGCTTCATTGTAAAACACAATATTATAACAAATGGGGGAAGGATTGTAATTTCAATGCAAAGAGAGAACACTAGTATTGCTTTACAGAATATGTGGCCAATCATGTTTAATTGAAGCTATTGCAGTGAGAAGTAACAATTTGACTTCTAGGGAGTTTCAATTGACAGTATTATATTTGTGCAACGTACATCCACTAGAGGAATAAAAGAAACTTTTATACTTGTATGCTGAAAAATGGAAGTATCAACATAAGTTCTGTAAATCTTGCAAATAATAACAATATAGCTAGATGGAAAAAAGTTTCTTCACTAGATCCACATAGCTTAGAGAAAAAGAATTTCATTGAAATGTCACATACTTATCATCTCTTTCCCTAACCCGTCTTTTGCAATTTTCCTCATTCCTCTGTATTCTACTATTCCACCATCTTTAATTAGTAAGAACCAAAATATAGGGATATCTTTGCATCATCCACCATGTTCTTTAATGTCACCCCATCATGGATGCTGTGATCCTTGGGAAGATGCCCTTTAAAAAGAAACAAGGCTCTTTATAAGATGGCACTAAAGTCTCTTGAAGATACGTACTTGCAACCCACTAGTTAACATATAATTTTCAACTATTTCTATGAAGTGATTGGGGTGTTACCCCATTTTGTCTCCACAAACACTTTAAGCTGCAAGAGTTTTTCCCCATCAGAATCATTACTCAACAAATATTGATTGCATGTTGCATGCAAACATGACACCATATAAGGTAATGTGGAGGATGCAAAGGTAATACGCACCTGGACCTGACAACATTTTAGTGGGAAAAAGAAACAAGTACTTAAAATATTTATCTAACTTACGTTACAGGGTGAGAATTGTCCTAAGAGTTGAAAGTAAACTGTGAGACAGATTTCTATTGAAGGCTATGCAGAGGCTATAATGGAAGGAGGGGAAATTTTCACCTGAGTGAGGGTAGGATGTCCTAAAAAAAAGAAAAAAAAGAGAGAGAGAGAGAGAGATGCTCAGGTTACTCAGGATATACAGAGGAATTTGTTTAAGGTAATTGAAGTATAGACTAGGTGAAAAGAAGTAGTGGATGTTAAGGGTGGGAAAACGTGTAGGACCCAAAATACCAAAACCCTTGAATATCATTGAAGTGGTTTGAACTTTATTTTATAGGCAGTGAGGAATCACTGAATATTTCAAACAAGTTAGCAAAATATTCAGAATCATACTAAATATAGAGTGTGGATTGAATAAGGAATGAGATTGATGGTAGAAAGAAGGATTAGGAGGTTATTACAGTAAGGCTCAGAAAGGGTAATAAACTCCAGAACTAGAATGTTTCACATTTTGAATTCTCTCTAAAACCAATTTTAGATTTCCTGGATTTTATCAAAAACATATATACCCATTAAGATGGAGCCTTTATTCCAAACTAGGGTCTATAATGCTTCTTTTTTTTTTCAGATTTTTCATTATTCGTATACTGCTTCATATGTGATTTACAATATACACACTAGGTAAGTTCTTTGATTTTCTGGTTTCCATGAGCAACTGTCCAACTAAATTGTTGATGTAGGTGTTAATTTGTTCATGTAAAAATATTTACCTTTTTTCAAGGGAAGTTTGGGAGTTAAATCCTCCAGAAGTAGAGGACTCCATCTTGCAGTACGCGGCCTGGGGCGTCCAAGGGCAGCAGCTGGTAAGCACAGGCATTGGTATGCACTGAGTACTGTCAGCCAGGGCCCTATGGAAAATGCTTACAGAAGCCACTCGTAAAAATTGTCCTATTATACTGGATGATTTTAATTTACCTTAATATCTTTTATCTAGTATTTTAATTTAAGAATATATCAAATAGTACCAGTATAATGTTATCAACTAATTAAAAAGAAAAGTTTATAATGTGTGATTAAACTGCTAGTTAATAATAAAACCCAGAAGAGATCCAAGAATACTAAGGCCTAGTTCTGTAAAATTTCTGTTACATAATGTTTTATTTATTCTTAAAGCACTGTTCATGGCAAAAATGTAAGATGGAAGTCTACACTTGACGATGTTCTCTTAAGACTTTTTTCTCATATATTTTGGAATTATCACAAACTCAAAAAGAGAGTGATTGATGTATAAAAGCAGTTTGAGCTTCACAATGTTCTTGAGTCTCATGGGTGCCTGGATATAAACTTTAAGGGAAAATTGCTCAGGAAGTGGTATTGCTTGCTTGTATGGCTTGAGCATGCTCAAAAGTACTACACATGGCCAAACTGATTTCTAAATTGTTTGTGTGTTTATACGCTTACTAGCAACAATGTGAGAATCCCCTTTGTTCCATATCCTCACGAACACCTAGTTTTTCCAGACTATTATTTGTTAATAATGACATTATTGCTTCTTCCATTCCAATTTTTCTGCTTTCTAATTTATTAAATTCTTCTTGCACTAGCTACCCTATGAATGTGCCTAGTTATGGTGAGGTAGTTTCTTTTTTTGTGGGAAGATTTTTAAAAATGTATTCTATTATGATTGTAACAGTAAGGTTTAGATTTATTTTTGAATAAGTTTTGGTAATTTATGCATTTCTAAAAGTCCATTTCACCTAAATTTTCAAATTTTTAGCATA
The DNA here is from genome assembly GCF_003676395.1 of Aethalodelphis obliquidens. Taxonomy (NCBI): domain Eukaryota; kingdom Metazoa; phylum Chordata; class Mammalia; order Artiodactyla; family Delphinidae; genus Aethalodelphis; species Aethalodelphis obliquidens. The sequence continues at coordinate 12,904,384 of NW_020837991.1, read as the reverse complement.
ATATTTTTATAACTTCTTAGTGTTCTTTTAATCTTAGCATGTGTTGCTGTATTTTTTCTTGTTTCCTAATATTATTTATAAGTATTTTATTTTCATGATCAACTTTGGTTGATATTTATAAATTTCACATTTGTCTTCTCAAAAAGCCAAATTTTAAATTTATTTGATCCTTTCTAGTATAATGTTAGTGTCCTCTTTTTCTGTTCCAATAAAACATGGAAAACTATAGAATTTTCTTTAAATGGTGCTTAATCTTCATCCAACAATTTGATAGTAATACTTTTAATAGTATTTAGTTAGAATATTTTAAAAAATTTATTGCATATTCTTATTTCAGGTGTGTTATTTTGATGTTTGTTTTTAAATTTACAAAAATGTGAAATTGGTTTTGAAACTAATTTGTAAAGTTCAAAAACAGATCTTTGTAATAGTCACTTAGAAAATGATGACCTAATGGCTTAATGTAAACTTTAATAAATGTTTTCCCTGCGATAGGTACAGTGTTTTATATGTGCCTATTGGGTCTATCTTAATACATAATTATGTTTTACATAATACATAAATTAAAGTTAAATAAGTTAAAGTACATAAGACTTTAACTCCTTAGTAGTGATGGTGGATATATGGTCTTTTTCTTTAGTATTCTGTAGGTTTTACATTATATAATTTGAACTATGCTTTTAAGAATGAGGGGGGTTAAATGTATTTTAAATACGTCTTTTAGTAAATTGAAATTCTTCATATTCTTATCAATATGTTCATCTTATTTGCCTTTAATAATTCTGATCAACCAACCCTAACCCTAACCTTTAACAGAAGTTAGAATCCTCTAGTTTTGTTTGTTTGCTTGTATTTACTTAGAATTGCTGCTTCAGTAACAGCTGAGTGGGTTGAGGTATGTTTTTTAATTTCCCATGACCATCATTTCATTACGATAATTTAGGAAATATAAATATTTTCCTTAAAAAAGTGCATATTATTAGTTTTATTCCATTTTTTAAATCTAAGAAATACTTTCTTAAGCTAATTGGCGAAACAGATATTTCACATCACAGTAAGGCTGTGGAATAATGTACTATAACTAAACAATGCATCTTTTCATTAAAAAACTTCTGGACCCTGAAATATTCTGGACGTGAATATGCCTGAGATAGAGTCTCGGCCAGTGGTTGGTTATGTGACTTTGGCCAAATCATTTTTCCTCTCGGCACCTCATTTTCATCAGTAGTAAAATGAAAGCATTTGACTGTGCTTTTTGACCTCCCTCATATTACATTCTATATAATTCTAAATATTATATTCTATATTTAACTGGGATTATTTAAACCTTAAAGGTTTACCAATAACATTGAGAGAAACATATACAAAGTTGCCAGACATTAGACCTGAAGCTTCTTGAACATCTTTATGGTTACATTTTATAAAGAAATCCTGTATAACACAGTGTATTCACTGCCTTATCCACACTAAATGGTTGAATCATTGATTAAATTATTATGAAGAAAACAAGCCAGTAATTTAAAATGAAAAAATATTGCAATGGTTCAAATACCATAGATTATAGACAGTATATTTGCATTTATCCTGTGTCTATTTTAGACATTTAAAACAATGTGTTTAATATACCTATGTAGGGCTGTCTCTAGATCCATTCCATTATGATATTCCTGAAGAGTGGCAGCAGAAGCTGCCTAAGATATGCTAGATATGAAGATGCAGGTCTGATTCAGAGAAGTCAAGGATCAGTGTATTGATGGACAGTAGTGAGTGGGCACCAGGAAGTGGGCAGGCGCTGTAGTCCTACTGCTTCACTCTGCTGCTGTCAACAAGAGAGCTGGTCCATTAGGCCAGAGGGAAATTCTAAACACACAAAATGTTAGAACACAGAAACCCAAAATAACTTCATGTTCCTGTCACTGGAGAGTCCTTAGGAAAAATGTATAAAACTTTGATTAGTTTTAAATGATTCTTTTTCTCCAAGCCTGAGAGCAACCTACACCTGTGCCAAAATAAGTTTTATACCCTAAAGGAAGTAGTATTAGTTGTATGCATTTTCTTTAATGATTCCTATTTGTTATTGATTCCTTATTCTTTAATATATTTGAGAAAATCATAAGAATACTAAAAATTTACAAAAATCATAGATCCTCTCATGGGGGTCATTTTGCAGGTGATTGAATCCTCATCCATTACTTACTAGCTGTTGATTTTGAGACAATTACTTAATCTCTACATGCCTTAGTTTTCTTATCTTTAAAATGGTGACAATAACAGTGCTTTACTAATAATGCTATTCTGGTATTTAATGTATAAATACAAAGCATTTTGAAAAGTATCTAGCATGTAGTATTTTAGAGGTGTTAATTTTTACTGTTTTAAAAAGATTAAAAACAATGTGTCACTTGAATTTTAACTTCTTCAGGAATTTTGGTGTTACTGGTTTTTTTGAGAAATAAGCCTAAGTTCTTTGTCATGGCATTTTCCAAAGTCATTTGGGAAAATTTTGGGATAAGTTCCATTCTTGTTGAGGTTATTTTTTGTGCAAGTAAACATAAATTCAATATAATTAAAGGGTGTATCTCTGCAAATGGCTAACGGTCCATTTCATGTGAATATGACAGGCTTTGTCACTATTTGAAGCCATCAGCAAAAGTCAGCGATATGATTATACCAGAGATGAGCCACTGCAATACTTTAGTTTTGCATTAAATTAATCAGAGTCCTGTAGTGTTTATAAACTAAGAACAATTGATCTTTTCATCCTTAATTCTCACTCCCTAATTTTATTTGCTGTAAAATAAATCCTTGGCTATAGAGAAGAAAGGTAAGAGATTGGGCATAATTTATAGATAAAGAGGGTCTGAGTTAGAATTCAAAGGATGGAGAATTTTTTAGTAACAATAGGTGTAGGGGAAAACAGTTTGGTTGTGGCCAACTTTGTGGGAAAAAAACCTGACACAATACAGCATGTATTATTTAGAGAAGGCAGTGAGTAGACCACTTCAGCTGTAGCAAATGTTTTATAAAAAGAAATGGTGGATACTGAAGCAGGAAGAATTATGTTAGTCATTCAGTTGAAAAGAATTCTGGTTTAAGAGGGCGTAGCCTTTTTCTTTCCAAAATAACTTCATCTTATAAAAGTGAAAATCACTCATTGTAGAACATTTGAAAAGTCATATAGTTATATGAATTCATGGAAATTCATATAGAAAAGTTAAATACACCTTATCTATAATTTTACCGTAAGAATTGAAAGCTTCTAAAAGTCAGATGAAGTCTGAGCATAAGAAGGAAAAAACATTTCACTGATTAAAATACACTCTCTAGAATCAGAAAAAACTCAATTCAAGCTCAGATTTTGTTTTGTAACTTATGGAAGGTTGAAAGCTTTAAGCTTAAACTTGCTCATTTTAAAAATGAAAGAAAATCATAACTACTCCCAGTTTTGCTTGAGGTTTAAATGAGATAGGTAATGTGCACAAGTCAGGATTTTCCAGTAAACAGTATTAATAGTGTATATAGCTATATATGTATATGTGTATTCAGAGAGAGAGAGATTGAGAACCTGCCTCAAACAATTACGGGCGCAGTCTGGCTGGCTGGAAACTCTGATAAGATTGAATATCACAGTCTTGAGCTGCAGTCCTGAGGCCTTCAACTCATTGGATAAAGACCAACCACATTATTCCTTACTTAAAATGAACTGATTGTAAATGTTAATCATATCTGCAAACTGCTTTCACAGCCAGACTAGTATTTGACCAAACAGTCAGGCACCATAACTCAGCCAGATTTACACATAAAATTAGCCATCACAGCATAGTAAGCACTCAATAAATGACAGCTATTAATTGGATTCCCACTTGTCCTTTCATGTAATAACATAATTCATTCAGAATTTCATCATCTTTCCCCTCAAAATTTTTGCAGCTTATTTTCTAACGTCCCTTCTTCAATTGCTAGCCATTCTGATTCACACCTGCAGAGATATGGTTAGCAATGCAGATCCTTAGCAACTCCCACAAGGTTATGAAATGTCACTGAGATGACACACAATGTCATTGATGTGACACACAAGATGTGACTAAGTTGTCACATCATCTGACTCCTGACAGTTCATCACAGAACAAAGCACAGATGTTTTTCTACCTGGACCAAACTCTGTAATTTCCAGAGGGTGACACAGGGCTGCTTTGTGCTCCGAGTGATTCCCCTTTCTATACCCGTTGTTTTCTTTTCGTCAGAACTCTTTGTCAAATACTTTCCCTCCTCTTCTCTGGTAATTTTTCCAGCATTTCTACATCTAAGTGAATTGCTTACTTCTCAAGATTCTAATATTGTTCTATTTTATTTCAAATTTTTACAGTATTTTATATTATTTATTTACATTGCTGTCTTCCACCACTAAACTGTAGTCTTTTCCAGAGCAGACAGAAGAAAGAATATGCTAAATGTCCCTCTCTTCTCTCTCTTTCTCTCTCTCTCCTTTTATCTCTCTCTCTCCCTGGCTCTGTCTTCCCCTCATCTTCCTCCCCCTTCCTTCTTCATAAAATTCATCTTAGCACAAGGCAAAATGTAGATTTAATAAGAAATTAATGAAAGGCTAACAGTTGTTTCCATGGATAATGGGATGCCAAAGAAGGTTTTGAAGATGGCATAATATGAAAAGAAATCATTCCTGAAAAGACAGGTCTGGCAGGAAAGTTTAAAATAGAGTGTAGGTAACTGAGTCCAAAGGCAGAGAGCTAGGTTTAGAGGCCATTAGTATAATCTAGAACTGATTTGATAGATAACAATATATTTAAGAGATGAACACATCAAGTTTTAAACTGAGATCTAAAATTTGCAGTCCAACAATAAAAATTGTCTTATAAATACTTATTCAAGTAAATTAAATTATGCATATATGTATGTTTTTACATATTTTTGCAAATAATATCATTTTAGACTCTTAATTTATTTAAACCACTTTATTGAGTACAAATAAAAGATTGAGGGCTTCCCTGGTGGCGCAGTGGTTGAGAGTCCGCCTGCCGATGCAGGGGACACGGGTTCGTGCCCCGGTCTGGAAAGATCCCACATACCGCGGAGCGGCTGGGCCCGTGAGCCATGGCCGCTGAGCCTGCGCGTCGGGAGCCTGTGCTCCGCAACGGGAGAGGCCACAACAGTGAGAGGCCCGCGTACCGCAAAAAAAAACACAAAAAACAAAAGATTGACACATACAAAAGGCTGTACTTTGCATTGAATACATACAAAAGTCTATAAAACTTGAGATGAAAATAAGTATACACCCATGCAACCATCAGCACCTTCAATGGCATAAACACATCCATCACCTCCAAAAGATGTTTACTGCCCTCTTTAATTTTTTGTGTGATAAGAACACTTAACATAAGGTAGACTCCTTCTTTAATATTGCTAGTACTTTTTCAGTCTATTCAGGATAAAATAAAATCACCATACCCATTCTTCCGATGGCATAAAACTTTAAAAATATCCAGTGTGTTACTTAATTTATCACAATTTAGGTGTTTAGAGAAATCACTTTTCTACATTCACTATCTATATTTTTGAAGAACGTAATGTTTAGATAATTCTCCAAATACAATTTATCAAACTTTCCTATCACCTACGTTTTTACTTACTAGAGATTTACCTTAAAATTGTATTAAAATCTTAAGTGATTAGCAATGGTTCATTGTCTCTAGGAGAGTTTCGATTTCTTTGGTGTAACTGCTTAAGTTTTCATTAAGATTTAATGAAAATTTAACTAATTAATTAATTTCATTAATTAATGTAAACATTTTGAACAATTTTATTGACTTTTCCAGGGTAACTTTAACCCTTCTTCGTTTAAAGGCAGATGTTTAAGGTAGCATTTTTCAAACATGTTGCTGAAATCTCATGTCCCCTACTAAAAATCAATATGATTTTGCTTCATATGCCATTGTGTTTTTCTCCAGTATAAAAGTAATCATTTTAATTGTCATTAAGATGTATTCAAGAAATACATGATAAGCATTTGCAAATATAAGATATACATGTGCATACTCATACACACACTACACACACACATAGTCATATGCACACACATTCACTCCCTGCTGCTGGTGTCATGTACATTTGGAACGAAAGTCTGGGGTTTAGAGTCCTAGCATACCAACATACCAGAGGTGACATAGAAGTAAATAAAGAAAAGCAGCCATTGAGAGTCAAGGTCTATTTCAAGTCAGTTCTTCACTGGGGTGTGTGTGGTGTGGTGCTCATTCCTAGGTAGTACATTGGTGCAGGAAAACTGCCAGAAAATTTATACCATAACATCCTCAAGTGTTTGTCATGATGACCTTTCCTCTTATAAATGAATTTGCACCTTTTTTTAAAACTCCACTTATTTTCATTAGTGGTGATAAATGAAAAACAAGGTTACTTTTTCATTTTACCCAGGACAAAATCTAATGATTATATTTTTGGTTCCAGGAAATAATAAAAGCAATCCTTCTTATTATATTCTAGTATTAGACACACCTAAGGTCTAATGGGTCTCACTTCAAGTTTGGAATCAGGAAAATCAATATCAAGAAGCTAATATGTTTTCTATAATCAATATTTTGACTGGGGATAACTGATGAACCATAATAGGATAACTATGTTTGGATTGAACAAAAATACCTTTAAACTATCTCAACCATTTTGACTGATACATTTGCATTGTATTCAGGTGTATATTTACATTAGTATATCATGTAGGCAAATGTGACAGGAAATACATTCTCATATAAGTAAAATATGGTAACAGTATAAGTGTACATGTGTAAAGAAGAAATATGCAATTACAGTGTACAATTTAAAAGAAAATTAATTTGCCTTGCTGTGCAATATAAATCTTAGTGTCTTGTAATTATTTAAACAGCATATTTATGACTTTTCTACAAAATTCAGATTTCCAAAAGAAATGGAAAATGAAATTACTATCCTTTATAAGCACACATTTCAGATTATTTCCCTCCAATTAAGTGTTGCTTATTTCAATGTAAGGAGAAAACTGAGCAACTTGCATACTGTTAGCTATACTCGTATTGCTTTTAAAGGCTTTGCACAGGCCTTATCAGAAGTCACTTGATAAGTATGTGTTGACTTGACTTTGATGATTGCCTTGGACTGTAAACAAACTCTCTGAAGGCAGGAGCTCAAATTCTGTAATTCTGATAGCATGTATAACTGTATATAGAACTATGGAGTTAGCAGGCATGGGTTTTCCATTGACAATAATAAAAGAGAAGCTGCTTAGAGAAGATGTTGTAACCTGTGCCAGCATATGCAAATGGAAGATACTTAGATGCTGACAGATGCGAGGCCAGCCCTGACCTAGATTTAGATCTAGAGAGTGATTAGAAATATTGCCAAGCTTTTATCTAGTAATAATAATAATATTAATAATTAAGAAGCAAGAAAAGAAAATCAATTCACTGTATGCTATTTGAGAATGCCTTTTTCCTGTGCTATGTTTGTAGCGTTTTATTCAACATTTAGAAAAATCAAATGGAAACCAATATTGTCATATAAAGTACCAGTTTTAATGATGGAATGTCAGAAATGTACTTCTCTCTTCTGGGGGGAGGTGGTAGTCTTTATCCTGATTTAAAGTGCTTCATTTGGTTTAATCCAGCATGAAATATAAAATTTCATAGAACTTCTAACTAGATCTCATGAACTTGTTACTTATTACGGGTATAAAAGGCACAATGTCTATTCCAGGAATTCACAGAAAATAGACTTAAAGGTGAGAATACTCACCTTTGGGAACACCTACAACATGGACCTCATCTTGCAGGGGGAATCCTCTCTGAGGTGATGGAGCGGTTTCCTAGAGGAAGTAACCAGCAAGTGGAGTTTTGGAGTTATATACTGGTGCAAGATTTGGACCTTTATTTAAAGGTGTCCCTCTGACTATAAGGAAGCTCTCAATATGAAAAGAAATAGAGTAGACTTCTATGCAATCACATGCTTTAATTCTTTTATTTATACTTTTAATAATAGAAAACTATAACTTACTATTATTTCCAAATGTGAAAAGATAATAAAGCAAACTAGAAATATAAAATGTGTTAGCAGACTTGTACTAGAAAGAATAACCATAAAAACTCACTGTAATAAAACTCCCTATATTTCCCTTAACTTATATTTAAGCAATTTTGAGTTATTTAGTAAGAATGAGGTAAATGCAACAGCCATATCTTTTCCCCTATTTGTTTGTTTTCCAACATAAATAGCAATTTCTGCAGCACTTCTTGTCTCATGCTTCTCCTAACATTGAATTAAATAATATATTGTGGAGTAAGAGCCAGAGAGATTCTAAGATTGCACATTTTTAAACTATAAATCTGGATCATACATAATCCAATGTACTGAATACTTTGGACAGTTCCTGCTAAGCAAACCATTTGAATGGAGTAACAACATAGATGATGATCAGTGAAGGTTTCTAAATATTAGACTCTTTCTGTTTCATTGCAGCTAAGCTTTTGCATATCTATTATTCTTACTTTTAACCATACAGGGTTATCCTACAGTGCTGTCAAGTCATAGTCCTTCAACGGTCTAAATAAAAACTTTAAAAATAAGATTATAGTAGTGTTTTATTGTAAGATTTGACCCATGCTACACAACCCCTGAGGTATAAAGATTCCAATTAGGAAAAGTTCAGTATTCTAGTGATTTACTGTTCTTTAGTAAACGGCATGAAGAGAACTCTCTGAGAGAACCTGTGCTCTGCATTAATTTCAAGATTCCTCATGTCAGAAATAACTCCAGGCATCCTTTACATGGTGTGGTAGAGGAGCTCTCCCCTTGCTTTCCTTCTTAAGAACAACAAAGAAACTGAACATGTGAAAAGAAACTCTATATTTTATGATACTTTGAATCGACCACAGCCTAAACTATAGTCTCTGAGAAACATGAAGTAATAATTCTCCAGAGCCAGGAAAAGTTTGAAAGCAGATATATACTTTAGTAGATTTCAGAAACTCAGAGAAATAGACAAATTGAAAATTTTAGCTGGTAATTTCAACACTTGTCTTCCGGTTAAAGATAGAACAACTATACAGAAAATCAGTGAGGATATAAAAGATTTGATCAACACAATCAACACAATCAACATGACATAATTGACATTTACAGAACACTATACCCAAAAATTACAGAATACAGGGCATTTTTAAATGCTCACACTGGGTCATAAAACAAACCTCAATAAGTATAGAAGAATGGGAATAAAACAGAATATGTTCTTGGACCACAAAGGCATTAAATTAGAAATCAAAAATAAACATAAACTATACACACACATTCTTATTGGGCTATGAATATATCCAATAAGAAATATAGTACTATATATCTAGCAATTCTAAATATAGAATTTATCCTGTGGATATATTGCACATAGATCCAAACACATAAAAAGAAAATTCACTTGAATGTTATTTACAATTTAAAAAGCAGAATAAAAGAATAGAAACAACTTAAGTCATCATTATGAGACTAATAAAATATATTAGGGTGCATAAAATAATAAAATATTAAAAAGCCATTAAAATTAGTATGATTCTTCTACATGTGCAGATATGCAATGCCATCCAGTAATAAACGTGAATATAATTAATCAGTATGCTTTCTTTTTAAGTCATTGTAAATTTTTGAGACTTTGGTTCCTTTGGGTCTTATTTCTAAAACCAAGGTGTATTATCTTGGTAGCTCATCCAGTTTTAATCATATGGTTAATAAAACATGTATTAAACAATTCAGTTAGCATGAATTCAGTTCTGGTAGCATTTATTACTCCCAAATGTGATGACCTTCAAGAATTTAGTTAGTAAAATGTAGAAAACATTTTCTATAAAAAAAAAAAATAGGCACTTGAGTTTTTAAAGAATAAGAAGTTTGTCCTTAGAATCTGCTATGTTAATCACTAGAGAATTCTGTTGGAGTGAAATTGAAGAACGGCTGAGACATTTAAAATCTAGAAGCAGAAGATGATAAACCAAGAAATACTTTGGACAAAACGACAATAGTTATAGCACAATAACATGCAGATAAGGCTAGTCGAATGCATACATTTTTTTTTTTTTTAATGAGGGAAATAGTGGGTTTGTTTCTTTGGAATCATGATTTTGGCCCACGGGCCCAGCCGCTCCGTGGCATGTGGGATCCTCCCAGACCGGGTCATGAACCCACGTCCCCTGCATCGGCAGGCGGACTCTCAACCACTGCGCCACCAGGGAAGCCCTAAAAATAAAGAGATTTTACAGAAGAAAAAAGTTATTTGAAAAGACTTTGAAGGAAGATCTGATTTATTTGCTCTGGATGTTTGGCTTGTTGTATCAGAGAATCTAAAAGGTGAAGAAAAACAAAATAAGGGATCTGCTGGGACAGAGAAGTGTTGGCTTGGTTGGCCTAGAATGTTATGGTGACTAAATATTTGGTGGATTGTAAACGCTGTTTTTAAGAAAAATATGAAAATTTTGCTCTAAATCAATTAATTCGAGTCAATCCTTGATGTTTAATTTCTCAAGATGAGTTTTATTATTGCTACTGAAGTTTGCTGACAAAAAGTTTACCCATATCTTGGAGAAGTGTTAATGCAATTTGAAAGCTATGAAAATAATAGATCTTTAAGGATACACATAATGATACAGTTACCAGTTATTTTTTATTTAAGGTAATAAGACTTATTTTAAATTGCATTTTTCAAAGTTTTAGAATATTTGGCCTGTAAGATGTTCTGATTTTTTTTTTTAAATTGTGGTCAACTGTATTTAGGAAACGTTATATAATATCGTGGATTTCAGTGTTTCAAAATGAAATTAGCAAACTTTGAAGGATCCTGAATTGAAAGAAAGAGAGAGAGGGAGGGAGGGAGAAAGGAAGGAAAAGAGAGAGAGAGAGGAAGGAAGGAAGGAAGGGAAGGAAGGAAGGAAGGAGGGAAGGGAGGAAGGAAGAAACTAATACTGTTTAATTCAATATTTCTTAGTTGTTTACCCCAGATCAAGGGTCAGCAAACTTTCTGTAAAGGGCCAGATAGTAAATATTTTTGGTTTTGCAGGACAAGAGGCAAAATCAAAAGTATTATGTAAGTTTTAATGTAACAAGGCAGAAAAACACATTGCCAGAAAATTCTATTGAGGTAATTCAAAGTAAAATAACAATTAAGTGTAATGTTTTATAATACATATCTACCAATAAGAAGAATGAGATTCTTTTTTGTGGGATAACTTTTCACCTAATTAGGATTCCATATAAGTGTTCCCTCTCATCAAATTAATTACACATGTTGGTCTGCAAAAACCATTCTTAGTTCATGGGCCAGGCTAGATTTTGCTCATGCACCATAATTTACTGAACCCTTCCATAGACCATGAAACTTTTTTTTTCATATAATGCCTATCAGAACTAGTATTTTTATAACTAGTGTTTTAGAATATTACTTTTCTGCATTGAGAGCCAGAGAATGGTAAAGCTGATTGGCATGAGCCTCATATGAAAAGGATTTTTTATAATGGGGTGGAAGAATTATGTTCTAAAGGAACAAAAGGGAGCAATGAGCATCTTGAGGTATGAGATAATAAGCAGGGGTCACTAGAGAGGGTGCCTGGGTAATGATGTCCTCAAGGGAGACCAGGGTTCAGATATGGCAAAGAGGGAGAAGGAACCCTTAGAGAAGTAACAAAGTAGAGGGAAATAGGTTGGTTTTGGAGTGCCAGTTTTCAAATATAGAGTAAAAGGGCATGGAAGGTTGAGTGGGTAAAGGGCCAGGGAGTATTGAGTGTTATTATAGGGATGATGACATGGTGGAAGATAAGTTGTTAGTGACAGTAGTTAAAATCTGGAGATGTCTGATACAAACAGGAATAAATGACATGAGAGATTTCACTGATAAAGTCTGTGTGAGGAAAGTGATCACTAAGCCTGGGGCAAGGAGACTTAATTGCTGCAATGATGGGATCCATGCAAAGCTTGATGGTCTTCTTTGCTTGAACCCTGTGATGAAGGATTCTGGACAGCAGACTTACAGCCTATGCAGCCTAAATGATTTTGAGGAAGTAAATTCTGGGTGTATTTCCTCAATTCTCATTCTCCTCCTCCTCTTTTTCATCTTCCTTCTCCTCCTTACTACTTTTAAATTCCCAGAAAAGTCTTTTATTCAGGGACATTGTTTTGAAAGTTTGTCAAGCCGTCATTTTTTTCACCTTGTCTTATTCCATCCTCCATTTATAAACCCAAGAATGTATATGCACTGGTGATATTCCCCCTCCCCCTGCCCAGAATCATACTGTTCATTTGCTTCTCAGTCATATTATATCTCTTCAAGAGTTATGATACCAAATTATCAGTGGAGGATGAATTTGGACTTTCCTATTAAAGCATCTTGCTATCTGTCTAAACATTGATTTTCTATCTCTATTAGTCTTGGTTTTGTCTATTCTAACATTAAAGTATTATATGCATCGAACTTGGAAATACACCCACCTCCCACCAAAGGCTAATGTGAAAGAAGTCCATTTTAAGAGAGGGCATATTATTTGTCTACTGTATTAATACCTGTAGAATCAGGAGACCCATATAGGAAAGGTGTTTGGAGGTTCAGTTTGAGATATCCTATACCTTAGTTGTTAATAATACAATATCATTGAGATAATTGAGATTTCATTTCACTTCCTGCTTCTCCAAGAATAGAGGGTAATTATTTAAATTTACTCAAAATGAAATGAAAGATTCTATGATCATGATTAAAAATTTTTCAAGACACTTTATCCATCTTTGTACCTCCACAAATGGACCAATATTATTCTAGTCAGTTTTTAAATAGAACTGCTTTTCAGAATGACTAGTAAATGGATAATTGTTAAGAAAGATCTCATTCTTACCTCCTTATGTTTCCCTCTCTTCAGCTCTCCAACGAATCTTTCATATCTATAGTCTGGCTTCATTCACCCTCTAACACACATCTCTTTGCCTTGTCATTTCTCCCCCTATTCCTTCTGCTTTTTTCTATATAGTGTGTTTTCAACATCTGATCATTTAAACCCACCTTTTCTCATGCCATTTCCTCTACTTGAATTTTGTTTTACCTTTCTCTGCCTAGGAAAATCCACCTGAACTTGTAAGTTCAGCCAAAATGTCATGCCTCATCTGAAACCTTTTCTGACCCTCCTATTCCTCAATCAGATTCAAGCTGTCTTGTGTCTTTATTCACATTCTAATAATGCTTTGTGCATCAATATGTCATACAAATACCATGTAGTTTGTTAATTACTTCTTGTTTTTCTTATCTTTCTTATTTTAAACTGTGAATTCATCAACTACAGGGACTAAGACTCAGTCAACATTGTCTCATAGACGTGGTGCGTAGTAGGAGTATAGTGAAATTGCAAATGAATAAGTGACCTGTATAACCATCGTTCCTCCATGTGTGCCCCCATACATGTAGCTTGCCATCTTCTTTCATCTTTAAACTTTCTTCATTAAGAAACAAAAATATTTCAAGTAGTAAATATATATAATTATATGTGTCTTTAAATAATATGAAATGTCTGACATTAGCATTTTTAAAAAGTGGTATCTCACAAGGAAGTCTATTTTCTGTTCAAGGTAGACTTTTTCTGTTTTGTGTGTCAGTGTCTCCCCAAGAAAGAAGAAAATAAAACAAACACAGACAAAAACTGTACTATGTGATGGCAAGTGGATGAGATTTACTAGGGCAGAGATTGCCTTGTAGATGGATTAGTGCATAAATCCTAACCAGTACAATTTGCTTAGAATTTTAGTGTAAAGAATTTAGCCTTTACTCTTTATGGAATGCTGAAAGTTTAATTGGACAATGTCACAGTCAAAGCACTGACAGAAAGGGTCTGTTTTGTCATTTTATTGTATGGATGCAAGTGAGGAGAACTGAAGAGAGGGAAGCAGTGAATAAACTATTGCAAACACCAAACATGAATTAGTAAAAATCAGAAATGACTCTTTCAAACATCCTCTTACATTCTTTCATCAACAAAATAAAAAGTTACTAGGGTATATTGTGTTACAGTTACACATACATCAGAGATAGGGTTTAATTATACCCCATTGTAGCAGACAGATAACGAAGCACAAGGAATAATCATTTCTGTAGACTCTCACATGGGGAAAAAGAAGAAGGAGACAACAAGGAAGTATTTCAAGTGCTTTTTGTCCTGCATTTCAAGTTATGCTTGAATTTAAATGACTCTCATCCTCAGTTGATCATTAGCTCAATTAAATTTAACTTTATAAGAACATTAACTAGAATAAACAAATTAATTATGGACATAAGGCATTTCATTACTAAGTTGGATTTTTATGATTATTTTACTCATATCCAGTATGTGGGGAGGATACAGTAAAAAATGTTTGGATATTCTTGTATTGAAAAAAACAGCCTGTATTTTTCATTTGTGCCCAGGGACGCCTTGAAATTGCCTGAAGTGGAATAAAGAGTCCAGAGCTGTGGGTAAAATGTGCATGGGAGATAGCCAAGGCTGGTTCCACCTACTGCATTTTTCAATTTGTTTTCTTATCAACATGCCCATAAACTGGAAAGCATTAGGCACAGACACATTGATAAGCATATGAGAATTATGCTTCCAATCTCCCTCAATCCTCAGTCATGGAATCTCTTTTTTAAATTTTGGAGTCTCCATTTGAAATACAAGGAGTTACAATACAAATGTAAAATCAAATTGTTTTAGCATCAGAGAATAAAGTGTATATGCACCATGCTTTTTGCTAATCCTGGGATGGATGAAAGCTGGAAAGAAACAGGGGTTAACTTAGCTTGCTCCCAACATAAGTGACAGTGAAGGGCTTTCTTACCCATGAGGCTTTGAAGGTTAAGCTGCCGCATGTCACCTGGTAATTAGGATTCCTGGAAGTAAGTGAGAGACATGGATTCATGTTCATTTCAACCGAAAATGAATTCATTAAATAGATTTCTGAAAGCTCTCAGAACCAATGAGAAAGTTGGAATTCCAGGACTGGAAAATGAACAGGAGCCAGGAGGGGTCAGGCATTGTTGAACATAGGATTTGTTTAGGAAAATTTGATTACAATGCCGCAGGAATCTGTGATTAGGATACTGCAACTGGCAGCTACATCAGTCTCACAAAGAGCACCGCCAGGATTAGATCCCATGTCTCTTTGATAGAAATGCCATTTTCTACACTTTTGCTTTTATTCTTGTTTCCCATTTCAAGTTCTACTGCTATGACACATATTGGGCAGTAATATGTCCCGCTAAATTAATGTCATCATACATTGGTTTTGTTTTTCTTTACTGGCCATATCTACATTAATTTGTGTGTGCTTGTATTGGAATGCAGCATTAGATTGTAAGATCTCGTCCTTATATCCCCAAAACTTAGCACAGCATCTAGCATGTAAACAGTCCAGATACCTATTTGGTAAATGATAAAGGACTAGAAAAAAGGGTAATAAGACAAGAGATGGAGTGGTGAAGGAACAATGAAAAAGAAGAAAGTGGTGTAGAGGAAGAAATGGGTACACAATGACTAGACAATACCATCCTCTAGCATTCTGACACATATAAATCATCACATTAAAGTTTTTTTTAAATATAATAATATTGATTGTCTTCAGTGTGTCGCAGTTTATTTCTTGGGGCTCATAAGTATTTTAAATTAATTTTTCAATTATCAAAATGATCAATTTATCATACAGTCTTCTCTTACCCTAAATGAGGTTTAGGGAATGACACAGCCAAGAGATAGTCTGTTGTTACATTTCATTGATTGGGGTTGGTTTTCAATTATCTGTTTGCTTGCTTTTATCTGGTATCCATTTTTCTCCTAAAAAAAAAAAATGGATAAAAGGGCTTTGGAATCGGGGAGTGACTTACATAATTATGAATTTAAGGCAAAAGGATATATTTCACTTCTTTGAGAATGCATAATGTTCTATAAAGGTTTTACGAAATAAGAACTCTTTGAAAGGGTTTCCTGATATGAATAATTGCAAATGTCAAGGGATGAGAGTTCTCTGATAGTGATTCTATCTCTAGAATGTCAGGTACTAGTGCAAAGGTGACATGAATGATTTGAGTGAGTTATTCTATCCCAGAGATGGTTCTGCAGAGAAGTGAAAGCAGTACTCTATAACCCACAGACAGATTTATTCAAAGCTGAAATGTCAGAGGTAATCAAACTATTTAACTTGTGCTCATAGCTTTACTTTGCATTACATAAATGGGCCCTCAGAATTTATTACACACTGACAAAGAAACAAAATTTTTATAAAGTTGAATGATATACTGTGGCTTTTAGTAAAATATTGATCATCTTTAAGGTAGCATTTTCAATGAATTATGATTACTGATAAAATTCTGCATAATTTTTTCCTTTTTCTTTAAGTTAACAGAATGCAGCAAATAAGCAGAGCTGATTCTTGTGAACAATCCCATTTTCACAGTGCCCAGAGTAGAAACAGAGCATCATTCATATACCAGAAGACCCCTGATTTGCTCTTTACTAGTGCTACCAAACCAAACTTGGGTCTGCTCACCCACCACACAGCAAGGCTAATCTACTGACACTGGGTTGTGGTGAAGGCAAGTACAGCATTTATTTGCAGGGTGCCAAGCAAGGAGAATGGGTAGTTCATGCTCAAAAGACCCAAACTCCCTGATGGCTTTCAGGGAAGTGCTTTTAAAGACAACATTTGGAGTGAGGGTTGCAGCTTGTGGACTTTCTTCTGATTGGTTGGTGGTGAGGTAACAGGATGATCTTTCAGGGACCTTAATCATCAACCTTCTGGTTCCAACCAGTCTTGGTTCTATGTGCTTGTGGTCAGCATACAGTTACCATCTTCCACCTGGGTGGGGATCTTAGTTTTTGCATAACAACTCAAAGATATGTGTCAGATTGTTATGTGTATTCCTTAAGAAGGAACTAGGACTCTGTTTTATCCCTAAACTATTGTTTCTTGACTGCTTTTCCTTTGTTTCTTCATTCCCTCACTTCCCTAATTATTAACTGCTTGAGTCTGTTCTTTGTAACTCAGGGAAGTCCTAGGAGACTAAAGCCCTTTTTCTACAAACAAGAAACTGGGGACACAGAAGGGCTTTTATACCCAGGAAGATCCCACAGTGTCCTGCTCAGTTTCACTAGCACTATTCCCCGCCAAGGGTAATTATTATCATAACTTGCAACACAGTTGTTGACTATTACAAATAGCACTGCTACGAGCATTCTCATATATGTTCCTTGATATATTGGGTTCCCATATATGTCCATATATTGGATGTATATCCATATACATTTTTGTTATGGATATATATCCATATACATTTCCTTGGATGGCGTTGCTGAGTTTTACAGTTATGCACATGTTCTGTTTTGGTAAAAACTGTTACATATATTTACAAAGTGATTGTACCAATTCACTCGCCCACCAGAAGAGATGAAAGTTCCAGTTGCTTTACATCCTTGGCAACATTATTATTGGCTCTCATTTTCACTTTAGCCATTCTAATTGTAAAGTCAAAATACTCTGATTTTTTTTGTCTGCTTATATTCTTTCGTGTTACCAAAAGAATCTGTTACATAAATCAAAATAAGGACCTTTTATTTATAAGTTTACACTTAAGAGTCTTTAAAGAATAATTCCTCCAAGGGTTTCCTAGACTGAAATGTAGCATATTGCTTAAAAGGGAAAAGTTTACTTCAAATCCAATGGAATCATATCCATTAATGGAATATGGCTTAAATATTTCAAACATTTTTATTTATTTAAAAAATACTTAAATGTCTTATGTATGTGATGGAGTTCAAGGTGGCTTATTGATAAAAAAGTATTATGTACATAATTATGTGCTTTAATACTGTCCATATGATAAAATTTTCTTATTTATTAAAAATGATAACATCTGAATCTAATAATGATGCTAAATCACTGCAAAATCTTTTGTGTGTGATTTATTTCCAAAGCAATATTACATGAAATTCACTTTATTAATATATATTTAGTTTAATATAAATTATTTAAGAAATTGATAAGTTGGAATAATTAAAAATTAAAATCTGTTCCTGGTAAAGCAAAAGGCAAAGATTCCACACAAATTTTGGAGCCACTATTGGATCAGGAAGTATGATGAAGTTGGAGTATGGTTAGTGGTCCAGGAGCCAAAAGAAGCAAGGATATGGTTATCTGAATGTTCACATCTATTAGGGCAGGTTGAAAGATGAGAACTGCATAGATTTGAAGGGTATGAAAAAAAAAAAAATATATATATATATATATATATATATATATATATATATATATACTGCTACTTAGTCACTATTGTTGAAGCTGGCATGCAAAAGCCACTACCAAAGGTTAAATGTCTTCCAGTTCCTAACTAGCAGCTTTCTCATATTTGCAGAAAGTAACTAGAACCCGTCAAGCAAAGAAGCTGAGAAGACTAGTTTGCAAGGGAATCTTAGAATTGTAGATTTCAGGTTTCTGATGACACACTAATAGAAGACTATGGCGGGTGGGGGGCAGGTGTGGGGCTGAGTACCAAAAGACAACATTCAGGGCTTCCCTGGTGGCGCAGTGTTTGAGAGTCCGCCTGCCGATGCTGGGGACACGGGTTCGTGCTCCGGTCCGGGAAGATCCCACATGCCGTGACGCGGCTGGGTCCTCGAGCCATGGCCGCTGAGCCTACGCGTCCGGAGCCTGTGCTCCGCAACGGAAGAGGCCACAACAGTGAGAGGCCTGTGTACCGCAAAAAAAAAAAACAAAAAAAAGACAACATTCAATGTATATCTGTTGGTGAGATCCCTGCTAGTGTAAGTTTGTATTAGTATTGTCATTGTCTGATGCACAAAAATGGATTCATGTTGAAATAATTTTCTTGTTTTGTGCCTTTTGTCACTTGACAATATCTCAGTGAAACACCTCCAGGTCAACTCATGTAACACTAATTTATTCTCAAAGCCTGAGTGTTACTACCTGATGTGGATGAATCATAATCCATCCAGGCAAGCACTTTGATAGGTTTTCACTTTGACCCTTCATTTTGGCCATCATAAACACTGCAGAAATAAATATCACTCTTCATCATTCTGTACATATTGGTGGTTTTCTGTTTTTGTTTTTCTTACAAGACAAGGTCCCAGATTTGGGATTGCTGATGAGATGGAATATGTTTTGTTTTCAGTTGCCATGTTGCTTTTCAATATGCTTATCACATTTTATATTTTCACAATCAACATACGAAAGGACCCCTTTCACCACATCCCTGCCAGTAATATATGTTATCTGGGATAGTTTCTTAATTACAACTTTTTCCCAGAAAGCAAGCCACAGTAGAAGGCAACCCAAATACTATCCCAACTTGGCTGTGACTTTGTGGATTCTCTTACACCGTTACAACATATGGGGATTTTTGAATGATTTGTAGTTTTCTAATTTAAAATTATCATAAAAATCACTCAAATCAGTGAAGGTGGAATAGCTTTTCAGTAATATTTCAGCTAAAATAGATCTAACATTCAATTATATTTCTGTTCTATTCTGATGTTCTTTTTCAATTAAACTGGCTGAAAGTTCATAAGAGTCTGCTCTTATAAGTTTGTATTAGGCATTGTCTCTGGTTAAATCAGTCACAGTAGGGTAATTTACATTGTAATTGCTCTCAAACCTATAATCCTAATGACTTTTAACCTCAAATGTTCATTTATTGCCATATGTCCATCACAAGTTGGCTGGGCCTGGGGAAGGAGTTTGTACCATACCTCTTCACCCAGCAATCCTGGCTGCTGGGGCATCCATCATCTTAAGCATTACTGGAGTAGCAGCAGGGGAAGAGAAGGCAGCAAGTTGAAAATTGGCTCTTAAAGCCTCCTGCACAGCAATGACACATATTGTGTTTAATCATTGGTAATGAGTAATATCAATTAACACATTGATAGAATAATTTCCTGGGTCATTTACTACATATTTCTCAGTTTGTCACAGCATATAGTATTTCAGCTGTCTTCCTGTTGTCTTTCTTGTGACTTTACCAATTTTGAATTATTTTGTAAGTGTACTAAGACCATGGATTTTGAAAAACTGCTTAGTCAGCTTGCTCTATTAGCTGAAAAATTAAGTGGTCAAATAGCTATCCATTTCTATTTGTTATACTGTGTAGGTGACTCATTGAAGGAATTGATTGATGGCGTCAAAAATATTATGACAGTTTAATCAGTAACATTAGGATAAATGGCATTAGTGTTTGTCGTATTTTCAATGTGATTTAAATCTAGTCGTAGCCCTTGATCATTGCCCTTTGGATCCAGCTTAATTTCATCAATGTGCCAAGATAGTACCTGGGAATATTTGCAGCTCCTATATTGCTAAAGTAGTGGTGAGAGTTTGTAACTATTATTTGAAGCTAATATAATTCAAGGAAAAACTTTGGTAATTTAAAAGGGTTTAAAAGGCTATAAATGTATATTTTCATAAAGGCAGCCACTAATTTTTTGTCCACAGAAAAAAGATCTTGTGGATATCCCCTGATATTACAGATTTCAGCAAATGGCATTAAAATTCTGATTCCATATTGCTTGTTCTTTTACATTGAAACAGATGTCAGTTTCATGTGGAGTTTGAACATCATCCAATCTGTTCTTCAAATACAAATGTAATTACTGGTCAATGGTTTTGGTATCCAAAACCATTTATACATCTGCTGAAATCGTGGAGGTTTTATTAATTGTTTTGACTTAGAGTTTGTTCCCTTCAAAAAGCTGAGGATTTGGAACAATATTACATTGGGTTAAGTAACCCTTTTTAGTGTTTTTTAAATATTTATTATTTATTTATTTTTGCCTGTGTTGGGTCTTCGTTGCGGCATGGGGAATCTTCACTGAGGCACGTGGGATCTTTCCTTGCGGTGCGCGGGCTTCTCTCTAGTTGTGGTGTGTGGTTTTCTCTCCTCTAGTCGTGGCGTGCAGGCTCCAGGGTGGGTGGGCTCTGTAGTTGCAGCACGCAGTCTCTCTAGTTGAGGCACTCAAGCTCAGTAGTTGTGGCGCGTGGGCTTAGTTGCTCTGTGGGATGTGGGATCTTAATTCCCTGACCAGGGATCGAACCACTGGACCATCAGGGAAGTCTCAAGTCACCCTTACTTTTGATAATCGTCCCATGTGCTTATGTAGCATGAGTGTGGATGATCTGAATTTCTATTTACTTACAAGTCCTAGTAGAAGGTTATGGTACAAAAAGAGGATTCCCTCCAAGTAAAGCCGATTTTGTGTGCCTATTTCGTATACTGTTTGTGAAAGGCAAAAGGAGGTAGTATACAAAACACATAAAGTTTAAGCCTTGAATGGCTACCATAAAGCTAATATTATTTCTCAGTTATGAGGGGTTGTGAAAGTCATAAAAAAAAAACACTTCCATCCAGTTTTAAGATACCTGAGATATAGTTCTCAAACTTTTGCCTAAGTGGGACGTGCATACTTTCAATAATAAGTTTATGTCCTATATTCTTATCACTTGAAAACTTTCTAAATGAAGTGAAAGCAATGAATATCATTTGTTAATACCACCCCCTCTCCTCCTAATAGTACTACCCCTACTGCTATTACTATTCTACTAACTATTCCTAATATATAGTCGTCATAATATAATCAACCCAATAGTCAATAGTTTGGGATAATTTACACATTGGCTGAAGCTGTAGAGGTTTTGTTTTGAATTAGATTCTGTAACGCCTGCAAAAAGTGTAAGATTTTTGAACCAGATTATCTTGCGTGAAGTCAGCCCTGCTCCTAGCAATAGCCACATGCGTTACATGTTCTACATTCATCATCTCATTTATTCTTCACATCAGATCTCTAAAGTAGGTGTGAGACATCCACATCTTATAAAAGAGAGGATTGAGATGCAGAAAGGTTAAGCAAATTATCCAAGTTATTTGGATTTTAAATTTAGGCTGCCTGATTATAAACACATGTTTAAACACCTATTATATCTTTTTACTCTCCACCCCCAACAATTCTTATTCTTATTGTCATCCTCACCTGTAATATAAACAACAGGTAGTAGTGGAATGGTTAACTAGATACACTCACTGTTAAGTGCTTACCAAATCACCAGAATCAAAGTAGAATACCAATCAAATGTTCTGGATATTAAGATTGCCTTC
The DNA here is from genome assembly GCF_003676395.1 of Aethalodelphis obliquidens. NCBI lineage: Eukaryota > Metazoa > Chordata > Mammalia > Artiodactyla > Delphinidae > Aethalodelphis > Aethalodelphis obliquidens. The sequence continues at coordinate 12,882,180 of NW_020837991.1, read as the reverse complement.
ATCACTGAGCACATCAAGGTTTAAAATCTAGGACCTCATGATTAATCAGACAATTATTTCAGAAGTTCTTGTGTTTGCTCTATCTGCTTTTGTGCAATGATCCTATAGCATGCTGGAACACATGGGCACTAGGCCATCTTTCACCTTCTTAGTAGAATGTCAATCTAGATAGCAATTTGGCTTTCATTGAACAATATTTTGCTCCCCGCAACAAGTGGATGAAACATGGCTCTGTGACAGTCACATCACACAGACCAACAGTTTGAAATGTTTGGCATTAAAAGTATTTTAAAGTGAATTATAAATAATTTTATCCTGAATTATCTCTATTAAAGATAGTTCGTTTTTTGTGGACAGACACTGTTTAATTTCTACTGCTGTTCCTGTATTGGGACTATTGTTGTTGCTGCTGGTGATGTTGATATTATTTTGTAAGACTGTAATGTATTCATATTAAAACTCTTTCTTGACTCCTCAAGCACAAGGTTTTTATTACTGCTATGCTATTTAGGAAAGAATTACCAGGGAAGACTGAGGCATAGGGAGGTGTGTTCCACTTATCAATCTGAAAGAATTTTGCCAGTGTTTCCTTTCATTAGTGGATCTTTGAGTTGAGCTGGAGAGAATCAGAGACATTCTCTAAAGATTATTTTATTGATCACCAATGCATTTTTTGGTAAAAGACCCCAAATTGAGGTTTTTCGAGTTGTTTGCTGTTACTAAAATGACATCTAGTACAGTTGTCAGTCTCTTAAGCCTGCAGAATATTATCTCAAACCCAAACCAATTTTGTGGTATGAGAAAAAGATTATTAAGTAGATGAAACATTGTTGTCGAATATATGCATTTAAAAGCTTCAATAGCTGGTACCATGTAATTTCTAAATGATAACTGGATATTATATGAAAGAGAAAGAAACAGCCATTAATAATTGAAAGCAATAAAAATATACATTAAATAAAAACAAATTGAAAGCAGGCAAATAATAAAACACTTAGCTCTTCAGCTATTATTCTATAATATGAAAGTTTAAAAAAAGGCTTCCTAATATTTTTGGTTTTTTGGTTTGTTTGTTTTACATGTTTCCTGATCCAGATTTATATTTTTGAAAATAATATCTACTATCAACCTGATATAAAGAGTAGTTCATTGCGACTGACATCTTCTGGAAAAGAAGGAATTATTTTTAATGGAATTGCTGACTGGTTATATGAAGGTGAGTGAATAGATTTAGTTTCAAAAGAATACAAATGATATATTTTTATACAAAATCTATAAGAAAAATCTGTTCAATTATAACAATACTTATAGCACTATTTCTTCTTCTCATTTCCTCTCAAAATTGCCTTCATGCTTTCATATCTTTGCGTCTGCTCATGTTTTGACTGGTTATGATTTACATCTACTTATATAATTCCATGTTTGAGATATATATATATATATATATATATCTCATATACACACATACACATTTTGTTCAGGCTAAATAGATCTTATTTTTGGTGATGCTTAACTAATGAAAATGAATAATCACCTTACATCACTCTGGAATTAGATGCTGAATTTTTCTGACTCTGGGAAACAATAAACAAAATCCTTTACTATTCAAAAAGTGCATGAAAGCCACTTAATTATTAGTCATTTCCATTAAGAACATTCTGTCACATTTTAAAAGCCACTGTATAGGGACCAAAATATTCAATAAAACCTACCTAAAAAGTTATTTATAATAACTGTTGAATCAAGTTTTCCTAATAGCTGAGAATATAAGAAGGAATCAGGTGATGAAAACCTCTATCCAATTTTATCATGTACCAATTATCAGCTAGTTATAGGTACAGATTGCCTAGGAAAAACTCAAAGTGTGAGTTTAAAACCTACGTTTCAGACTCTACAACTGATCTTGGCAAAATACATCAAAATTTAAACTAAGTTAGTCTATTAAATTAAAAATTATAAAGCAAGAATCTTCCAGAGAATAAATTTTGCTCTTGAGCAGTACTGGCAAATGCAATCTTTCTAGCTCAGAGTTGCTACTTTTAATTATGTAAGAAAGTAAATCATTTAGTTTATTCATTCATTCATTTCATTCATTCATGCTCTCATTTGACAGATATTATTGAAGACCTACTATGTTCCAAGTACTTGTCTAAGTGCTGAGATACATCAGGAAACAAAACAAAGTTCTGCTCTCAGGACTTTACATTAAAAGGAAAATGTTGCTGGGTGGAACTATATTATTAAGGAAGAGACATTGTAGCCCTCAAGATTTACACATATATGTATACGTGTGTATTTATATCTATAATATATTTTGTGTATAAGCTAGCATCAAATAGTAAAAGCCACAGTTTATTCTGAGGAGTAGGGGAACCTACTGTGGAAATATCAGTGATAATTATACTATGAAATTTTACAAAATGAAATGCACAAACAGATTAGTAGGATTCTTTGGTTAAGAGTGTCAAAAAACTGACTCTGGCTTTCTTATTTCAAATGATGGATTATTAGAGGGACCTGAGATGCCCCAATGAATTGAAAAAACGGGTGAGGAACAAACTTGAAACCTTGGTAGTTCTGAGAATCTAGGTAGTAAGAATTAACCACCTCTTACCTAGAGGAGCTAGGAAAGACACACCTTTTATCTTCAAAATATTTTTGGTACTGTAGGAGACCCTGAAAGATGAAGAAACCATGCCCATGCAGTGTACTAAGTAATAAATCACAGTAAACACAGGATTCTATGAAAAAACAAAGGAGTCAGACTTAGCCCGTTTTAGGGATTTGTAAATATTTTCTTAATGGAGAAACCCTCTGAGCTGAGCCTCAAAGGATAAGAAGTTTAACACAGAAGAAGAAACCAGGAAGGAAAAATCCAAGCAAGAGTTAAAAGCTTGAAGAATCATAGAAGGGTTAAATAGCATAGTGTGTGCCCAGGGAACTAAAATCAGCTTGGTATTATTGAGACATAAAATTTGAGAAAAGGAAGGCAACAAGAACCAAGAGGCAGTAACCCTAAAAATTATCTGGGATTTCAATTATTTTTCCACTATTAAATGGAGAAACTAATACAGCTTTTCAGAAAAGGAAGTGTCAAGATTAGATCTTCCACATAAATAGATCATTTTGGCTAGAATGTAAAGCCAGAATTGAATAGTGAAAAGAACCAATGAGCAGCTATAAGGCTTTTTCTATGTTCTATCAAGAGATAATGAGCAAGAGGACTAGGGTTAAAGCAGGAAGAAGGAGGGAAGATTCTAAAATTGATGAGGCAGTAAAATAGGTAGATCTTAGTGTTTAAATGGACGAGATGGATTGAAGAAGTCAAGAATGAATCTTTGGCTTCTGGCTTGGATCACTAGTAAATAGTGGTGGCAGACACAGTGAGTAGACATCAGAAGGAACAGTAGACTCAGGGAGGAGAGGAATAATTTAGTGGGAACATTGCTGCTTCACAGTGTGCTAGTATGCTACTTTGGGTGACAAAATGTGATCCTTAACATTCAAGAAATTTTGAGTCAACTAGGGGTAAACCCAATGTAGGATGTACTGACTTGACACTGATCAAGATTTGGGCCTCTGTCCTTTAGGGAAGGCTTCATATAGCTTATGGAATTACATCTTTGAGGAAATTATAAGGAGAGAAATTAAAGACCACTATTTGGGAAATAAGGTTATCTTCTTAATTAGAGAATAAAAACCTGTATATTGGGGCTGAAACTGAACAGTGTGTTGAGGGATAAGCAGGACAAATGAGTAACAAAAACTTTTGTTTTGGGGATGACACTGTAAGTCTGACACTTTCCAAAAAGGGGGAAATGGAAAAATTATGGGTTTTGCCATTCAAATTAAATTCAATCCTTTGGGCTCATATGTTCTAGGTATACTAGGAAATTCCAGATATGCTATGTGAGTTAATTCTTACGATGCTAGTATATCTAATCACTTACTGAAGAAACCATGATTCAGGGAGGATAGGTGACTTGGACGTGCCCTCAGCGTTCACAAGGGTAGAGCTGACACTTGAATGTGTGTCTTCAAAGTCAGTGCTTCATCCTGGGCTACTCCACCTGTTACAGTGCAGGCCTTTCACTCTTCCCTAAGGGATGACATGCATTATGGACCCTGGTCTCTTTCATCAGCCAGAGACTCTGAACCCTACTGTCCATGGACTTACCTCAATTCTTGCTTCAGTTCCAAGAGAAGGGACCTTACGAAGGGAATAAGTGTTAAGGTTTGGCAGAGGGATTTAGGCAATTCATACATCATTGATTTTCCCTCAGCATTTTGCTTGGCATCCCCAACCTATGGTTCAAAAGTCCCACACGGGCCTTAATCACTTACTATCACTTTGCTTGTCCAATGTGTCAACACCTCCCAGAATCCAGACCTTCTCTTTTCCTTCAGTATACTCATGAAAAGGCAGTACTACCTATTAGAAATGCATATGATCTTCAGCATATATATGTGATACTCTAGTGTAGAGATTTCCTTTTTATTACTTTGCAGAAATCAATTATAATATGAGTTAGCATGTGTGGGAAACCCAAGAAGGAACATGTAACATTTCCACTTACTTTTTCTAAATGGAAATTTACCTTCTATAATTATCGTAGGAAAAGATTAGAAGAGTCACATAAAAGATAATAAAATGTTTTTATGGCAAATATTAAGTGCGTTAGGGCCAGGCCATTCTGTGAGTGTGCCTATTGCTCCCAACCACAGTCACTAATGTGGAGTCTTTAAAAGTCTTTTAAAAGTGTAATTGTTTCTATTTCTAGTATTACGCCATTCCTAAGGAAAGTAAAAGCAAATAAAATATAATGTGGGGCTTCCCTGGTGGCGCAGTGGTTGGGAGTCCGCCTGTCGATGCAGGGGACGCGGGTTCGTGCCCCGGTCTGGGAGGATCCCGCATGCCGCGGAGCGGCTGGGCCCGTGAGCCGTGGCCGCTGGGCCTGCACGTCCGGAGCCTGTGCTCCGCAACGGGAGAGGCCACAACAGTGAGAGGCCTGCGTACCCCCCCAAAAAAAAATATATATATATATATATAAAATGTGTTTTAAAGAGTTGGTGAAGTTCATGGGGAATTCTCTGGTGGTCCAATGGTTAGGACTCCATGCTGTCACTGCCAAGGGCCTGGGTTCAATCCCTGGTCTGGGAACTAAGATCCCACAAATCACGCAGAGCGCCCCCCCCCAAAAAAAAAAAAAGAGTTGGTGAAGTTCAGAAGAAAAATAAAACATTGTGCTCAAAATGAAACATTTTAAGTATAATTTACACAAAGCACCTCAAATCTTATTCACATAAATTGGCATATTTAACGTGGTAACTTAACTAAACAAAGTATCAGATCAATATTTTGTTTAAAAAAGGTAAAGTTCACAGCTGCCAAGTTTACAACTTTGAAAATCTCCATGGAGTATTGAATCTATTAAATAGAAACAAAAAATGACTGTCACTTTCAATTATTTGAATAATGGAACTGACATGCCTAAAAGATTTATAAATATATTTTAGAATCTCGTATTTTAAAGGAATCCTTCTCTGAAATTCAATCTAACAGTTGTTGAGCACATATATTTGTCAGACATCATCTGAGAGCAATACAATGAGGAATATGGGTTTCTATGTTTTGGGTATTTCCAACTAAATGGAGAGAAAAACTATAACCAGCTATTATATAATGAAACATTTGAAGCATGGTAAATAGAAATATAAGTAGAACTACATGTCATCGTATTAAATATATGTATAAATAGAATTAATTCTGATGCGTTGCGGGAATATAGGGTGGTTTATAGAAGAAATGGTTTTTGCATTGAGCTTTAAGAATGACAAGAATAAGAGGTGAGAGAAGAAAATTACAAGATAAACAATATGCTTATCAACAAATTGGGATTGTTGTTTTTTTGTTATTTGGTGAGAATAATGCAAAATGCCTGTATTCACTGCCTTCTCATAGACACAGGAAGTCACATTCGTCCATTCATTGATTCAACAAATATTTACTGAGTACTTACTAAATCCCAGTAAAACTGAACTGTGACATATAAAAGAAAAAAAGATTAGAGATGCAGCCATGGAAGCCAGAGGAAGATAGGATGATAAACAACAATGCTAAGTCTCAGGAGGTCAAACAAGCTAAGGATTCCAAAGTTACTGTTTGATTTGCTACCAGAATTTGACTAGAACAAAATCAGTCAAGTGGTGGTGCCAGAAGCAAGCCTGCCGTGGATGGAGCTGTAAATGGGAAGTGAGAAGGTTATGAACATAGACAATTCTTTCAAGAAAGTTGACAGTAAGATACAGGCAATAAGGGGAAAAAAATCAACCAAAACCCAGGGCTGACAGTAGATCCTCAGGAAATGCTATCTAAGTTGATAAACTACAAATGGATAAAATCAGCTGAGTTTTCGGAATTGCTTGTTAATCTGAACACAGTGGTCGTATAGGAGTTAATTTTCTGTGAGTGCTTTGTGTTGAGGCCATATTTTTAAGTGTCTGTGATATAAAACCACATGTGTTGAGAACTCCATCTGCTCTGCCGTGAGATTTTCTAAATCAGTGTAACAAAGACATTGAAGAGCCACGCCTACATTGAAATGGAATGGAATGCAATGTGTAAAAATACATTGTTTGTAAATAATCTGATTACAGGAAGTTTCAATCCATGAGTAAAAGTCCCTACTAGTTGCAATTAAAGAATGTGTGCCTTGTTCAAGAGGACTTTTAAGCAAATGCATATTAAAGATTCTTTTATTTATCTACTTTCTATTCGGGTAGCTTTTTTTATATACCTGAAGGAAGTCACATAACTCTTTGTATATACTGCTTTGCTCTTTTATCATTTTTGTGAGGAACAACTTTAGGCATAAATCACTCTAAAATAAATAAAGGTAGATGATGTCCAGTTTCTACTGAATGGTGCTCTCAAATTGGGGCCATTCTCATTCTTGGGAAGTACTCGTGTACGCGTACTTCAGCACCCAGGATAGAACCTGCTTCTTAGAAACCCTGAGTGTTGATTTGGGGCAACACAATCTGATCTCTCTGTACCTACAGGTCTTACAAGACTTAGAGTTGACGTGCACTCAATTGGCAGCATGTTTTTTCTCCAGTGTTACGTGGCTCACTCATGTCTCCTCACCTGAATGTTAAGTTACTTGAATAAATCAGGGTCAGGATCACTACTGGAAAAAAAAAATGGCGCATTCAGAATAGTATTCAGCTTTATCTATGAAGAGGCCACTTGTAAAAGACAAGGAATATACAACCTGTGGCCAGTAATGGTTTAGCCGTTAATACCTGAAGAGGGAAGGGGGGCAGCTGTTACTAGGGCCTAGAAGGAGGGAGCCCTGGAGTTTTCACAGTATGAGAAGCAGTGAGTTTTGGTTGAAGAAGACAGCCAAACCCACATGATTTCCATGGGTGGAAACCAACAAAATAAATACCATGCACTAACTTTTTTCTCTTTATTTGATTTGCCTGGCTTCATATTGGCCACACTTTGAGTTTTTAAACTCAGACACCATGGGGATGTTCTTATTATTCAAATGAAAAGTTTGTGGCCCCAGAAGAGGAACACACAGAGTCTCATCTGCTGCCGTTTCATTGTAGAGTGATGTTAGTCCAGTTACATACCTGTCTGAAATTGACAGCCAGTATCTGTGTTTTCCATATAAGGTTTGGGGGGAAATGGCCCCATTAAGAAAAGAAATAACTTATCATATGGCCTTAATTGGTAATCATAGCTCCTTTCCTGAACTGTTCATTCCTTTTTCCATTTACCTTCAGTCAGCATTTTGACTAGATAGGTCATTTACCTGGTGCATCAAACCAAAACTTTATTCCTGCCAAATCTTATTCCTTTGCTTCCTCTTCTTAATAACTAGGTTGCTACCGTTTTAGTTTTCCATTGAAATGGAAATTGGCATGTAGAAATGTGGAACTGGAAAATGAGATGGAATTAGACAAAAGGGTATTTGTGAATTTGCTAAATTCCAAATGTCTTCTTCCTTTTCCTTCTTTATATAGTAAAGGCACATTTTCTTCCTGGCAGATGATGTTAATCGTTGACCCCGCACAGTGACTGTGTTTTCTGTCAGTTTATTTTTCCAGGCACACTGAGCCCAAAATGGTCAGGGAAAAATTTCAGCTTCTAATTCAGAGGAACAGAACTGTGACTATTTTCCTTGTTTGGAGGCAATCCTCCCTTAGGTATTAGGACTTCTGCACCCACCAAGCCCATTGTCATGAGGTTAAGAAACAGAATGTTGTGTCCAGTGGATTATTGATGTGATAGTGAAAGAGAACACTACACTTCCACCCCTTAGCTCCTAGATCTGTGCTTCCTGGTTATGCAGGCGGACACAGAACCTCCTCTGCTATGAATGTGCTCTGGTGGACATTAAGCAGGACACTAGTATCTGGAGGATAACATCCCAACTTCAAGGATGTTGTCAAAAAAAATAGTGCCTACATCGAGGTAGAGCAGACTATTTTACTCTTCTATCAAGCCTGGCTAGTGGGGAGCATGAAGAAATCAGTGAATGCCATTCTGAGTCCATTGCCTTCCTTTTGCTGTAAAATATTTGCTGTGCGGAGGTGACACAGTGTGGGTTATTGCGGTAATGGTAAGTTATTCTGTAAGTCCACGAACAGCAGTGCTGATAGGACTACAGGCAGCAAAGAAATGTCCATATCTAGAATATGTATCGATTTCTGTTATGGCAAAATTCTACCCTTTCTTGATGGAAGAGTTACCCTGTAATCCACCTGTCACCAGGTAGTCAGCTGGGCCAGCTGGGAAATAATGCCATGTCAAGTGTTTAGTAATGATCACTATCATTGGCAGCGAGAGACAACCTGGCATGCACTCGGTGGTCATACTGTCCATCTGGTCATTGAGAGCCTCCTGTGCTATGGATGTGCTCTGGTGGACACTAATATCTTCACATTTTTCCATTTTTACCCCTCCTGACAAGTCCATGCACTTATTTTCCCTAGACTTCCTGCCACTCATTCTGCGATTTTACTTTTCCATATCCCCGATCAGGTGACCATTTATCAGTTACTGTGCATGAGTCTGGATGGACCTATGCTTCAGGCCAAGTCTCCTTCCGTAGGAAGTAGAAAGCTAAATATCTTGTTTAAAAGTCTTCCAACTGGGAGGATTTATGTCTATTATAGTCTTTTTAGGCCACTCCTGGGTAAGATGATAGTGCAGAGCCTGTCCAGTTCCAGTGTGTTCAAGTACATCACGCAAACCTGCCCATAAACCAGGCCTACATTTACTCCTCCTCTGCCAGCTTATGTCAGGATGTCAGAGGCATAGGCATCCTGAGGCATAGACGTGAAATGGAGGAGAAAGGATGAAGCAGAGGATGCAATACGATGGGCAGTTCACTTATACGTTCTAGTCCAGTTCCTTATAAACCACTTCTATCTTATAGTGGAATATAGCTGTATGTGTTTAGTTTTATGGTCAGTGAATCAGATAAGATGGACAGTTTGGGTTGCATAGTCACTTGGTATCCCATGGTCAGGCTAATTATTTCTACCATAGCTCAGTAGAGAGCTGCTTTTGAATTGGGGAATATTTATCGGCACAGGAGAAAATGGCCTTTCCCTAAAGCTTGTAATGCCTGTGCTCTGATTGTCATACGGTGATTGCCAGAAGCTTCACACAACATCTCTGTTTGGGAAGGACACTTGGATTACCATCGTATCTGCTGGGTCACAGGGTGAAGATGGTAGGAAAGATTGGACCATGGCCTTGGTCTGCTGCACAGCCCTCTCCTGCTCAGGTTCTTCCCAGAACGGGCAGTTTTAGAGGTTACCTGGGAATAAAACAGGTCAGCACATGTGAAGGTAGTTTATGGTGTTCTTCAAAATCCAGAGTACAGGCCCTCTTTACTTTTAAATAAATATAATCCCAACAAATTTCCTCACTTTTTAATAGATATCCCAGTGTATCCCAGGCTACTACATCTCTAACCTTTTCCCTAGGGATGCAGCCTCTTAAAATTTACAGGAATTACTCTTTCACTCTGCCTTTATGCAGAGAAGGTCTAGCTCCCTTGTATAGAGGTTGCTTCAGTCAGCAAGAAGACTTGTGGAAATTTTGAGGTTCAAAATCTTCAGCCGACATTCCACCATAAAATGTGTTATTTATGAGACTGGTCCAGAAAGCAGTAAGTGTACTGCACACATCTACCCAAGCATCCTTAGCCTATTTGTCAGGCTCCCAATACTTCTCTCCCAATATTGCTGTCTTAGCTTTAAAACACAAGTGAAGTTGAGACCCTAATCTGTGTTGCACCTCTGCAACACTTTCTATGTTCTCTCAGACCTCAGCCACATCTGCTCTTCAACTACAGAAGAGAGGGACCCCAAAGTTGCCATGGTGACCTTTTGTGTTTTCCTAATTTAGTTGTCGTGATTTCAATTTCTGTTTATTCCTATGTAATCCCTCTGAGGTGTCATAAGAACTTCACTTATAATCTTTATCGTTGTCATTTTTGTAGCAACTGAGTGTCACCATCACTTGTCCTCCAAACGCTTTTCCTCTCTAGCTGCATTTTATTCTATGTCATCACCAGTGACAACTGATTATTCATTGATTCCATCCCTTGCTATGGATTATCTATGCTCCCAATTCCCCCCAAAAAAGTTATTATTACATCAAAGGTCTCCAACCTAATCCCAAAATCTAATTTTGAAGGTGTCTTTTCTGAGTCTACTGCTGGTATTATGTTAGGGTCTTAAAAGGAAAAGAGTTAGCATATTCAATAATTTGAAAACTCTTTATTTACAAAAAGATAATTTACAGAGGTGAAGGTATAGGGGATCCATAAATGACAGAACTATAATCTAGGCTAGTAGCAGCCAGGCGATGTGCACCCCTATGATGATAGAAGTGAGCCATTATCAGATACAAAAGGAGAAGATTGTGTAGATGAGGCTGCATTGATAGGAGTAGTGAGATCATTTAAATCACTCAGCAAGCCTCAGGTGACATTTCAGGACAGAGCCAAGGGAATACATACTCTGACTTTACTCTCCTTCTTCTAATCTCTTGCCACAGTACCACAGTGGCCATGCTCTAGACAGCATGGGAGCCCTTTTGATATAGTTCATACAGGTTAATTTCCTGGGCCAGAAATCAGGTGTAGAAAAGTGGATAGTGGATCGGGGGTCACGTGAAAGATATCCAGTATATTTTTTAAAATTTTATTTCCTTAGAGCTTAGAATAGTTTAATGAATCTAGTAGGTATTCCACTTGTTTGATAATGAGAGGATGGAAATATGACTGAATGCAGGTATGAATGAATAACGACACGAATATGGTTTTATGCCATGTTTCAGTCTTCAATTACTGTTCTCATTCTTTATACTCTGATAGTGCTTTCATCTCCTCTGTTCACATTGTTGACAATCCATGAAATCCTGACTTCCCTGCTTTCTTCTTTCCTTTCTTTGCATCTCCTTTTCTTGGGATCAAAAGGGTAGCTCAGAAATACAGAATTCTTCATGAAGTTGATAAAATCCACCACACTGTATAGAAAAGATTTATGTCCAATGAAGATTTCAAGGACAGATGTTTGTGGGTCACTGAACCCACATCTACAGTTGTTTTCAAATAACACTCGTTTATTCTAGAGGAACTTCTGCATTCTCACATCGCCCACTGGTGGTCACCAGATGGAGAAAGGCTTGCCTTCCTGATGATAAATGATTCCTTGGTGCCTAACATGGTTATCCCCCGGTTTACTGGAGCTTTGTACCCCAAAGGAAAGAAGTATCCATATCCTAAGGTAAGTAAAGTGGAAGCGCTGTTTGTCCCCCCTCTCTGTGTGCCAGTGACTTGATTGATAGTATTCTCAGTTCATGAACAAGTTGTCTTTGGAGAATAAAATAAGCCCCCTTACCAGTCGACAGAGTCATCGTTTTGAGAGCTTGCAGTGGTCTGTGCGCAGTGCTTGTGTATGAACAGCTAAAGATGACTCAAGGGTGCAGGAACTTTTGCTGTATTTCTTTCACTTTGATGCTCTCATTCTTTATCCCTCACCTTCTTAGTTGAAAAGAGGGTGAGAAAACATAAGAAGCAGCATTGATCCCAGGGCAAAAGTTTCTCCAAGGTATATTCTGTGAGTTGTTAATAGCTATTATACAGGAGCAAAAAGTGTCACAGTCAAATAAGTTGGGAATTCTCAGTTTAAAAAAAAAAAAATCTAGTTTTTTTTCAGATGATTTCTTAGAGCACTTAATATACTGCTTGCTAATGTGTATTATAAATCTCCTAAAAAAGTAGACTGAGCATAAAGAATCCCTAGTAAGGAATAGACTAAGCATAAATAATCTCAATAAAAAATAGACTAGGGCTTCCCTGGTGGCGCAGTGGTTGAGAGTCCGCCTGCCGATGCAGGGGACACGCGTTCGTGCCCTGGTCTGGGAAGATCCCACATGCCGCGGAGCGGCTGGGCCCATGAGCTGTGGCCGCTGAGCCTGCGCGTCCAGAGCCTGTGCTCTGCAACGGGAGAGGCCACAACAGTGAGAGGCCCGCGTACCGCAAAAAATAAATAAATAAATAAATAAATAAAGACTAAACATAAAGAATCACCAATAAAGAATAGACTAACCATAGAGAATTTATTAGTATTAATATTAGCACCAGTATTATTTTGGCAGAACATACTTTATCAAATGCTGGGGTAGAACCATAGCCAGGCCTAGCTGGAATAGATGGAATTGTTTTATTGAGTGAAGCGAATATGGAAACCCTGCCCAGATAGCAAAACTATTTTTAAGTGTTGAGTGAGGCCTCTGAAAGCAGGCTGTGGAACCATCTGGAGGGTATTGGTTTTTCTCTTATATGTCATCGTTAATTATCTAAGGTCTCTTGCTTTAAAGTTTATTTTCCCCATGTTTACAAAACAAAAAAAAGTGAGCCCCCCTGCAAGCATTAATCATGTAAGGATGTCTTATAGAAAACTTTTAAAATTCAAGTTTATACGTTTTAGCTCTTAATGAGGTAAGAGAAGGCTGCTGATTTCATTTAGAAGTCTTTATTAAGCCATTTCTTTAGTGAGTTGTACCTTGTGTTTCCAAAGTACAATAGGTTTTATACCTTTAAGTTTGTGCAGTACCTTAACTGGGCAGAGTACTGGAAAAATTATCCATCACGTGTATTTTTCTACTCCTGCAATGAAGGCATGGTCGGGGGGGATGACTTTCCTCATTTTCCTATCATCTACAAGACTCAAGTTATCCAAGGTGGGGACAGGAGGAAGGAAAGTAGTGAATATGGAGAGTCAGGGCTGCGAAGCCTGTTTCCTCAGGGGGATCCTGTGCTATCTTTCTCCCCATCCTATCTTCCTTCCAATAGGTTGTAGTAACAGAGTGACTGATTGACAGCTACGGAAGACAGCAGGTTTGAGAGGAATAAGATTCCATGATTTTGAAATATTATTTTTAGGGTCTTCTCTGGACATAGATCTGAAAGCACGTATACTCAGTGCTCTTCAGGAAAAAAATGGCAATTTGACCTAACAACAGAATAATTATATTTCCCAAGACATTTGCATGGTACTCCAAGAAAAGTACTTATGTCTTCTCCAACTGTAGATTTAGCCCCGTTTTATGTGTGACAGTTTGTGCGGGTACAACATACCTGTACCAGTTATTCTTTCCAGAGGAAAAATTAAAAGATTTTTGAAATATATTCTCACCCCATTTGATTTACTTATAGTAATGAAATTTCACCTGACAATGTAAATACAAAACGAAGAATGGGTCCATACTGTGAAAAGCACATGTCAATGGGCAAGACAGTCACTCAGAGCTGTTCAGTGTGTGCATTGCACAAAGGGAATAAAACCAACCCCAGGGAAGGGACCACTTTCTGTAATTCATTTTCCAAGAGGAGTGGGGATGTTAGGATTCACACAGAAGAGCCATATGCAATAGCTGCACCTTCGAGTTGCCTTCTCGGCTACAGACCCTTGGTGCTTGAACTTGGACACTCCTAGGCCTTATAATTTTATCAAGACTGAGGCAAACGAATGGACATACAGAAACATCTGAGAAAATCTAAATAAGTCATCAGAAAGTCAGAAGATACTGGGTTGACAAACCTAGACAATTTGTTTTTATTTAATAAGTTATTTAATTAATTAATATTTCTTAATAGTAAAGCTAGGCATAAAATAATAATAATGTTTGTTTACTAAATGGGTAAATCCTGTGTGCTAATAATATGCTCTATATTTTCAGGGAGACTTTTCACGTTTTTTCTTCATTCGGCCGTCTTCACAAGTGCCTCTGTTTTACAATTGGGCCAACTAAGCTTCTAAAAGGCTAAGTCCTTTTATAAAAGTCACAGTTATTTAGAGAACAGAGAAATAACTCAAGTTTATTGATTCTGTCTCTCTCTCTCTTTTTGTCTAAAACTACCAGAGGTTAACTTGTATCTCAGAAGATTTGCTGGAATCAAAATATCTCCTTGTCAGGTTAACGAATAGATGTGGAGCTCTCTTTGCTCCATTAACTGCAAATGACTCTGTATGAGTAAAATTCTTAGCCTGTATATTTAATAAATGATGTATCTAATGCATGATGTATGTAATACATAATGAAGGTCCTGAGTGTGTATTAATGACTACCATTGAGGAGTATTAAAAATAAAGACAAATATTATAGTGACCAAAGAGAAAGAATCCCAAGTCCTCACGTGGCTGTCAGTAGAAATATCTGCCCAGGTGCTTAAGACAACAGGACTCAAAGAAACTAGGTCTGGGTTTTCATCCTTGTTCTCAGAATAAATTTCAGAATAATTTTCGGTCTATTACTTGAATTTTCAGTCTCATTATTTTCTACTCTGGTTTAAAAAAAAATGTTTGTTAGTTTTTCCACTAACAAATGTGTTATTTTGATTTGTTCTTACTTATGCAATAAACTTCCAAAAAGTGGTGCTTTAGACATCGAAGTAATGCATAGAGTTCACACTAAATTGTGCTTCAAATTAAACTAGATTAAAACGAGTGCAGCAAATACCCAATGTGGTCAGGTTTACTAATGAAATACTTACACTAAACAAATATATTTGTATTTTGCTTAATTCAGCATAATTCAGAATTTATAAATACCCTATCATTAGCAATTCAGCACAAAAAAGATGCACAGTTCTATCTCAGCAACTCAGGTTAATCTTCTTAATTAAAACATTATCTCATTTAATGACAGTTTGGTTGCCAGTAAAATAAGGTTAAGTATTATTGAGGCTTGTGTTTCAGAATCATAGAGGAAGGATTCTATGGGTTTGCAGTCTTTGTAGCAAATTAGACTGTTAAAAAGCGAATAGATGAACTCCTCTAATTTGCAAACTATTGAAACAATTCAAATATTAAAGGGTACAAATGAACTTGCAATGTGCACTTAATTTCAAAACTCCAAGGAAAGAAATCAAATTGAGATTATAGAATGCTAGAGAGCTGAATTTTGGAAAGAGCTTAATGTTTGGTTTTTTGTCTAAAACTGACCATAGGTGTACACAACTTTTTTTTTTAGATGTTTTCATTTCTTTACTTTCTTTCAGTTCCAGTAATTTCATACAAATTCAGAGGGAGATAACAGACTTGCATTGCCTTTGAACCAAACGGATGTTAAGTGGTTATGTTTTCATTTATCAATGATCCTCTTGTTTAATGATGGCTCCAAACTTTTCTGTTATTTGAATCTGAAAGTATTTTAAGTTCATATAATAAATTAGTTGGCATTTTTCATAAATGCTTTGCTATAGTAATGGCTTTCTAACTTTATCTTGTACTTCAATCATGGACTTTTAGACTCATGGTGTGTACACAACTTCTAATTTGTTTTCATGTGAAAACTAATTGGGATACCAGTGATCCTGTATAGTCCTATAGACCTGAAAAAAACTGCCTTAATATGTGGTAATAACTGTGTATATCTTTGACAAAGTATGTCATGAAATAAGGCATCACTGATAAGAATTCATAAAAATTGATCAAATTTAATTTAATTTCTCTTTTTCTTTAATCAGTTTTTTGTTTGTTTGTTTAGGATTTTTGGGTTTTTTTTTTTTTGTGGTACGCGGGCTTCTCACTGCTGTGACCTCTCCCGCCGCGGAGCACAGGCTCCGGACGCGCAGGCTCAGCGGCCATGGCTCACGGGCCCAGCCGCTCCGCGGCATGTGGGATCCTCGCGGACCAGGGCACGAACCCGTGTCCCCGACATGGCAGGTGGACCCTCAACCACTGTGCCACCAGGGAAGCCCTAATCAGTTTTTTGAAAGATAAAAAATATGAACACAGTTTTTCACTCACTAGAAAAATCAGTGTCTGACCATTATTTTTAATTCATGAGTTAATTATGTAATTAAGTGTATAGTACTTTTTGGCACTTTTGAAAATCATCTTTTTTGTTAGTCCATATAACAAAAGTATGAGATGGTTTTTTCCACTGAAAGGAAATGTACTTTGGCTCAAAACTTCTGACTGTGACGTATTCTCAGAGAAATGTCTCATTTTTGAGAATCAAATAAAATAATACTTGAGGATCTTTAACATCCTGTCCATGGTCCATATCCAATAAATAACAGTCAAACTTGAACCCAGATTTCTCTGATTCGTAGATTAAACTGAACCAGTTCTCAAAATGTTGCCCTTTTACCAGCAATGTCAGCCTCATCTGGGAAATTATTAGAAATGTGAATTCTCATGTCCCATCTAGACATTAAAGATGCCGGAGGTAGGCTTCAGCGGTCAGTGGTTTAATTAGCTTTCCAGGCCCTCTGGATGATTTTCATGCAAGTTCACCTTTAATAACTGCTGAGCAGTAGTATATATCTATATATAGATGTATGCACATATATCAGTGTTTTAGCAACATTTGCATACTAATTATAATCATCTGGAAATCCTCTTACAACACAGATTTTTAGGTCCACACCCAAAGATTCTGATTCTGGGTCTGAATATAGGTCCGTCCGTTTGGGGCCCGTGAATTTGTGTTTCTATGGTTCTAATTGATGCTGCTGGTTTAAAAAAAGCACTTTGAATGACACTGCTATATACTCTGCCCCAGCTCTAAATTTTAACATACCTGATCAAGCTAGAGAAATGGTTAGACTCAAAAAATACAGAGAAAGACCAATACTTTCAGGGAGAAACATGGCAATGGAATTAAAACAAAAGTGATGTGAAAGGGACCTCCTAAATGAGGTAGAAGGCTAAATTGCCCAAGACAGATGAACCCAAGCACTGGAGGGTTTTAGAGCAATAAAAAGCTTTACAAAGTTTGACACCTGAGCCTTCTCTGTGAGGCAGGCTCATAGCTTATCTTCCAGGAAGCCCTTTATCATATGAACCATTTTCATAATCTCTCTTTATAGTCACTGCATTTCTAAAATGAAAGCCTTTCTGGACCCCTTTCTTTGGATCAAACTTCTGATGTGTGTGATATGCTCCCACAGACGTGCTAGTCATTTTTTAAATGAAGACTTTATTTTTTAAGAGCAGTTTAAGATTCATAGCAAACTTGAGGGGACGGAAGATATTTGTGCCATATACCCCCAGCTCCCACTTAGCACCCCCCATCAGAGTTGTGTGTTTGATATAATTGATGAAGCTCCATTGACACATCATAATCACCCAAAGTACAGAGTTTACATTACAGTTCCATCTTGTTGTTATGCATTATGGTTTTGGACATATGTGTAATGAAAAATACAGAGTGTTTTTCACTGCTCTACAAATCCTGTTACTTCGTCTATTCATCCCTCCCCTCCATGTTCGTTATTTTTAATAACTTAACAAAACATTCTTGAGGAGCTATTACTGATTATTGGTGGAATGCATTATGTTGCTTCTCTCCTGATTTAACTCTGGGTTTTGTCAGTACCAATTCCTTGAACATGAATCTTTCTTTTTCTTTTTTTTTTTTTTTTGCGGTACGCGGGCCTCTCACTGTTGTGGCCTCTCCCGTTGCGGAGCACAGGCTCCGGACGCGCAGGCTCAGCGGCCATGGCTCACTGGCCCAGCCGCTCCGCGGCATGTGGGATCTTCCCGGACCGGGGCACGAACCCGTGTCCCTTGCATCATCAGGCGGACTCTCAACCACTGCGCCACCAGGGAAGCCCTGAATCTTTCTTTAAATCACTTTTATCATTCCCTTTAGATTTTTGTCAGGTCTTTTACTTCAACTCGCTTTTAATTTCCTTGTCCTTCTCTGTATATCTCACATGGTCTTCTCTTCACAAAGCAGCTACACCACAATGATACTGGTGTATTGTTTAGAAACACATTGAGCCACAAGTAGCCAATTGATTCTGTTAATTATTTATTCACATAAACATTCTTTCATTCGTTCATCCTACCTGCTTGAGATATATTGGCATAAGTTCCCATTTCTGCTCGCTAAGAGTTTGCAGTGTATTTAGAAAAACTTTGAAGGCCTAGGAATGAATGGAAGCAAATCTAGAGCAGTTAAGAGCATCCTGGGGTTAAATACTAGCTCCCTCAGTTATTGGGTGTTTCACCCTGCACAATTTGCTAAGCTCCTCCATTTTCATCTGGAAAATGGTTATAAATAAGTCTTAGGACTGTAGTAGGAACATAGAATACGATAATTCATGTGCTGCTTTAACACATAGTCGGAGCCAGAAACACACGAACTGCTATACAGACTAGTTATTATTTCATAAATTTTGATTTAATAAACTCAAATTACATTTTCTTACCACTGTCTTTCTAGTCTTCATGCCAGGTACATAGTGAGGGCATTCTGCTCCATGGTCCACATCCCAAGGGACATTTATACCTCATTTAGTATTCATTATAATTTAAAAGAAAACCTATGATGATTAATGCATGGAAGAAATTAGGTATTGTGGAATTTTAAACATGTGGCACTGGGATAGGGTAGGTTTTCTTTTTCTTTCTTCTTCTTTTTTTTTTTTTTTTTAATTAGCCAAGCTTTCTTCCCTTTGCTTTTCATATCCTATAGTGTAAGCAGCTGCTTTATCTACTAGTTGTTTTGTAAAGCCAGCCCTTCTGGTGTCATTCTAGGGGAAGAACACAGAGCATTGCCTAATGAGTAAAGTCATCATGATTTTCTGTCACCTTTAATTGTCTGACTAAAGTGCTAGAGAAGCAGCAATCTACAAAAACAATTGAGAGCAATCATGTTGTTGCATTTAAAATCATTTCTACTTTAGAGAAGTTAAACTTTTTTCCCCATTCTAACACAAAATTGTAAAAGAATCAAAATGCATTTTCT
Source organism: Aethalodelphis obliquidens (assembly GCF_003676395.1). NCBI lineage: Eukaryota > Metazoa > Chordata > Mammalia > Artiodactyla > Delphinidae > Aethalodelphis > Aethalodelphis obliquidens. The sequence continues at coordinate 12,862,880 of NW_020837991.1, read as the reverse complement.
TTTCTCTTTCTGACTTACTCATATATATGGAATGTAAAAAAAAAATTGGTACTGATGAACAAGTGGCAGGGCAGGAATAAAGCCATAGACAGAGAATGGACTTGAGGACATGGTGTCAGGGGTTGGGGAGGGAAGCTGGGGCAAAGTGAGAGTAGCATCGACATATATACACTACCAAATGTAGAATAGATAGCTAGTGGGAAGCAGCAGCATGGCACAGTGAGATTAGCTAGAGGGGTGGGATAAGAGGTTTATGCAAGAGGGAGGGGATGGGGGATATATGTATGCATATGGCTGATTCAATTTGTTGTACAGCAGAAACTAACACAGTATTGTGAAGCAATTATTCTCCAATAAAGCTCTATTAAAAATGCATTTTCTTTCTTTCTCAATATATTCTAATAATGTATTTGCATTGCAACTTTCATTTTCTCAAAGGCAGGTCAAGTGAACCCAACAATCAAATTATATGTTGTAAACCTATATGGACCAACTCATACTTTGGAACTCATGCCACCTGATAACTTTAAATCAAGGTATGTAATTTCAATTTCACTTTTACCAGAAGATAGATCTCTCAACTCCAATTATCATTTTGTTGCAATTTAGAGAGAGATGTGATCAACTCAACAAATTCACTTGAAAATAAAACTGAGGTTGTGTCCATTAGTGCAGGAATGAACTCATTGTGGATCTCTTGTTGTTCCCAGGAAGCATTTAGAGTTTTGAGGTCATTACCAGCACCACAAAATGACTAAATATACTGATACCAAGAATTAGCTCTTTGGCAGGAGATGTGACAGAGAGATGGGAACAAAGGATAATTTTCCATTGAATTTTCTTCCTGAAAATAGTCACTCAATGTTTTTAAATGGTCCTCTTTCAAAGAGTATAATCTTCCTAAAATGTGTGTAATTTTCCAACCTTTTCCCTGTAACTTGCCAATGATTCCCTAGCTTTGTTTTCCACGCAGAGAAATTTAATGAGATTTTGTTTTGAAATATCCTACATAAGAATCCTGCTTATTTAAGTCTGAGTGGGGAGAAAAGAAACACATTTTATGGGTCAAAAACATAATTTTAATATTAGCAAAATTTCCAATATTTGAACAACTAATCAAATGACCATGTGGATTGTGAAATCCAGAGTGGTCTCAGACTTCAAAGGTGATTCTTTCAAATATTTTAATCCTGTGGAAATTTACAGCAGTCCTGGAGATGGAATAGGCAGCTGATTTAGGAAAATAGTTTTATACTGTATTGAATGGTATAAGGCTAAGCTTAGAGTTTGTTTTGATGACATCAAAAATAATCACAGGGTGACTGATTCAAGTAGAAATTCCATTCAGTGTTCCATTGACATATTTGGGAAAATTTCATCATATTTGGGATTTTCACAGATAGTGCAGCCTTTAGCATGTAGAAATTTTTCCTACTTGAAAAGTTATTAAAAATATTTGGAATGCTTACACTGGAAAGACCCCCATTATTATCTAATATAAACTGTTCCTATTATTGGTGGAAAAGATGGGGCCCAAAGAATAAGTATGCTACAGATTAGTTGGTAGTAGAGGTAGAAAGTGAAGTAAAGCCTGTTTCAAGTTATAGAGCATTTCATCTAGGTTGTGATGAAAGATCTTACAGAGTCATTAAAACTGACATATAGAATACAGTACAGTTGACTAAATCAGATGAAACTTCTACTTCTGAGCTTGGTTTACCAGCCATGAAAGATTTGGACACAAATGAAGCAATTATGAAAATTATTAATATTTTATGTGATCCTTAAGGCTTATCTTTTTCTCTGGTTTGTTCAGTGCTCTGAATTAACAATCAAGAACACTAACCTGGAGTGTTTGAGTCACATCTCTACTACCACTTTATTGTGTGACCCTGGATAAGTCACTGTACCTCTCTCTAAACCTGAATACCCTAATCTTAAAATAATAATTTCTCATTTTTATCAGTTTTTTAAATCTTTCAAATGGAAGTCAATTTTATAATATCCAGGTTTCTTTCTAATAGAAGGTAGCGATTCCTGACCTTGATGCTGTTACCTAAGAGTCTTTCTAATGAGTTCACCAGCTAGGACATAGCAGTGTCATCAGATACAAAGCTTTGTAAAGACAGAATCAATTGTCATTATTAGAGTATTAGTTAAGCATATATCTGTTTAATATTTGAGGTACAATGTGATCAAATTAGTCACCCATTGCGAAAAGATATCACATATCTTTAGATGTTGGAAATCCAGTACATAGAATGGTATTCTAGATCCCTCTAAGAATGAGGAAGAATGCTGTGAAGAAAAAGTTCTTAACTGTAATTCAGGTATGTTGGTTTATCAATGAACTTGGTCTACATTTGGGAGAGTCATGTAATACCTTATCTGCACAATGTATGTAACATGTTTCTTTTTCTGCCTCGTAGTTATGTAAGTGCCAGTTGTGGCATGTGAAACCACAATTGGCACTTTTGGCACTTCTGGTGCACCGAAGTGTATGATTTACTCCTTTAGTTGGAAAACTCAAGACCAAAATTTACTTCAGAATGTTTTTTTCAATATTCCCCAGGAATATTCAGTTTTTATGTTTCCTTACTCATTTGTTCCTGGTGAAGGCTTTAGTCCAATTTCCTATCATCTGCATTTAACCTCTCTGAGCACCGGTATTACTTTGATGGGCCTACAAACACACAGACATGAACAAAATAGAGCTATCCATGGTGCAAATCAAAGAATGCTGCATTTATCTGCACATCAAATGGAAATTAAACTCATACTTTTCCTTGATTTTGTTTTAGGATTATCAATATCTATAATATTTAACACTTAGTACTTTAGCCATATGGAAATTTGCTAGAAAACTATTGTGCCCTCCCTAGTTAGATAGACATTTGAGATCTAAAAGAGCATAACATTTTCCATAATTTACTGGTCAGGGTCCTGGAAATTAAAAACGCTCAAGAGGGGTAATTGAAGTGCAGTTAATTAAGGGACTATTAACAAAGATATGCACGGGATTAAAAGGACACTCACAAGGGACAGGAAAGCAACACAGAGTCTGCAATAGCAGAAATCCTTTACTGCCCCAGGACTGAAGGAGCAAGGGGCAGACTCACTTAGGAAGCCTGAAGAGGCTTGTAGCTGAAGAACAGAATGGACCAACAGGACCTGTCCACAGGTAGAACAATTAAGTCATTGCCAAACCGGGCCCTAATAGGGAGTGGGTCCTGGGAATAAACACCCTGAACTCTCTCTAAAGCTTTGAGTTCCTCCAGAAGTCTCTCTTGGGCTAGGGAGCCTTGTTGTAGTGTCCAGCCTCTGGAGACCTTGGGGGTGAGTGCTAAGGGGCAAATTCGAGAATAGATTTGATAAATGGGGAATATTCAACAGACATGATTTAAGGATATATTTGCCTGAAAATTTATCATTCTTATTACTTTGGGGATGTGTTGGAGATGTCCAGAAGAACACACAATAATTTGACGCCATGTGAAAAGTGTTCTGTCTCTGTTTCTAGTTCTGTTTCTGTCCCTGTCTCTTTCTCTCTGTCTTTGTGTGTGTGTGGCGTGTGTCTTTCAATCTCTCTGTCTCTCTTTCTCCGCACACGCGCACACACACACATGCACACACACACACACGCATCTATGGTTTACCTAAGTAATACTTGTACTTTTCCTGAAAACCTGCTATATTTTTCTCAAGTGCATTGTAGATTATGTAACGAATCATGTTTCAGCTGTTTGCATCAGTGTATTTTGGACATGGAGTTTACCCCTGGTGACACCTGGGTATCTCCTGTAACTTATTTTCCTTTATCTGTCTTCCTAATTTTATTTACCACAGTATTCTTAAATCATTCTAAGCTAACACAAATTCTTTTTATTTTTTGAAAATGTTAGCTCTATAAATATACAAATTAATAGTTTGTTGGTACCAGTATTAGTAGCAATTTTCCCATATTTATTAGTGACAGTATTCCCATAGGTATTGCAAGCCTATGTACCTTTATTGGAGAATTTTGGTATGAACTTAAAAATACATAGTTAACTTTTAGAGGAAATATTTTTAGAATAATGAATCATGCAGATTTAGAGATTTGCCACATTGTTTTGGAGAAGTGGTTATCTCCTGTGTTCATTCATCTCCAGGCTGAAGAATAAAGACAGTGGTTTGTCTTTAGGTTCTCCTCACTCACTGTCTTTGACATTCTACTTACCAGAAATCTTTCTTTAGTCATCCACCCTTTGTGACACATTGTTCTCAGCCTGTTTCATTGATATGACACTGTCATATTGCCCCTGTCATTCTGGGCTTGAATTGCCATGGTTTTTCTTCCTATTTAATTGAAGTATGTCTAGTCTGTGTCTCTTATTCTGCCAGTGAATGTCTATACCTTCCAATAAAATCTAATTAATAAATTTATCTGTGTTGATGGAAGTGACCCTTCTTACAAGTAAAGCATGGATATTAACAGAGGTCTTTGGAGGGCACTAGCTATGAGTTGGTCATGAATGTCATCACAATACACTTGTGTGCAGAGATCTTGGGTTATCTGGAAGAGAGTGAGCTCAGAGTAACCATATGTGCACAAAGACTGTTGTGAACAAAGAGTAGTGATTGGACAGGAAGCCAGTGAACACACAGGTGTGACTGCTAATATACCTGTCTGCTGGTGATGCTGGTGCCTCCGTTCCGCATACCCTTGTGAACAATGAGATCTCTTGTGCCAGACCACCCAGCTAATAGAAAGTCTTTCTTGACTTGAGTGCAATCCCTCTAGCCCGCTTGTCTATGTCTCTGTGGCTCAAGAGGACCGGATCCTCGAGGACTTCCTGGGTAATCCAGAGCCATGGAGACTAGGAACAAGCAGGAAAGCCAGTTATAAGGAAGGGACACTTTCACTGGCCACTGGTCATGGGACACCAGATCTAATGTGTTCATGAGATGGAGTTCCAGGAGGACAGCCACATCTGCAGCAGGCAGGCCAAGGAGTGTGGCATTTTCAGGTAAGGGTGCTTCCTTATTTCCTCATTCAGAGGAACCCTGAATACTTACAAGCAAACTGAACAAGTCATTATAAATCATAAGGAGATGTGCACCTAGGACCTTGGAACAAAGAAAGAATACAGGATGGAATTTAATTAGTAAATATCTTTCCTCCCTTCTTACGTGCCAAGTTCTACTTATTTTTCATTTTGGATATTTCCAGCACTTTATTATGGAAATCTTAATGGTTGGAAATCACCCCAATGGACTTTACAAGTTCTATTTTGGGGAGAACGCTCATCCTTATGAATATATGTACTAAGATATCTCACATAAGACTAAATTTTGCTTATGAATATTAGTTTAGGTACAAACACACAAAATCATATTATTTAATCAAAGAGAAATGTAAGTGGTATGACTATAAATAATTTTTGTTTGTTTTTCTTTTTTGAAATTTTGAACTTTATTTTATTTATTTATTTATACAGCAGGTTCTTATTAGTCATCCATTTTATACACATCGGTGTATACATGTCAATCCCAATCTCCCAATTCATCACACCACCACCACCACCACCCTGCCACTTTCCCCCCTTGGTGTCCATACATTTGTTCTCTACATCTGTGTCTCTATTTCTGCCCTGCAAACTGGTTCATCTGTACCATTTTTCTAGGTTCCACATACTCGTGTTAGCATAGGGTATTTGTTTTTCTCTTTCTGACTTACTTCACTTTGTATGACAGTCTCTAGATCCATCCACGTCTCTACAAATGACCCAATTTCGTTCCTTTGTATGGCTGAGTAATATTCCATTGTATATATGTACCACATCTTCTTTATCCATTCGTCTGTCGATGAGCATCTAGGTTGCTACCATGACCTGGCTATTGCAAGTAGTGCTGCAATGAATGTTGGGGTGCATGTGTCTTTTTGAATTACGTTTTTCTCTAGGTATGCCCAGTACTGGGGTTGCTGGGTCATATGGTAATTCTATTTTTAGTTTTTTAAGGAACCTCCATACTGTTCTCCATAGTGGCTGTATCAATTTACATTCCCACCAAGAGTGCAAGAGGGTTCCCTGTTCTCCAGACCCTCTCCAGCATTTGTTGTTTGTAGACTTTTCTGAGATGCCTATTCTAACTGGTGTGAGGTGATACCTCATTGTGCTTTTGATTTGCATTTCTCTGATAATTAGTGATGTTGAGCAACTTTTCATGTGCCTCTTGGCCATCTGTATGTCTTCTTTGGAGAAATGTCTATTTAGGTCTTCTGCCCATTTTTGAATTGGATTCTTTCTTTTTTTAATATTGAGCTGCATGAGCTGTTTATATATTTTGGAGATTAATCCTTTGTCCGTTGATATGTCTACAAATACTTTCTCCCAATCTGAGGGTTGTCTTTTCGTCTTGTTTATGGTTTCCTTTGCTGTGCAAAAGCTTTTAAGTTTTATTAGGTCCCATTTGTTTATTTTTGTCTTTATTTTCATTATTCTAGGAGGTGGATCAAAAAAGATCTTGCTGTGGTTTATGTCAAAGAGTGTTCTTCTTATGTTTTCCTCTAAGAGTTTTATAGTGTCTGGTCTTCATTTAGGTCTCTAATCCATTTTGAATTTATTTTTGTGTATGGTGTTAGGGAGTGTTCTAATTTCATTCTTTTACATGTAGCTGTCCAGTTTTCCAGCCCCACTTATTGAAGAGACTGTCTTTTCTCCATTGTGTATCCTTACCTGCTTTATCATAGATTAGTTGACCATTGGTGCATGGGTTTATCTCTGGGCTTTCTATCTTGTTCCATTGATCTATATTTCTGTTTTTGTACCAGTACCATATTGTCTTCATTACTGTAGCTTTGTAGTATAGTCTGAAGTCAGGGAGTCTGATTCCTCCACCTCCGTTTTTTTCCCTCAAGACTGCTTTGGCTATTCGGGGTTTTTTGTGTCTCCATACAAATTTTAAGATTTTTCATTCTAGATTTTTCATTCAATTTTTCATTCATTCTAGTGTCTCCATACAAATTTTAAGATTTTTCATTCATTCATTCTGTAAAAAATCCATTGGTAATTTGATAGGGATTGCATTGAATCTGTAGATTTCTTTGGGTAGTATAGTCATTTTCACAATATTGATTCTTCCAATCCAAGAACATGGTATATCTCTCCATCTGTTGGTATCATCTTTAATTTCTTTCATCAGTGTCTTACAGTTTTCTGCCTACAAGTCTTATGTCTCCCTAGGTAGGTTTATTCCTAGGTATTTTACTTTTTGTTGCAGTGGTAAATGGGAGTGTTTCCTTAATTTCTCTTTCGGATTTTTCATCAATAGTGTATAGGAATGCACGAGATCTCTATGCATTAATTTTGTATCCAGCAGCTTTAACAAATTCATTGACTAACTCTAGTAGTTGTCTGGTGACATCTTTAGGATTCTCCATTATAGTATCATGTCATATGCAAAAAGTGACAGTTTTACTTCTTCTTTTCCAATTTGTATTCCTTTTATTTCTTTTTCTTCTCTGATTGGCGTGGCTAGGACTTCGAAAACTATGTTGGATAATAGTGGTGAGAGTGGAAATCCTTGTCTTGTTCCTGATCATAGAGGAAATGCTTTCAGTTTTTCACCATTGAGAATGGTTTGCTGTGCATTTGTCCTATATGGCCTTTATTAAGTTGAGGTAGGTTCCCTCTATGACCACTTTCTGGAGAGTTGTTATCATAAATGGGTGTTGAATTTTGTCAAAAGCTTTTTCTGCAACTATTGAGATGATCATATGGTTTTTATTTTTCAATTGCTTAATATGGTGTATCATGTTGATTGATTTGCATATATTGGAGAATCCTTGCATCCCTGGGGTAAATCCCACTTGATCATGGTGTATGATCCTTTAATGTTTTGTTGGATTCTGTTTGCTAGTATTTTCTTGAGGATTTTTGCATCTATATTCATCAGTGATATTGGTCTGTAATTTTCTCTTTTTGTAGTATTTTGTCTGGTTTTGGTATCGGGATGATGGTGGCCTCATTGAATGAGTTTGGGAGTGTTCCTTCCTTTGCAATTTTTTGGAAGAGTTTGAGAAGGATTGGTGTTAGCTCTTCTCTAAATGATTGATAGAATTCACCCGTGAAGCCATCTGGTCCTGGGCTTTTGTTTGTTGGAAGATTTTTAATCATAGTTTCAATTTCATTACTTGTGTTTGGTCTGTTCATATTTTCTATTTCTTCCTGATTCAGTCTTGGAAGGTTATACTTTTCTAAAAATTTGTCCATTTCTTCCAGGTTGTCAATTTTATTGGCATAGAGTTGCTTGTAGTAGTCTCTTAGGATGATTTATATTTCTGTGGTGTGTGTTGTAACTTCTCCTTTTTCGTTTCTAATTTTACTGATTTGAGTCCTCTCACTCTTTTTCTTCATGAGTCTGGCTAATGGTTTATCAATTTTGTTTATCTTCTCAAAGAACCAGCTTTTAGTTTTATTGATCTTTGCTATTGTTGTCTTTGTTTCTATTTCATTTATTTCTGCTCTAATCGCTATGATTTCTTTCGTTCTGCTAACATTGGGTTTAATTTGTTCTTCTTTCTCTAGTTTCTTTAGGTGTAAGGTTAGATTGTTTATTTGAGATTTTTCTTGTTTCTTGAGATAGGATTGTATTGCTATACACTTCCCTCTTAGAACTGCTTTTGCTGCATCCCATAGGTTTTGGATCGTCATGTTTTCATTGTCATTTGTCTCTAGGTATTTTTTGATTTCCTCTTTGATTTCTTCAGTGATCTCTTGGTTATTTAGTAACACATTGTTTAGCCTCCATATGTTTGTGTTTTTTACATTTTTTTCCCTGTAATTGATTTCTAATCTCATAGCGTTGTGGTTAGAAAAGATGCTTGATATGATTTCAATTTTCTTAAGTTTACTGAGGCTTGATTTGTGGCCCAAGATATGATCCATCCTGGAGAATGTTCCATGCACACTTGAGAAGAAAGTGTAATCTGCTGTTTTTGGATGGAATGTCCTATAAATATCAATTAAATCTATGTGGTCTATTGTGCCATTTAAAACTTGTGTTTCCTTATTAATTTTCTGTTTGGATGATCTGTCCATTGGTGTAAGTGAGGTGTTAAAATCCCCCACTATTATTGTGTTACTGTCGATTTCATCTTTTAGAGCTGTTAGCAGTTGCCTTATGTATTGAGGTGCTCCTACGTTGGGTGCATATGTATTTATAATTGTTATATCTTCTTCTTGGATTGACCCCTTGATCGTTATGTAGTGTCCTTCCTTGTCTCTTGTAACATTCTTTATTTTAAAGTCTATCTTATCTGATATGAGTATTGCTACTCCAGCTTTCTTTTGATTTCCATTTGCATGGAATATCTTTTTCCATCTTTTCACTTTCAGTCTGTAGGTGTCCCTAGGTCTGAAGTGGATCTCTTGTAGACAGAATATATATGGGTCTTGTTTTTGTATCCATTCAGCAAGCCTGTGTCTTTTGGGTGGAGCATTTAATCCATTCATGTTTAAGGTAATTATGAATATGTATATTCCTATTACCATTTTCTTAATTGTTTTGGGTTTGTTTTTGTAGGTCCTTTTCTTCTCTTGTGTTTCCCATGTAGAGGAGTTCCTTTAGCATTTGTTGTATAGCTGGTTTGGTGGAGCTGAATTCTCTTAGCTTTTGCTTATCTCTAAAGGTTTTAATTTCTCTGTCGAATATGAATGAGATCTTTTCTGAGTAGAGTAATCTTGGTTGTAGGTCTTTCCCTTTCATCACTTTAAATATTTCCTTCCACTCCCTTCTGGCTTGCAGAGTTTCTGCTGAAAGATCAGCTGTTAACCTTTTGGAGATTCCCTTGTATATTTTTTGTTGCTTTTCCCTTGCTTCTTTTAATATTTTGTCTTTGTATTTAAATTTTGGTAATTTGATTATTATGTGTCTTGACTATAAATAATTTTTAACTTAATTTTATACCTAACTTAGTGTTCTCTTTAAAAACCATTTATTCACTAGATTTGCACCAGTTGAATTTTAATGTTTTTTAAGTATGATTTTTCTTTTAAATCAAGATTTCACATCTTATATAGTTAATATAATGTGTCAGTGTCTGGGAAGACATTACAAAGATATTCTTAAAACATTTCACCTGAGGGCTACTTTGAAAGGAAAACACTCAAAATGAATATTTAAAATTTTTTTTGTTGTTCCTGTTGTTATTTATTTTAAAAACCATTCATATTAATTCATCTCATTTGGCACAAAATATAATATTAGTCACTTTAGCTAAGTGAGACAAATTTCTGATCAGGTTTGAAATTCTTCTATATGTCAGTTCTCTCCAGATTTTTCAATAACTATTACCACCTTGATTTTGCAGTCTTTGGTCAGTTGTTTACAACAATCAAATTATATTTTACTTCAGTTTTGCACAACATTTATGCCAGTTACTCAGAAATATATATTATCACATTTCAGCACTTTTTTCCTGATTAATTATAGTATCCACTGTCATTTTTCTCCATGCTAAGCCTTCTAGGTAAATTTCTTAAAAGTTAATGCCTATATTTTTCCTTTTTTAATATTCACACTGCCCAAAATGGTAATGCATGCAAAATAAATCAGTTTAAACAAAGCGTAGTGAAAGTGAACAAGACACAGATCTTTAAAGAATCACAAGGCCCATTGATTTGGCCAAAGATTAATCCTAAACCAGTAGCATATTTGATTCAAAGTTGCCTTGTTAACTTTATTTAGGTAACTTTATTTTATGATTTCACTGAGTTTCGAGGCAATTTTCAAGTGAGACTCAGCTAGTTGTGAAAGGTGCTGGATAGCTTGAAGAGATTATTGAAGAAGATATGGCAGGATTCACTGTATGACAAGTTATGCTTGTCCTTCTGACATCTTTACTTTGATGGGCTAACTGGTTTTCGAGAGGAAGCACTAACTACTCAATAATGTTAGAAATGTGAGATTCAGGTAGCTGAATGTCTAACTCAATGTGTCTAAGGAGAGGTGATTTGTATTACAAGGTTTTACTTTCATAGGTGATTTTTTTCAAAGTCACTTAAAAACCTGATGCATTCATTTTAAGACAATATTCATGGATGGCATTTTTCAAACCATTTCTAAATCATCTAATCTATTTTGAAACTGGGCAATTTTGTTGGAAATTTTTTTTCTTTTTATCATAAATTGAATCAGTATTAATGATTGCATTTTGTTATGTGTGGGTTGGGGGGGTTTGTGATATATTATGTAAATTTCCAGACATAGAATCTATAAAGGAAAAATGTAAGCTTTCCCAATCTACAACCATCGTGCGGACATTATAGGCTCCACTGATTAGCATCCTTACTTTACCAAAAATTCAATAACCCTTCATATTCTTCAGTTTGATTCCTTCTTTGTTTTAAACTTTTTCAAATAAATAAGATTAAAAAATAATATTGTAAAAAATATTAGGAATAAGATTATATTTCCATTGTCCCTCAATGGAAAAAGACCAAAGCAAACCATTCATGGCTCTGTGGCTCAAGTCCTGTGGATAAAGTGAGATAACATGGAAGTCATACATAAGAAATAACTATTAAATCAATAATAATATTTGCCTTTTAATTGATTATTGAATGAATTTTTGAAAAAGTAAAATAGAATATAACTTAGAAAATTTTTTCTTATTTTGCACGTTAGCACTGTACTGATCGATAGAAAATTATTTATGAATGTCTAGTATCTTGATTATTTTTATTTTTTCCAAAAATTTTCCTTCTGTGAAATCATTCACTTTCAAATTTATTCTCAAATCTTCTGTATATTTATGTATATATGTATATGTGCATGTGTTTACATACATATGCACACACATATATTTGTATTTATATATGTCAATATTTGAAGAAGCAGATTTGTATATATATAAGTGGAGAATAACATGATGTGACATCCTTATAGTGTTTCATGTATTCTGCATGTAAAATAACAAGTGTATATTATTGGTGCTGTACACGTTCTCTGGCTCTAAATGTAAATTTTAATTTTATTTCCGAACTAGAGAATACTATATCACTATGGTTAAATGGGTAAGCAATACCAAGACGGTGGTCAGATGGTTAAATCGACCTCAGAACATCTCCATCCTCACAGTCTGTGAGACCACTACTGGTGCTTGTAGTAGAGTGAGTATAATTTACTTTCCTTTATGCTTAAAATATAATAGTTTATGCTACCTTTCAAAGGAAAATTAAACAATTCTTTGTGCAAAGACTTCAATATTTAACTTCCAAAGCTATTAGGAGTGTATACTTTAATTCATAAATCTTCCATACATTGAAGTAAGAAATATAGATGATAAAGAGAAGAGAACAAATTAAGCTTTAAAACAATGAATTCTTATATAGTATAAAGGGTAGTCCAAGCCATGTTAGTTTCATTCTCAAATGTAGGCTTTCTCTCTACTTTTTGACAGTGATTAACTTGAGAATATGTGATATTTCTTTCCTGTCATCTTTAAACAATTCCAAAAATTCATCGTTTTTTCTGTAGTTCAGATTAGTCTTCTAAAATAAGTGTCTCTGTCTTTAAATTATCTAAAAATAGTAAAAAAAAAAAAAATGATTCTTCAGCAACTATGTTTTGAAAGTAGGTTGTATTTCAATTTCTATAATCATGTTTTATAAACTCTGCAGTAGAATCTATATGTGTAATTTTAAGGTTATTAGTAAAGGGAATACTTTAATAAGTTTAAATTGTTATATTACATATTTGGTACTTGGTAAAGGGTTCTCAATTAGTTAACAACAGAATTTTCAAACTTAAGCTTCTGGACAAGATGGAGTAAATGTTATCAGCCTTGCATCTCCATAGTAATCAACTGTAACACTTTACAAAATATATTAACTATATTCAGACATTGGACAATAAGGCAGTTAAAATATAAATGGTCAAATGAAGCTATGGCTTCCTACTGGTGACACATTTGAGGCCACAGTGCAAGGAGATAACATCCAAGAAAAGCACAAGTGTATCCCTGATCCAAAAAGGCAGGGAGAATCAGAGTTTGAGGCTATTGTGGTGGCTGAATTTTTCAGGACAAGTACCACAGGATAGGAGCTATATATAAAAGAACTTCAGCAATATATGTAAAGGTCTCTTAAGTCTTTATCTCAGTGCTTCGCTGTGCAAGTAAAGGGCCTGCCTCAGAGAGGGAAGCAAATAGAGAATCTGCAAGTTGCACAATACTTGGAGACTTTGGAGTAATGAACAGCAAAAATAGAGATCTCTCACTGAAAACCCTAAGCATTCAACTCAGAGCCCAGAAAGAAAATGTATTAGGAATAGAACTATTCTATACTCCTTCTAATAAATCTTTAAATCAAACCTTGAAAGAATTCAGTTCATCTGCCTGTAAACTAGCTGCCTGCCAGAACAAAGTTTACTCTTTAAAATAATTAAAAATTCATTCTCAAAAATGTAGCATTCACAATATCAGTCACACAATTAAAACATACTATATATAGACATAGAAAATATAACTCACCCACCTCCCCCAAAATAAGAAGCAGACTTACAAAGGATATAGATACTGGATATATAATAATAAAGCAAATGGAGCACAATATAAATACATGAGGAATATGTCTAAAGGATATGCAGATGTTTCTTGAACTGGTCTTTTACCTTCTCTGTAAGTTTGCACTTGTTTCAAAATAAAGATTTAAGAAGTAGCAAAATATATTTCCAAGATTGGTAATATTATGATGGAAAATAAAAATACTATTAAAATCTTTAAAATATTAGGTACATAGGAATAAATTTAACAAAGAGTGGCAAAATCTTAATACTGAAAACTAAAACATTGCTGAAAGGCATTAAAGAAGACCTAAAGAAGAAGTTAAGCCACATTCCTGAATTGAAAGGCTTCATGTTGTAGATGTCAATTCTACTCAAATTGTACTATAGTTTCAATACAATATGAATTAAACTCTCAGCAGACTTTTTTTTTTTTTTGGTAGAAACAGACAAGATAGTTTTTAAATGCATATGGAACTACAAAAGGCCTGACCAGGTAAATCGATACCCTAAAAAAAAAAAGATAATAATTGGAAGAGTTGCACTACATGATTTCAGGAATAACCAGAAAGCCACAGAAACTTAGAGATTGTAATGGAGACAAAAGAACACACAAATCGATCAGTTGAACTGAATAGTGTTTCCAGAAATAGATCTATATTTATATGATCAATTGACTTTCAGCACAGGTGCCAAAGCAGTTCAATGGGGGGAAATGGCACTGGAACAATTAATAACCGGATGGAAAATACAATGATGGTTGACATTTCTTATACTATATTCTAAAATTTGTCTGAGACATACTACAGCCTTAAATCTAAAAGCTAGTACTGTCAATCTTCTAGATGAAAAGATGGAATATAACTTCACTATATTGAATAGACAAAGTAGTCATTTATCATAAAAGAAAAAAATAAATCAGACATCATCAAAATTAGAAACTTCTCATCAAAGACCCTATTAGGAAATCAAACAGCTAACCACAGACTGGGAGAAAATATTTTTCAAAATGTGCATGTGACGAAGAAATATATACGTTTCAATAATAAAAGACAACCCAATGAAAAAGTCAAAATGTGTGAACAGAAACTTGTAAAGAAGTAACAAACTCATGAAAAAGTACTCAAAATTGTTACACATTAGGAAAATATAGATTAAATCATAATGAGGTAACACTACATACCATTAAAATGAATAAACTTAAAACAACAACAAAAAAGGTGACAGTTTTAACTGCTGATGAGGATGTGGAGAATTGCAAATCTCATTCTTTGTGGGTAGAAGTGTGACTTTACTTTAAAAGAATGATTTTGTAGTCTCAAAGAAAGTTAAACACACATATATAAATATATATGTGTGTGCATATATATCTCAGGAGCTCCATTCCTAGATGTTTGCATGAGAAATAAAAACCTGTTTCCACCAAAGGATTTGTTTAAAACACGTCTTTTTTAGAGAAGCTTTATTCACAATAGCTAAAAACTGGAAACTGTCCAACTGTCCATTAACAAGAAATGAATAAACAAAATGAGGCATATCAATACAATGACATTCCACTCTGCAATTTAAAAAGAAACAGAAGACTGATACACTGAACAATATGAATGAATCTCAAAAACGTGGTGTGAAAGAAGCCCTACACGAAAGAGTACATAATACATGATTCCCATTATCTGAATTTCTAAAACAGGCAAAACTAATCTATGGAAAAAGATTTGGAAGAGTAGTTGCCTTATTGGAAACTGTGAAGGGGCATGAGGAAATGTGTTTGGAAGTGTAAAGGTCATATATCTTGATGGGATGTAAATACATTTATCAAAACTCATCACATAAACTTACGATCTGTACATTTCACTATATGCAAATTACACTTCAGTATTTTTAAACATAATTTTTAAATGGTCTGTAAAAGATAGCAATAAAGAGGAAAAAATTTATCTGTGATTGGAATGATGAGCATAGATATGAAAACAAAGTTGATGCATCAGCCATTTACTTATTGGGTTTCGCTGACACTCTTTACATTTAGTTTGCATATATTAGAAATTTTATTTCAATTATCCTTTTTCATCTGGCTGGCTTATAGATTGACCAGGATTTCATCATTTATTTGTTAAACTGTTCTGGATGGTTTCTTACTGAGACGATCACAAAGTCATTTAAAAATTGTTCATGCGTATACGTATTCTAGTTAGAGAAAGCCTGCCATCTCTATATAGGGAAAATCTATATAGGTAAAGTGCTTCAATAGAAAAGATACAGGAACCCTATCGTATTCTTGAATTGATACCTTATTGATATTCTATTTCTATTCCATTTATGGAGTTTAAAATTTTTACTTTCTACAATAATAGAAATAATAAGACAGATAATTGCATGTGAAGTTTTGGACCCTCGTGGAGTCTAACAAAACTTAGTGACACTAATGAGCAGTGGTACTGATATATTTTCTTGTGTGTCTGTGTTTTACAGATATCAAGGATGATTATTGCTGAAGTGTGACTAGAAAATGAAGGAATGATTTAGTTAGATGTTTTTCTGATGTCTGTATATAGAGAAAATCTATTGGAAGAAAAAAGCCCTGAAAATGGACAATGGTTAATTATAATGTAATAATAATATGGCTTTAAAAGAGGAAATTGGTAAAAAAAAACAAAACCTATAAATAAATAATAATCATTATTTACAATTTGAAATGAGTACTTTTGCATAGAGGTAAAATCTCTAACATATTACGATTTAGTTGTCTTCATTTTAATACTTTTATTATAGAGTCATTTTTTCCAGAGAACCACAAGATATTTCATAAGTTACTACATGTAAACAGCATTACTAAAATTTATTTTATCTACACATATTCAACTTGAGATGAAATTTGTCTAATTTTGCTTTTTGAAATATAATTTTGGTTCTGATCCTATGCAAGATTATTTTAAACACACATAAAATTTTGCCATTTCAAATGTTTAGTTGTTTTCCCTAAGGGGGAAAAATGACTATGGTAAGAGTGGATCGAATGTTGACAAAATGTCCACTTTTAAATTTTATTCCTGGCTGTTTGCCCAGTTTTTTGGAAGGACTTAATATTTGTTTCCTGATGATGCCTAGAGGTGAAAAGAGACAGTGTCTAGTGGTTCAAAACAGTTTGAATGAAGTAATCAAACGGAGCTGGAAAACGATCTTCTGTCTCTGGTTAAGTACAACTGAGAATTCTGAAGGAGTTCACCAAAGAAAAGACTATAATTAGAATATCATTTCATCCCAATTCTCTACTTATTCATTCAGTTTAAGTCAATAATGACAATGTGATCTCCCGTGGTATTTCACCAGCTGCAGGAAGGAAAAATGTGCCTATAGGATAACAGTGTAAAAAAGGTCAAATTGATGCGTGCTCACTTTGGTCTTTAGATGCTTCATGGAGTTAATTGTTTTGTTTCAGAAATATGAGATGACATCAGATACATGGCTATCTAAACAGGTATGGTATAGGTGGTCTCTTTATGTCACATTTTGTCCATCACGCCCATCCTGTTCACTCATTCGTTATGTATAACTTTTTCTCAAAAGTTATTTCAGTAGTATGAATTTAAGGCTCTGTTATGTTTGAATAAATGAGTCTTTTTCATTAAAATATTTATAACTTGGGCTCTATGACATCATTTGTAGAAAGATGACTTCTGTATTTTATAGGATATAAATTGTAGAATAACTACCAGGATCCATTTTCAGGACCATTCATATAAGTAAATGTTTGTGTAGAAGAAGGAGAAAAAGATGTGACCCATTAAAACTACAAACCATCAGCATTGCTCAAATCACCCAGAAAATTAACTTGGTTATGTGGAGATTATTCAGGTGAACATTTCTTTCCTTAGATATATCCTAGCTCATAATGCTAGCTTGTGATATAAATGAAGCTGGAATCCAGATGATCACAGAAGAATAAACAAACATCTCCACAACATGCTTTCATACTGGACATTTCAGAAGGAAGCACAAATAGATTATTCAAATATAGCTGAACCCATTTTACTACTAATTTCATCACTACTTTTTGCAAAGGGAAGTATTTTGTTTGGTTTTGATTTGTTTTGTTCTTTACAGTGCTCTTTTATTTTATATTCTCTCCCTGGGTGTCATATACATCTGTGGTTTCAATTACCACCACCAAGTGTATAGCCCCAGGCAACTCACTTCTGAGTTCTGAAATATCCGAATTCATGCTTGGCATCTTCTCCTGAATCTGTGAAAGTAACTGCACACTCCACAGGTTCAAACTAAACTTCTCTGTCTTCCAGTCAGTCTGTCTTCTTATCATAGGAGTCAAGGACGTATTTATCCATCCAGCTATCAAAATCATAAACCTAGTGGGGATTTTTAAACATTGTCTTATCCTTATCTGCATATGTTATTATTCATCACCAAGTTATTTTGATTTTACTCTCAAAGATCTCAAGTCAATTTACTTTTCTCCAATTCACAAACACGATACAGGATTAAACTACAGGCACTGCATTTCCTCCTTAACTGGTGAACTCTCAACCCCTTAGCGTTGAGAGTTCCCCTTAGGAACCTGACAATCTGTTCTCTACACTGCAGACTGGCTGAGTGATCTTTTCAAAATATGTATTTGATTGTCACTACCCACAACACTCATATTCTCTCACAACTAAAACCCCTTTGTTCTACAGATAAAGACCAACATCCTTAAAGGGTCTGCAAAGGATTAAGTTGAAAGCCTTTCCAGCTCTGTGTCATACCATCTTTTCTCCCATTTTTTCCATTAGCCCTCCTCATATACCCAGGACCTTTATGTGAACTCTTTCTTCTGAACAGAGTTCTCTCAACTACTTTCTTAGGTGAAGGCTGCTCATTTGTCAAACCTCAGCCTAAATCACCTGCATAAGAAGTCACCTCCTCAACCACACTAAACAAATCACATTCCCCAATAAAAGTTAAAGGCAAGTGTAATCTTTATGAAACACTCATACAGTTAGTTCTGTGACTTTTTTACTACATTCACAAGAGCAGGAAGGTTATTCATTTTTTGTTACCCACTAATACAAATGCTTAATATAGAGTCTGGTTATAAGAAGAGATCCATATATACTTGTTGAACAAATAAAGAAAAAGAGTAAGAAGGATTGTGAATAGGCTAAACCTTTGCTTGTTCGAAGTATAGGCATGTCTATCTATCTATCTATCTATATTATCTATCTATCTGTCATCCATCTATCGTCTATCCATAGGTAACAATATGAACTATTTAATCTTAGTCAAGGTACAAAATGAAATTGGGGAAAAAAAAATCTTGTTTTTTTAGCCAATAATGGACTCTTACAAAATTAAATTAGATACTTAAAATAAAAATCATTGAAAACAATAACATAATGGATATGGATTTATTCTAAACTGCCTGCGTTATTAAACCTATTTTGCTACCATTTTGATTGCTAGTGACATTCATAATAGTCTAACATACAACAACACAATGCATGCTCTTTTGGGATTATGTTTTCTACATTTTAAGTCCCAAATTTATGAATACTTAATAGAAACTTTTTAAAATAAAGAAACCAGTTATCAATTATTCAATAAAAAATGCAGGGAGTAGTTTGTCATGGTTAACTTTTTCTCCAAAAGCTCTAAGGGAATTTTCAGGAAATACTTAGAATTCAATGAAATTTAAAGGATGAGAATCTATAATGAGATGAAGCAAGTTTCCAAGAAAATTAGAAATTTAATGTAATACTCATATGCTTGTTTTCTGGATAGTGAGAAGAGCAGAGAGAAGTGGGCATGTTTGCCCTAGCTTTCAAGAGACTTATAGTTGGAATAACCAGTGTAAAAAACATTTGGCCAAGAGGTGGACTTTGTTATCCTCAGCTCATTATCCTGTGTGCCATAAATACTGCCTTGTTTAAGGTCATAAATGTAGACAGTTAGACTGGCTCTACTTCTTTATTTGATTGCAGGAAAGGCTCTGCATAGAGCTGTATGTTTATAACTAGTTACATTTCAATGGTGAAAGTTTTTAAACCTAGCAATGTATTGGAGATTATAATTCCCATCTACTCTTTAAAATGAACTATTTCTAAGGTACCCGAATTGGAGGAACAGGGACTAACATAAAAAGCACATTGCTCAGATATCCCCATACCTAATTTATTCTTGGAGCAAAGCACAGGAGGAAAATGTTGAATAAGGGAGAAGCCAATAGTTTGGAGTAAATGTGGTGGATAAAGTGATATATGTAACAAATATTTTTGCCCATTGTACACATGCATTCATCTGTTCAATTATAAGAAGGTCACCTACTGTGTCCTAGGCAATAGAGCTAAAAAAGATAAAATTACAAACTTAGTTTAATTATTACTTGCCTAGTGAAGGAAGTCAACTATATAATAGAGTGTACTGAAAGCCATGATAGAGATGAATACAGAGTACTATTCAGAATCTCTGAGGAGAGGTTTCCTAACTAGAAGAGACTCTCTAACTAAGGAAATTTGTAAATGGTTTCTGTTCTGAGTTTAAGTAAAAAATGAGTAAGACTTAGCGCAAAAAGGACGACTGAAAGGTTAGGCCAGACAGAAGAAACCCCATGTGCAAAGGCAAAGAGAGAAATATTCCACAGGGGCAAGAGATGGAACATAGTTGAACAATGTGATTCACTCAGTCAAGTGTCTTGTCAGTATTTATTATATGCCTTGTAATGCAATTTTCCCATCCTTGAATTGTATTACCTCAGAGTTTTAAATTTATTACACATATCATCTTATATTTTCATGAGTGTCCATGAAGTAGACAAGGAAAATAATATTTTTATGTTTCTATCATGGGATGTCATTACTAATAAAGCTAGAATCAGACTCGAGATTATTAAAATAGTTATTAATTTACATATTCAGTCAATAAATGATTATTAAGTACAATTTATGTGACAGTCACTGTCCTGGGTGCTGGAGACAAAGCACTGAAGAATGGAGCTTACATTCTAGAGGAATACCTCCTATCTCTCTATCTACCTACCTACCTATATGCACATATACACATATCCATTCATGTACAAACAAATGTATGCATACATAAAATATGTATGGTATTAGGTGGTACGGAAAAAAGTAGACAGTAGGCAAAAGTGGGATGAGGGATTCAGATACAGTTGGATGACCTGGCTTTCCTGATCACACTTTATATGGGATAATCAGGAAACACCTCACTGATAACAGACATAAGAAAGAGGTGAGATCAAGAAAGATCCTTCTGCAGCAACATGGATGGACCTAGAGATCGTCATACTGAGTGAAGTCAGAAAAAGACAAATATCACATAATATCGCTTATACGTGGAATCTAAAGAAAGTATACAAATGAACTTATTTACAAAACAGAAATAGAGTCACAGATGTAGAAAACGAACTTATGGTTTCCAGGGGGGAAAGGGAGAGGGATAAATTGGGAGATTAGAATTGACATATACACATTACTATATATAAATAAATAACTAATAAGGATCTAGTTTATGGCACAGGGAACTCCACTCAATACTCTGTAATGGCTTATATGGGAAAAGAATCTAAAAAAGTGGATATATGTATATGTATAACTGATTCAGTTTGCTGTACAGCAGAAAGTAACACAACATTGTAAATCAACTATACTCCAATAAAATTTTTTTTTGAAAAGAAATAAGTTCCACAGAAAAAGAAAGGAAGGAAGGAGGGAGGGAGGGAAGGAGGGAGGAAGGAAAAGAGAGAGATATGAGAAAGAGCCAGACAAAGGGTAAAAAAAAGTGTAAAGGCACTGGAGCAGGAAAATGCAGGAAGCAGGAGAAGGAAGGAAGAGGAGAGCAGGAAAAGAGTGGAGGGTCAGATCATCTAAAAATAGTTGTGAGCCATTCTGAAGACCTACTGAGGAAACCATACCAAAGCCTTTCTCTATACCATATGTATAATCACTCTCACTAATCTAAAAGAAAGAACTCGATGTTTTGTTACATAGATCGATTTTCTTAATGTTTCCCCTGGAGCAAAAGAAAGTAATCTATATGTATATCATCCATCATTTAATTTTAAAAAACAATTGTATTGATTTAACATGCTACTAGAGTTTAATTAAAAAAATCATCAAATGGGCATCTGTGTTTGTGTGTTTGTGAAGGGGTGAGCAGTGAGGATGGGAAATTTGAATTAAATTATTTTCAATGGATTCCTTCCAATTTTGCAGCCTTTTCATTTTTGTATTTACAGTAAATTCATGTGTACATCATCAGAAATGTATCTTCAATAACTTGAGTTGTTGAGTAAAAGATTTCAGAAAAATGTATTAAATATTATATGTTAGAAAATTTTCTAAATTAAAAAAATGATTTTGATAAACTGGTGCAGATGTTAACATTTTCTTTATTTTTGAAAGATAAATTTCTAAACACAATCATATCATATGTGAAGATATGAAAGTTCTTTTCTGAACCAATTTAAAAAGTGTCTTTAGTCTAATTGTAAATCATTTCTATCCAGTATGCAAGAAACTTTCCCATCCATCTCATCACTCAAACACACACATATGCCCAATGCATCATCGCGTTCACTTTAAAACATACTGTTATACTTTTATTTTTTAAATAATTCGACAATTTGCCAAACTAAACTTAAATCAATTATTGGTCTATTCCATGCATGTATTAGCAATAGTTGGAAGTACAATTTTCAAATGCCCTTTTGAGATTGTTGCATGCGCTTCTATATTTTAGAATGAGGAGCCCGTGTTTTCTAGAGATGGCAGCAAATTCTTTATGACAGTTCCTGTTAAGCAAGGGGGCCGTGGAGAATATAACCACATAGCTATGTTCCTCGTCCAGGTAAGTGCTGGCTTCTTTCTGTAGTTTGGTTTCATTCCATCATGTTCATGAAAGTCTTTTTCGTGTGGTATTCTGCACTTACAGTTAATATCTGTGAAGTCCAGCCATATATCCAACTCAGGGATGTTTTAGGAAGAGGATCCCCACCCTTAGCCATAAATTCAAGCTGTACACAAAACATTTTCAACACTCAATAAAATTTAGTGAGCTACACATGTGTGCTATGAGTTGAGGGCCTTGGGATATAGAATTTAATAAATGGAAAGTACCCAACCCCTACTTTCCAAGACCTGAGGAAAATCGAGAGACGATTTTTCATTCAACAAATATATATCATCTATTTGGTACAAGTAATATTTTCAGTGTGTTATAAAAGTTTTAAATACCTGAAGCAGTCTAAATGTCCATCAAAAATTGAATGGTTAGTAAGTTGTAGTATACCCACACAAGGAAATGCAGGGCAGATTTTAAAAACCAGGATAAAATAGATTTCTTATGTGTTGTCAAAGATAAAATCTGTGTTATGTTTTTATGGACCTTTTGATTAAAAAAAGGATAAAAGGTTATTTTTCCTCTACATTTCAAATGAGTGTTAACCAGTTTTATACAGTTTTATCTAATTATAAAAAGAATCAGTGAATTCACAATAAGTAATTTAAATATGGCAAGGTTAATGAGTCAATTTGAATCTAATTGACAGTAAAAATATTCGTGAGAAATAAAGTTTCCTTCAAAATCAAATAAACAGTCTAGTCTCACAAGTAAATGTTAATTTATAAAGATAAAACATTGTGGATAAATTGGGATCTTTCATGAGAGTGTTATAAACAAACTAGCCAAGAATCAATTTCATACTTACTAAGTATAGAATAAATATGAATGTGGTAAAAGATCCCTAAGCAACCTGACTACTTTTATGTTCTTAGAACCTTCAAGTCTTGTGCATATTCTCCAATTTTTACCATTATCCATATATGTATTTACATTGGGCAGCTCAGTGCCTTGAATTTTTAAAATCTGTGTCAGTAGCTTAAGAGGCAACCCTTGTCCAAGATCTGTACTATTAAGGTAATTGTCATGATTTTAACTTTAATTTTAATCAAAGTTGAAACAAATAATTTGACTATACATAATCTCCACAATAGCAATGTAGATTAATTTTCATAGTATATTATTAAATTGGAAAAATAAGTTATAGACTAATATATAATGTGATCTCATTTATGTTTTAAATAAATGAAAGCATTTATATATGAGTAAAAATTTTTGGTGATTCTGTACTCAACTATTAAATGATTATATCAGACAGGTGATATTAAGGGAACATATTTTGGTTTTTATGTGAACTAGAGGAAGCTTCACCAGCAAATTGCTTTACCTGATTAACTTTTGCTAGCTAATTATAAACTTTGTTATCATAAATACTGGGGAAATATTTCCGCCAAAAGAATAAATAAAACTTTCCAAATCTCACAATTGACTGTGGTGACATCTTATTGCATTTTTAAATATCAGTATTTATATTCAAAAAGCTGTATAAAAACCCAGGTAGTCAAAATTACATACAAATTGTGACTATTTATAAGATATAGTGAAAGGTAGAGAAAGATGTATAATACATCTATATATATGTATAATTCTGAGATTATCTATCCAACAAAATAAGAACAGAAATGTCTTTTAAAAAGTGTGGGGTTGGCAGAGCAGAGGTAGGAGATGAAGATGTTGGCATGTAGAAATTGAGATATTTATGCACATAACAAAAGTTTCTTTACAAGCCTTGGGAAGAAATACCTTCTGTCGCCCAATCAAACCAGTCTGAAATGCAGTCTAATTCATTATTTCTGAAATGTTCAGAAGAACAACTTCATAGAGCAGATGTGTTTACTTTGTTCCTCTTCCATATGGAGATTATAGCAAAGCTTCCATTGAAGTAGAAAATGTTTTGATCTATTCTGACTACAGTTCAGAGAATTTGTGGTTTGCCTCACTGATAAATAAACATGACTGCATGATTATTTACAGATATTTGGGCAATGTGGCTAAAATTAACTTACTTTGTTAATGAATCAGAGGTCAGTGCTTAGGTAAATAAAATTTATTCTTAAGTTTGTACATACACACAATTTTGAACCTCTTTGCCTCAATTTTTAAATAGCTAACAAAAAAGCTCTTTTATGATTTTTTTATGATTACCGTATTGAGATATATATATATATATATATATATATATATATATATATAT
>NW_020837991.1:12832178-12838128 GCF_003676395.1 Aethalodelphis obliquidens | reverse complement strand
AGATAGATAGATAGTTAGATAGATAGACAGATAGATAGATTACCTGGGCAGGGGGAGAAGAATCATAAAGGAAAGTGTTTCACTATTTGAAAATTGTTTTTTCTATCATGGAAGCATAAATAAAATCAAAACAAACAATAGACTGGGAAAATATTTATAACATATGAGTTACAGTCCCTAACATACAAAAAGTTTCTACAGACTAATGAGAAACAAATGACCAATAGAAAAATGGAAAAGGGATACAAATAGGCACGTTGCAAAAGAGGAAATTCAAATGTTCAATAAAAATATGAAAAGATGTTCAGCCTCATTAGTCAGGAAAATGTAAATAAAAACAAGAATAAGGGGCTTCCCTGGTGGTGCAGTGGTTGAGAATCTGCCTGCCAATGCAGGAGACGCGGGTTCAAGCCCTGGTCTGGGAAGATCCCACATGCCACGGAGCAATTAGGCCCATGCGCCACAACTACTGAGCCTGTGTGTCTGGAGCCTGTGCTCCGTAACAAGACAGGTCATGATAGTGAGAGGCCCGCACACCACGATGAAGAGTGGCCCCTGCTTGCCACAACTAGAGAAAGCCCTCGCACAGAAACGAAGACCCAACACAGCCAAAAATAAATAAATTAAAAAAAAAAAAAAGATTATATAAAATCAGGGACTTCCCTGGTGGTCGTAGCCAAAAAGTAAGAAAAAGAAAAAAGAGTATATAAAATCAAACATAATCTCATCACCCCAGACTTGCACACTGCAAATCAATTGTTGTATATATTTCCAATTTCTTTTTACATTAAAAATATATCACTTTTTCTTAAAGTGTGCAATCAAAGCATATATATTGATTTGTAACATTTAAAGAGTAATATCTGAGCATTTTCTCACATCATTTAATTGCATTCTTAATATTTAATATTATTTGTAAATGTGATTTTAATAGCTATTCAACATCCTGTCTAGTAAATATATTATACTGTATTTAAATGAATTAATTTTCATCATCATATTTATTTCTAGTTTTGATACCAAAAATGATCCAGAGATAAATGTTCTTACCACAAATGTATATTTCTAGATGTCAAAAGTTACCTAGGCAAAGCATATGTGTACATATATGTATTTGTTTAGGTTTTGATATGGAATGTGAAACTGGCCCTCCAAAAATGGTGTACTAATTTACCGTCTAAACAGTAGTGCGTAGCACCAGTGATGATTTTTACCCCCTCTTCCTTCCCTTGATACACCAGAGGACTCCACCTAAATTGATGTGCCCAGGGAGTGAGAAATGACAGGAACAGAGAGCTTGGCAGCCGTCAGGAAGACCACCTTTGCAGTACTTGATGCTTAGCTATATTAGAGAGCTTCCCCATTGACTGCAAATATATTCATCTGTTTGAAGTATCTTACTAAATGAAATTAGTAAATTTTTGCAAACATTTTTCTCTCTTACACAATCAGTAGGTAAACAAAAAACATTAATTAGAGACCAGGCTACAAAATTAGTGTTTCAGGATATTTTCAATATATACATTGATGGTTGGCCTTACAAATATTTTAGTGGTTTTTTTCCCCTCATTTACAAGACTTATGCTTGTTAAAATAATTCCAAAAAATAAAAAATAGGAAAAAATTGTGTGTTCCTCCAGTCTACTTTTAAACATGATTATAATTTTATGTTAAGTACAGTATTTTATCCTATTTGAATTTAAATTTTAAAGCATAAGTTTCCCATAGTGCTAAACAATTTTGAAATGCAATTCTTTTGAATATTAATATTTAGTTGACTGGATGTACATAGTTAACCATTGTTGTTCAATGTTTAATTTAGTGGCAATTTACTGCAACTATAGATGTCACTATACATAAAGATTATTTTTATTATGAATTATTTCTTTAGTTGTGGTTAACAGAACTGGAATTCCTGAATCAAAAGTAAAATATTTCTAAACCCATATATATTTTTATATATATATATATATATATATTTCCAGATACTTTCTATATGAATATGTGAAAGCAAAATTTATGAGTACGGTTTATCTACTTTTATATATTCCATTAAAGATAATAATAAAAATAAAAACTGGCTCTTCCAAAAATCTTTATAGCTAAAATAAATTTTCTTCTGAGTAGAGTGTGAAGTATGCAGTATTGATATCAGTTTACATAGTTTCTGAATCAAACAATGATGCAAACCTTTTTTTACAGCAGACCACTTCAGATATTTCCCTCTCCCCTTTTCCCCCATAGAATTCTTTATGTAGACTTCTAACTCCTGAATTCCCATATTTGGAACCATAATATCCTATATCTTACAATGAAAGTTGCAGTCAAGAGAAAGGTTTTTGTCAAATACATGGCCGCCTTCTTCCCCTCTAATATGGGATAAGCAGAGTTTCAGCCATGTTAAGTGATTCAGATTTATAAGCATAAGCCATTGCCCTGTTATCTTCCAAAACTGTGTTAAATGAAAATTTATATATATTGGTGAATTCATTCACTTTTTCTATCCAGCAATACAAAGTTTTGCTTATGAGAGCTGATGATTTCACTTGGAACAATTTTAAATGCCATTATTCATTACAAATACTGTAGAAAATAGCATGCCCCCAATCCACAATTCTGTCACCCAATCAACTCAGTACAATTTTTTCATTACATTTCACTGCTGTATCTGATTAGGACATTGTCTGAAAACAATTAGTTCACCTCACATGATGAATAGACAGTAAATTAAAGCATGCTATTTTTAAGCACTGCAATATTTCCATTATTTAGAAGCTGTAAAAGTTAAACAGAATTTACTGTAAGAAATTTGAATGAACAGTGTATAATCAGGTGAAAAGCACATGCGTCATTAAACTTTTACTGATACCAATATGTTTCCAACTTATAAACAGATACTTAAAATTCATATTGAACTTGCTGAGTAAGATAAAATCTCTGCCGATCCAAGGAGAGGTGCCTGAGGTCTAATGTCCCAAATAAAAACACTTTATTTCCTAGATTTTCAGCTCTTTTGAAAATGAATGAAATTACTAGTTTTATTGCTGCCCTTATAAAATTAAAAGTGAAATATGAGTTCAATTTAAAGTATATTGCCATGTTGCCCTTGTCAAAATTCCACAATGGTTTCATATTCATAATCAATGTTTCTCTTCTACTAAGTGAATATAATGGAGATCATGGTGGCACAGAAAGAAAGAATTATTTCTGTGAAGTAAAATGAGTATTCTTTCCTGCTTTGTTAAATTACCTTTCCTGTGATTATATTTCTGCTGAAGGTGGATGGAAAATTAATTGAGGTACAGACTAGTCAAGTCCCTTGATATTTATTTTGAATTTACTGTATAGTCATCTACCATGTTCTGACTGGTATTGGAACTATTTACCTAGAGTCCAGATCAAACGTAATATGCTATTATTAGAAAATAGCTTACAAGTCTTATAACTATGTAACTATACAAGATAGTCTATGCTATTACATGCAAAATGGAGCGAAACTTATTCCCCAGCCCAGAGTTGCCCTGGTAGACATAAAGCAAGCAGAGAAATTACAGATGTTTGAAGTAAAGTCCAAAGGTTGTGAGGTTGTTATCATGGCTTCCAACAAGAGATCTTTTACTTCTACACTTAGAAACATATTTTGATCCGAGATGCATCATTGGATGTGTAATTTTTATTTTCTGTACACTGTATTCAAACATTTTTCAAAGCATTGGATTTTTGCTCATGATCACTTTTAATGTGGCCACTCTTCCATCCTTAAAACACACACACACACACACACACCAAAATTCTCTGAAAAACAGAGAACGTTTAAGCAATCTAGAAATCTGTGAACAAAATGCATCTCCAGATATGTACAAATATTGATCAAAGTTTCTTTACTTTTTAATGTTTTGAGATTTTGTTCATCTTGAAATTAGATGCACTAAAACCTGAGATCTTAGTCCTGTCCTTGGTCCATTCAAAACAGGATCTGAAAATGAGTAAGTAGGACTATCTACTGGGTTGTTGTCCTGTGGGAATTTGGCAATAAAATGTATGACTTCAGAACTCCATGCCAGCCTTCAGGCTGTGCCTGTCTCAAATCTCAGAACTTTGGTTTCATCTTTGCATTTATACTTTTATTCAGCAAGTACTTGTAAAGTGCCAGAATGCATCAGACAGCATACGAAGAAGTTAAAATAAAGAAGTCACATGCTTGTTGTTGACCTTGAGCAGCTAGAAGTCTAGAGAGCTCCCTTTAAGAATAAGGAATAGATGGTTTAGAAAGATGCGTACCAATAAGTCACTTATTGTTTTTTTGAAGGAAGATTCTAATACTACATATACATTATGGAATGACCTTTTAGTTTCTGCTTCCAGTAGTATAAGAAAGTAGATATTTAATAAAACTCTCCCACATCAAAAATCCTAGATTCTAGATATATTTATACCAAAAATGCATTTGAAGTATTATTTAGCTGATAGATTACACTCTCTGAAAACAATGCAATTGAATTAGAAGTGAATAACAACAATTATAACTTTTAAAAAGCGATATGTTTGAAAATAAAATATAATTTTTACATTTTTCATGGGTTAAATTATATATATCTATTATTTGTTATTTTATAATATAATTATACTATATTTATACATATATATTCAAATGTAGAAGAAGGACATGAGAAACTCAGTAGTAGAATTTAATGAAATAGAAAGTAAAGATAAAATAAAGGGGTTTAGCCAAATAAACAGTTGGTTCTTTGAAAAAAAATAATTCACACTAGAATGTATAACAAACTTAATTTAAAAAGAGGACAAGCCCCCAAAGTATAAATAATAGAAAGAAGGCATAACTGCAAATTTTATAATATTTTTTAAATGCTGTGTATAACCCATGTCAACAAATTTGAAAGCTTGAGTAAAATGGATAAATTCTAGAAAAAAGAAATACCAGGTCTGATTTAAGAAACAGACAACCTGAATTGTCCCATAATATTGAGGAAATGGAATCAGTGTCTTAAAATGTGTTCACATCAGGCACAGGAAGTTTTTTAAAGGTGGATTCTACCAAATATTCAGAAGCCTTAGAAATTTAAAAATAAAGAACTTCTTTAAGCTGACAAAGGCATTAATCAAAAGCTTAGATAATATAACATAATCTATAGTGGAAAATCAGTACATTTCTTTTAAAAATAAGCATTGAGAAAATGAATCAGAATGAAGTAACTTGAATATGCACAAAACCAAAGATGACAATTTTTAAAAATTACCACCCAAGAAAGTAAAACAAGAAAAAAAACTTGATAGAGAGAGGCATCTCTTAGAATATTGTCGGTAAAAGAAAAGGTGAAAACTAGTGGTAGAAATTAAGAACTCTACAGAAAAAAAATATTATCCACTCCTAATGGTGTCTCATTAGGGTGCTTCTAGGGATACTAGTTCTTAGGGAACTGTTAATAGCACTCCTTAGAAACACTGCTCCTTTAGAATTCAAGGGAGTCACCTTATCCTTCACCATTCTTAAGCATCTATATCCTGGAAAATCCAAGATACTTATAAAGAGCAAAATATGGTTGGCAATAGATTTACAAAATTACTATATGAGGAAAACAAAGTAGAATAAAATTTTTCCAATACATAAAGACACTTTTCCTGAAGAAAAACAATGATGAGGCAGAAGAATTCTATAAAACAATACTCCAAAAAGAATGACTATTATTATCAAAAAGAATGAATTATTATCATTAAATAAGCATATGTAGACATAAAATTATCAAGTGAGAAATTCAAAACCTAGAAAAGGCCTCATAAAGTAGAAATAAAGTTGTAAACCAAAAAGTGACAGATTTCAGGAAGGAAATGGAAAAGATAATACAAAATAATAACAGAAATAATTAATTGAAAGATGACCACTGGTAAATAGATATTTCTGAAAATATACTAATAGATAGCAAGAAGACCC
>NW_020837991.1:12752178-12827178 GCF_003676395.1 Aethalodelphis obliquidens | reverse complement strand
AATAACAGTAATGGAATGTAACACATCAAATTAAAAATGTTATAATAGTATGAGGAAGAGGGAGATAAAGAGAGTGAACACACGTGAGGGGAAAAAGTAGGGAAAGTTCTTTTTACAGAAGAATACCACCTAATAAATATAGAATGGATGTTAGAGTTAGAAAATCACTTCTAAATGATAATTTGTTCAGGGAAAGGTCATGAATGGATACCAAAACTACTGAGTGGAAAGTTCATGGAGGAAAAGCTATTCATGTAATGTGCAAGCATCATCCCACTTTTAACTACAGGGAAAAATGTACTTTACAATGAACATATATCAATTACCTTGTAAACAGCATTGTTAAGGATGGGAAGAAGTGTAATGGCATGTTTCCTAATATGAAGCATAAGAGGTATCCAATATCACCTATATAATATTCTTGCCAAAAATATTAGCCTAAATTATATCATTTTTAAAAATCAGATAAATCAAAAATACTCTACATATCAGACCACTGGACCAAGAGTCTTAAAAATGGTCAGTGTGGACTTCCCTGGCAGTCCAGTGGTTAAGACTCCACCCTTCCAATGAAGGGGGCACGGGTTCAATCCCTAGTCAGGGAAGTTCCGCATGCCACATGCCGCAGAAATCCCTGCCCCCAAAATGGTCAATGCTGTAGAACTCAAGAAAAGATAGGATAACTTTTACTTTAAAAGAGACTAAAGAGGTGACAACCCACTGCAATTAGGTAGATAGGTAGATATGTAGATAGATAGAAAGATAGATATAGATATATAGATATGGAGATATTTGGGTTACTTAGGGCAGTGTGGAAATTAGAATACATACTATATATTTAGATGATATTAATGTTGTTATTCATAGGTATGATATGCAATTTGCTTATATGAGAAAATACTGTTAATTTTGAGAGATGTATACTGAAATAGTTAGAGCTGAAATAGTTTGATGCTCTCAACTTCCTTTCATATGATTTAGCATATGAAGAAAGGGGGAGAGCAAATATTCAAAATGTTAATGTTTGGTGAATCTAGGTAACGGTTTTATGGGTATTCATGTACTATCCATTAACCTTTCTGTAGATTTGAATATTTTCTTAAAAATAAAGGAATTGAATGAGATACAATTTCACACTCATTAGTTTGACAAAAAATTAAATAGTCTGATGACATTAACTGTTGGTGAGGAAGTGGATAAAATGTGGAGCAACAGAAACTCACATTGCTAGTAGATTCTAAATCGGCACAACTTTGGAAAATAATGTCACTATTGAGTTAGGTAGGAGACATTCACCTTTTGACCAAGCAGTCCCATTTATCAGTGTTCATCTCAAGAAAATCCTGTCACACGCACCGGGAGACAGTAATAAAACTGTTCATAGACAACTTGTTTTTAAGAGCGAAAATTTGGAAAAACTCAAATGTCAAAAAATAAATAAATTTTACTGTATTCATACATACAATAAAATACCATATATCGGGCTTTCCTGGTGGCGCAGTGGTTGAGAGTCAGCCTGCCGATGCAGGGGATGCGGGTTCATCCCCCGGTCCGGGAAGATCCCACATGCCGCGGAGCGGCTGGGCCCGTGAGCCATGGCCGCTGAGCCTGCGCGTCCGCAGCCTGTGCTCCGCAACGGGAGAGGCCACAACAGTGAGAGGCCCGGGTACCGCAAAACAACAACAACAAAAACCATATAGCAGTGAAAATAAACTATGGCTACAAGGGTCAGTGTGATCTCAGAAATAAATTATTGATGATTTCATCAATAGTGATGATATTTAATGATCTCAGAAACAAATTATTGTGTGAAAATAGCAAATCATATAGCAATGCACATCTGTAAAGGTTAAAATAATGTAACAGAATCTATTTGGAATGAAGTTTGTTTGAAATATTTTATTTAAAGCTTTCCAAACTGCATAGCTGTCGATCATTTAGATGAGAGTTAACAAGGTCCTGTGTCTGTACCAAATGCCCAGATGACTTCCTATGTCAACATGATGATGCACACGTAATCCTCACCTGGAGATGTTTTCTGAATGGTTTTCCTACACATAGGAATAAAGGCACCATCTTACCTGCATCTGTGTTTATGCACATGTGGATATATTCTTAAGATTGAAAGTGAGAAACTCAACATTAGCTGAGAACTAAAGAATTAAAAGTAACACAGGCGGTTAGTACTTTTGTGCTGACCAGAGAGATACTGTTTAAATAAGAAGAAAATCAATATATTCTATTTCTTTGCAGAGTAAAAGTGAGCAAATTACTGTGCGGCATCTGACATCAGGAAACTGGGAAGTGATAAAGATCCTGGCGTACGATGAAACGACGCAAAAAATGTGAGTGGTTTTGGTTCTCTAGTCAGGTTGGAAGTCACTGTCGTCAAATGCAGTCTTTTCTGCTAGATTTATATTTTGCTTACCATGGTCCTAGTCCAAGTAGCCTGGCCATGTAAAAACCTTTTCTTTAAGATTCTCCCTATACTTCACACAGAGAGATACTTACACAGACAGTTGCACAGACACATGCACACACACACACACGCACACTCAGAGAGATTGAGAGAGATCATGGAAAAGTGTGACAATATTTTAAGAAAAAATATGCGTTTCCCAAATGGATCAAGTCCTGCCGTTAAATAATAGAAGAGCTCTTGCCTGTTCTTTGACAGTTTGAAAATTCAGGTGAAAACTCGGTGTGGCAAAAATTGATTGGTGCCTGATGTTTGTGTTGTTTTCTTTCATGGGCAGTTACTTTCTGAGCACCGAGTCGTCTCCCAGAGGGAGGCAGCTGTACAGGTAAGCAATGTGAGAGGATCTTCCTGCACAGGTAGATTCCTCAGGGGCCATCTACACAACATAATGATGGAATGGAGAAGTCTGAAGTTTCCTTTTTGGTATGGCTAGGAGAGAACCAACTCAGTATGACAAAACCCCACACTCTTGGCCCAGTCCCTCAGCTTTGGACCACTGTGAGCGTAAACAATTGGAACTGAAATGGAGATCATCTTATTCCTCCTTTATTTTTTCCCTCATTTGTTTTTACAGTCTCAAAATGTCTTTTTTTGTTTTTTTTTTTTTTTGAGGCTTGCTTTTCTCAACTACCCACATCACAGGCATTTACATATTTTCCCCAGTAGGCTTTTCTTTTACTATGCCTCATTTATATTTTCATGGCATTAATGTTGTACACATGTGATGTATTCCCGAACAAAATAAAAGCATTGTGAACATTTAGTAGAGTGGATCAAGTGGCAGTTTCTCTCCCCCACCCCCCATAATGTGTATAATCCATTGACTGTTATTTAAGCAGGAATGGTCCTTGCTTACCTAAATAAAGCAGTGGATGGGGACTATTTTCATCTGTCCAATTTTCCCGGATGAAAAGTTATATTCATAAAAGGGGTTAAGGTCATACCTATTTAGTGTTAAAAATGTCTCTTCACTCAGAAAGCTTTCACCAGGACCTCCCAAGAATGACTTTTATTTTTGTCTGGCAAGCAACTTACAATTATAGACTCATATACACTTTCTAATTTACATTTCACAGATCCATTTTTAAAGTGTCAAAACTGCCATGGCATATTCTCAGTGGAAATTCATCATGTTTGAAGAAGTGTCACCAATGATTCTTACCAAGTAGCCTAGACTTTCCTTTAGGAGTAAAAATGCATGTTTCAAGTACCTTAACTCTCTCTAATTCATCCACACACTCTTATTTATGCATAAATTGTTTTAATCTGAAGCGAGCCTCTCCTTTTTATCACATATCCCAATATGTCATCTTCACATTCTTCGTTTTTTTTCTCTTAGAGTCTGGAACACATGTTCTCAATTCTAATGGCTTCCAAAAGAAGAACAGCTGTTTATTTAAAGAGAATGATTCTAATTTTGGTTTAGAGGTCTTGGTTAAAGTACCGGTCGCTTTCTCTTTTTGGTTACCTGAAGCTTTTCTTTCTTGAAACTTATACAGTGGTTAATAGTGGCAGTCAAGAACAGTCCTTTAGAGATGTGGAAATACTGGACCAATGTCTTATTCTTCTCATTTTGTAAAACTCTTAACGAAAAATGACAGCGCCAGAAAATTAGGCTTGGCTAAACTCAGCTAGCAGCGCTGCCTCATCCTCTCTCTCCTCCCTCTATTAACCTAAAATGTGATTTGAATCACAGTGGGTTCTTAGATTTGTTTGCTTGTCTTATGTCCCCAGTGACTGAGGCAGAGCAGTACAAAAGTCAATATATCTATGACCTGTACTAGTGCAGAGGGCTGTGTTATAAAGAAAATGTAGTACCAATAAATCTCCCTTTAAATGGCTCATCCAGTGCCAGTTTGTTTGACTGTAAGATAATATTAGTGTTTGACCCAGAAAACTCAATCATTGTCTTGTCCAGGCTATAAAAATAATAATTGGTTGATTTAATTTATGGGATTAGATGCTTCTGCAGAATCAGAACTGCTAGCATATTCGGTGTCATTATTTTGTCTCAAAATGTGCTTTTCTCTATTTTAGTAATTCATAATCCAAACAATGAGAAGATACCAACATAATTTTTAGGAAACTTGGATCTGAAAAATTATATGGAAGAGTAGAGAGAGAAAAGGTTTTAAATTCTAGTTATGTCACTAAATAGCTGTGACTAATAGGGACTGGCACACATTCATAGTTTCTGTGGTGATAGTTGTGCAACATTGTGACTGTAATTAATGACATTGAACCATTTACTTGAAAAATGGTTAAAATGTTGAATGTTGTTTTACGTATATACCACAATTTAAAAGAAAAAAAATGGGTATGATTTGTCATAATGATGAAACTAGCTAATGTGTTTAAGTGCCTAGTATATTAATCACCTTGACTAGAAAAGGAAAATTTTGGATTATAATGAGCCCAAAATGTTTCAAATGTGAAGCTGTGACTTTGTGAACTATACTATACTATAGTATGTGTTTTGTTCCAAAATGAAATGGAGAATATTTTGTCCAGCCAAGTTTTAAAAAATGTATCATCAACAGTGTTTTCATTTAGAAGCATAGATAATTTATAATTAATCTCTATTTATAAAATAAATGAATCTGTACATGAAATTTAACTTTGGGTTAATATTTCAAACCCTCTAACCTTAAGCACCATTGTTTGTAAAATAAAGAGATGAGTGCTTTTCTCTTTATCTATCTCCTTGATGTCTCAAAGCATGTATGAGTATTAACATTATATATATTATCATACAAAAATAGCTTTTCTTTTCCAAAAATTCAGTGCAACTATTTAGTGGGACAAATCTGGTACTAATATCAAAATCTAATGTTGAATTTAGGAAATCATGAGCTTTTTATATGTGTGTGACTTGTGAAAACATTAGTTCTTCCAACTAATATTATTGCTGGTGACTTTATGCTTGTCTCTGTGGGTAATTTCTTTTAAGATTTTACAAAGAAATATCTATAAAAATATAAATAAGAATAAGTTATATTGCATCCTGTGACAATCAGTTTCTTTGTAAGCATACATACATATTACATTCATATAGGTGTACATAATTTTAATTTTATTACAGAGAAGAAAAATGCATATGTCTTAACATTAGTAATGGGAATTGACTTTGTTTGCATTTTTATGGTAAGTCATAATTTACAAGGAACCTCAGCTGAGTAATTCTGTAGCTTCTTTGTTTATGTCAATATTTAAATATAGATCCCACACATTCAAGGACCTGGAACAGTAGCATTTCTAACTTTCTTTTTCTTTCCCCAGTGCTTCTACTGAAGGATTATTGAATCGTCAGTGCATTTCATGTAACTTTATGAAAGAACAATGTACATATTTTGGTGCCAGTTTTAGTCCCATGAATCAACATTTCTTATTACTCTGTAAAGGTAATAGATGATTTCTGATAAAATTTATTTTATTCATTTTATTTGATCAGTATCTATTACTATCATTAGTAATGATTACCCTAGCTGTATGATTTGATATTCTTAGTTTATGTAAGTTTTTGTTAAAAAGTTATAAATTAGGGGTTTATTGAGATAGAAATTGTATCCATTACTTTATTTAAAAGATAGAAATTGGGAGTAAGTCAATATGTGCACATACACATGATCAATAAGTGCTGGTAGACATGGACCTTTTAAAAAAGTGAATAAACATATTTACATCAGCAAAGTCAAGCTAGAATAATAAACTAATTTACCTAGACATTAGGAAAAGCAATAGTTTCCTTATTAAAATAATGGCTTGGTTGTTAAAAAATTTAGGATCTATAGAAATTTAATTCCCAGGGTCTAGTCCCCTTCAATTTTGAGAAATTATGTTCACCCCAATTATTTCTTCTATCCGGTAACTATGCCATAGCCTTACATAGTAGTTTGGTATCTCTAGGTTATACTGATAGGAATCACTGTCCCTTTAATAGGATACTATATTTCCCAGAGATGAAATGGGAGATGTCCTCTTATAATGTGATGGATTGAGTGCTACTGCTTCAGCTGGTACCTTACACATTCGTGTTTTAAGACACCATGAGGAAGAGACCAATACTTTTTCTTTTTAGTTATTTTTCTCTTGACATCTGAAATAAAGTAATCAAAAAAGAGAAGTAGTTGTTGGATGACACCAGAGTAAAACCATTAGACCCCTAGGCAGAGTTCCGTAGAGAAGTGAAGTTTTAAGGTAACATCTTATGGTTACACTTGAATTATCCTGTATATTTGAAATAATTAACAATTCCAGTTAATGTATTTTTAAAATAAATATATAATTAGTTCCAATTTTTAATTTATCTTGTGGGTGAAATATTTTTTTTGCTTTTATTTTTAGTTTTTTGAATTTTTGAATTTTATTTTATTTATTTTTTTATACAGCAGGTTCTTATTAGTTATCTGTTTTATGCATATTAATGTATACATGTCAATCCCAATCTCCCAATTCATCCCACCACTGTCACCACCCCCACCACTTTCCCCCCTTGGTGTCCATACGTTTGTTCTCTACATCTGTGTCTCTATTTCTGCCCTGCAAACCGGGCTCTAGAGCGCAGCCTCAGTAGTTGTGGTGCACGGGCTTGGTTGCTCCGCGGCATGTGGGATCTTCCCAGACCAGGGCTTGAACCCGTGTCCCCTGCATTGGCAGGTGGATTCTTAACCACTGTGCCAAAATACTTCTAATATACATGCATTCTTTCTTTCTTGGCTAAGTGATAAATAGAATTTAATCTTGAATGAGTGGATGAGGGTTCACAGGGTTGTGAATCAACTTTCTGAACATCAGTGATGATTCTATAAAAGACTAGATAAAAAGAGAGTAAAGTGCATAAGATTGGCTAAAACCATAGAACTATAGAAGTATAGGGCATTTTGGAGAAGGGAGAATTGTAACAATAATCCTGCAAATAGTTTCTTTCCCCGTATATTCTTACTTCTCTGAATAGAATATCCATAGAAAGGAATGAAATCTAATAATCGGGTTTCTGTTTCATTATGTTTTAACTATGAAATGTTATATTTGGAAAAAAGAACTCTATCATGTAATCTTCCAGTAGTTATTACTTAGATGTCTTTAAAATGTTTATACATACATTTCTAAAATCTAGGTCCAGGGGTTCCAGTGGTCAGCCTACATGACACGGACAACCCAGCAAGTAAGTACATGAAGACAACATCATGGTTGGCATTGGTCCTTAGTATTATATTATTTATTCTGACTGTTGTACTCTACAGAGCCTTCTTCAAAGGAGGCCCCAGCCTGAGGAAAGTAGCATAGGCACCATCAACTTGACCTTGTGTGTGTAAGAGAAACATTAAAGCAAATGGTTTGAGCCATGTTACAATTGGAGTTGGTTCTTATATGCCTGAAATAGGCTATCTACTGTATCTTAATTGAATGAGGAGTGATTGATGAAACTCATTTAGATATATTTCAGCCTACTGGCCCCTTATACTCTGGTTCATTCTTCCTTGAGCCTCATATAAATTATTCCTCCAGAGCAACACATTTACTTTTGGGAAAAATTATTCAGTTGTCCATCATCTGTTGAGCGAGGACTTACTTTATCAGGCAATATGACAGAGGCTGGGTGTTCATTGCTAGTAAGATGTGGTCAATGTGTTTAAGAACTTTAATAGTAGAGTGTATAAATACAAACATGGCTGAGCTGATCTTAAAAATGAATACCCAGGTTGCTTCCTGCCTCCCTGTTTCCTTCTTTTCATCTATCCTTCTTTTCCTTCTTTCATTTAAAAACTTTATTTAATCAACAAAACTTTATTTAATCAACACTCTCATGCTCTAATGATTTACCATAATCTAGTAAATGAGGCTTATATTTTTTAACACATTTACTCCTCAGAACACCCCCTGATGTTGTTAATTTTGTTATCCTTTTTTAAAGATGAGGGAACTGAGCCACAAAGAGGTTAACAAACTTGGCTAGAGTCACTCTAATATAACAGGTGGCAGCGCCAAGAATCAAATAAGATCGTCTGACCCCAGAATAGGGTTTATTATCACTACCATACAATGGTAGCTCATTCTACTGTGTTTTTGTCTGTCTCATCACATACTTAGGTTTAAGTAGTAGTCTTACTTAAATGCTTTGACTTAAAGGAGAGACAGGCATAAAAGTAAAATGTTGAATGACAAATATCATTTTTAGAGGACACAGAAAGACCTTTTAGACTCTTCAAATACCACCATATGGAGACTTCCTGCCTTTTCTAGGGAAAGACAAAACTTCTAAATAGTTAATGGAGTTCTGTGTGGTTGGAAATCAGTTAGCACATCTTTTAGTTTCTACTTAGTGTAAATCCTAAAGCGGTTATGGTAAGCAAATTAAATCTGTTGAATATTAACACTAACGGCAACAATAATGATAACAAATACAGTTTATTTGATAAAATAGAAAGAAGGTTGAATTTCACAGATAGAAAAATTAGTGTATAAAGTGAGTCCACCACATACCTTTTGTGGATATAATCTCATAGAATCAATTTCCTTGTAAAAAAAAATAGCAAATGAAATTTCTGTGAGGATGAGATACATTTGCAACATAGACACTCAATAAACAGCAACTATTTGTGTTACATTGCATATTCTGCCAAAATGATATATTTTTTTAAATCCCCAACCTGACTTTAATTAATTTTATTCTACTGTTAAAAGGCAATGTTGTTTTCTAATAACTTTTGTTTCAAATCATGACACACTTTCCTCTGAGGGAAACCTTTCTGATTTTCTCATTTATAAGTGAATTCTGATAGTCTCAGGATCAAGAAAAACAAAAAGGGACTGTGAACAGTGATCAGGTGCTTAATTTTATTTTCAAAAGACAATTATTTATTGAGATAAAATTTACATTTGATTGCAAGTAAATCTTTGGGTTAATGGATCTTTGGGTTAATGGATCTTCAGTTTAATATTCATTAAACTAATGAATCAGTCATAACTCATTTTGGGGCCACACGAAGCAGAATAAAGCATGAAAAGTATATTGAAAAATGAAAATATTTAACAAACATGGAAAACCTTTAAACCACCAGTTATCAAAGAAATGCAAAGTAAAACACTGCCAAGTAATTTTTCCTAACAAATTAATAACATCAAAAAATTTACATTGCTAATGAGGATATAATGAGGCTCTCATAAATTGCTGGTAGAAATATAAATTACAGCAAATCTTTTGGAAAAAAATAACCATAAGCCTTAAATCTTTTATATCTATTTACCCAATATTTTTCCTTTTAATAGTTTATACTAAAGAGATATTTAATTATAATGTGATGGATTGAGTGCTGCTGCTTCAGCTAGTACCTTACACATTCGTGTTTTAAGACATCATGAGGAAGAGACCAATACTTTTTCTTTTTAGCTATTTTTCTGTTGACATCTGAAATAAAGTAATCAAAAAAGAGAGAAAATTATAACCATGCTACTGATGGTAGTGAAAAAACATAATAAAAATAATAAAAGGGGTGATTTGTAAATAAACTTTAATGGAATACTGATTGGTGCCCTGAATATCTTCCATTTGTCTTTTCAGAGCCACTTTTAACTGTTTTTCTCTCCCATGGCCTCTACCCCAGCAGGAGTTTGTACTGATGACTTAAGTTCTGCTGCCATTTGGCTGCCAATTGGATCCAGCTAAAATGAATCCTATAGGTGACTGAAGAGAGGCAGAAAAGTGACTTTGGAGTCTATTTCTCCAGTGCTATCCCTGTGGAGTCACCCAAGTTGCTCTGACGCTTGGGTGAAGGTCACTGTGGATCTTTCATTCAACCAACTCCAAGTAACTGCTCTCTCCTCTTGACCTGCTGGCCTAGCCTTTGTCATAAGCCCTGGGTTATGGTACTACCCCTTATGACCTCCCTGCCCTTTGTCCTATATTTGTAAATACTCCTTTATTAAAATTTCATCAAATGGTTCTAATAGAGTTGCCACTAGTTCCCCACTAGGATTAAAAATAAAAATACATTTTTAAAAGTCAATTCTTCAAAACTGTTTAAGCTATAGTTCTAAGTGTTTAAGGAGTTCAAATATTTATGCCACTTAAACAAAATTATTTGAAAATGCATATTAAAATTCCAGAAGAAAATATTTGAAAACAGTAAAAGTCTTGTATTTGCCTGGCAGCCTTTCAGATGATTTTTTGTTCTTTTTTCTTAAGTATTTTCCTAATGTTCTACAATGAACATATATTACCTTTATAATGAAAAAGAAACCCTTCATTAAAATGTTCAGTGACGAGATTGGTTCAAGATGGCAGAGTAGAAGGACATGCTCTCACTCCCTCTTTCGAAAACACCAGAATCACAACTAACTGCTGAACAATCATTGACAGGAAGACACTGGAACTCATGAAAAAAGATACCCCACATGCAAAGACAAAGGAGAATCCTCAGTGAGATGGTAGGAGGGGCGCAATCACAATAAAATCAAATCCCATAACTGCTGGGTGGGTGACTCACAAGCTGGAGAGCACTTATACCACAGAAGTCCACCCACTGGAGGGAAGGTTCTGAGCCCCACGTCAGGCTTCCCAACCTGGGGGTCCGGCAACGAGAGGAGGAATTCCTAGAGAATCAGACTTTGAAGGCTAGCAGGATTTGATTGCAGGACTTCGACAGGACTGGGGGAAACAGAGACTCCGCTCTTGGAGGGCACACACAAAGCAGTGTGTGCATCAGCACCCAGAGGAAGGAGCAGTGACCCCATAGGAGACTGAACCACACCTACCTGCTAGTGTTGGAGGGTCTCCTGAAGAGGCAGGGGTGGCTGTGCCTCACTGCAAGGACAAAGACACTGGCAGCAGAAGTTCTGGGAAGTACTCCTTGGCGTGAGCCCTCCGGGAGTCCACCATTAGCTCCACCAAACAGCCCAGCTAGGCTCCAGTGTTGGGTCACCTCAGGCCAAACAACCAACAGGGAGGGAACCCAGCCCCACCCATCAGCAGACAAGTGGATTAAAGTTTTACTGAGCTCTGCCCACCAGAGCAACAGCCAGCTCTACCCACCACCAGTCTCTGCCATGAGGAAACTTGCACAAGCCTCATAGATAGCCTCATCCACCAGAGGACAGACAGCAGAATCAAGAAGAATTACTGTCCTGCAGCCTGTGGAACAAAAACCACATTCACAGAAAGATAGACAAGATGGAAAGTCAGAGGGCTATGTACCAGATGAAGGAACAAGATAAAACCCCAGAAAAACAACTAAATGAAACGGAGATAGGCAATCTTCCAGAAGAAAATTCAGAATAATGATAGTGAAGATGATCCAGGACCTTGGAAAAAGAATGGAGGCAAAGATCTAGAAGATGCAAGAAATGTTTAACAAACACCTAGAAGAATTAAAGAACAAAAAAACAGAGATGAACAATACAATAACTGAAATGAAAACTACACTAGAAGGAATCAATAGAAGAATAACTGAGGCAGAAGAACACATAAGTAACCTGGAAGACAGAATGGTGGAATTCACTGCCAAAGAACAGAATAAAGAAAAAAGAATGAAAAGAAATGAAGACAGCCTAAGAGACCTCTGGGACAACATTGAACACAACAACATTCACGTTATAGGGGTCCCAGAAGGAGAAGAGAGAAAGGACCCGAGAAAATATTTGAAGAGATTATAGTCAAAAACTTCCCTAAAATGGAAGAGGAAATAGCCACCCAAGTCCAGGAAGTGCAGAGAGTCCCATACAGGACAAATCCAAGGAGAAACACACTGAGACACACTGTAATCAAATTGGCAAAACTTAAAGACAAAGAAAAATTATTGAAAGCAGCAAGGGAAAAATGACAATATACAAGGGAACTCTGATAAGGTTAACAGCTGATTTCTCAACAGAAACT
This sequence comes from Aethalodelphis obliquidens, assembly GCF_003676395.1. Taxonomy (NCBI): domain Eukaryota; kingdom Metazoa; phylum Chordata; class Mammalia; order Artiodactyla; family Delphinidae; genus Aethalodelphis; species Aethalodelphis obliquidens. The sequence goes on along the minus strand of NW_020837991.1, from coordinate 12,814,828 downwards.
CTACAAGCCAGAAGGGAGTGGCATGATATACTTAAAGTGAGGAAAGGAAAGAAACTACAACCAAGATTACTCTACAGAGCAAGGACCTCATCCAGATTCGATGGAGAAATCAAAAGCTTTACAGACAAGCAAAAGCTAAGAGAATTCAGCACCACCAAACCAACTCTACAACAAATGCTAAAGGAACTTCTCTAAGTGGAAACACAAGAGAAGAAAAGGACCAACAAAAACAAACCCAAAACAATTAAGAAAATGGTCATAGGAACATACATATCGATAATTACCTTAAACCTGAACGGATTAAATGCTCCAACCAAAAGACACAGGCTTGCTGAATGGATACAGAAACAAGACCCATATATATGCTGTCTACAAGAGACCCACTTCAGACCTAGGGACACATACAGACTGAAACTGAGGGGATGGAAAAAGATATTCCATGCAAATTGAAATCAAAAGAAAGCTGGAGTAGCAATACTCATATCAGATAAAATAGACTTTAAAATAAAGAATGTTAAAAGAGACAAAGAAGGACACTACATAATGATCAAGGGATCAATCCAAGATGAAGATATAACAATTATAAATATATATGCACCCGGGCTTCCCTGGTGGTGCAGTGGTTGAGAGTCTGCCTGCAGATGCAAGGGACACAGGTTCGTGCCCCTGTCCGGGAAGATCCCACATGCCGCGGAGAGGCTGGGCCCATGAGCCATGGCTGCTGAGCTTGTGCGTCCGGAGCCTGTGCTCCACAATGGGAGAGGCCACAACAGTGACAGGCGTGCGTACCACAGCAAAAAAAAAAAAAAAAAAAAAAAAAAAAAATATATATATATATATATACACACACCCAACACAGGAGCACCTCAATATATAAGGCAATGGCTAACAGCTCTAAAAGAGGAAATCGACAGTAACACAATAATAGTGGGGGATTTTAACACCTCACTTACACCAATGGACAGATCATTCAAACAGAAAATTAATAAGGAAACACAAGCTTTAAATGACACAATAGACCAGATAGATTTAATTGATATTTCTAGGACATTCCATCCAAAAACAGCAGATTTTACTTTCTCTCAAGTGTGCACGGAACATTCTCCAGTTTAGATCATATCTTGGGCCACAAATCAAGCCTCAATAAATTTAAGAAAATTGAAATCATATCAAGCATCTTTTCTGACCACAACGCTATCAGGTTAGAAATCAATTACAGGGAAAAAAACGTAAAAAAAAAACACATGGAGGCTAAACAATACGTTACTAACTAACCAAGAGATCTTTGAAGAAATCAAAGAGGAAATCAAAAAATACCTAGAGACAAATGACAGTGAAAACACGATGATCCAAAACCTATGGATGCAGCAAAAGCAGTTCTAAGGTGGAAGTTTATAGCTATACAAGCCTACCTCAAGAAACAAGAAAAATCTCAATTAAACAATCTAACGTTACACCTAAAGGAACTAGAGAAAGAAGAAAAAACAAAACCCAAAGTTAGCAGAAGGAAAGAAATCATAAAGAACAGAGCAGAAATGAATGAAAAAGAAACAAAGAAAACAATAGCAAAGATCAATAAAACTAAAAGCTGGTTCTTTGAGAAAAAAATCTAAATTGATAAACCATTAGCCAGACTCATCAAGAAAAAGAGGGAGAGGACTTAAATCAATAAAATTAGAAATGAAAAAGGAGAAGTTACAACAGACACCACAGAAATACAAAGGATCCCAGGGGACTACTAAAAGCAACTCTATGCCAATAAAATGGACAACCTGGAAGAAATGGACGAATTCTTAGAAAGGTATACCCTTCCAAGACTGACCCAGGAGGAAATAGAAAATATGAACAGACAAATCACAAGTAATGAAATTGAAACTGTGATTAAAAAATCTTCCCACACACAAAAGTCCGGGACCAGATGACTTCACAGTTGAATTCTATCAAACATTTAGAGAAGAGCTAACACCCACCCTTCTCAAACTTTTCCAAAAAATTGCAGAGGATGGAACACTCCCAATCTCATGGTGAGGCCACCATCACCCTGATACCAAAACCAGACAAAGATACTACAAAAAAAGAAAATTACAGACCAATATCACTGATGAATACAGATGCAAAAATCCTCAACAATATACTAGCAAACAGAATCCAACAACACATTACAAGGATCATACACCATGTTCAAGTGGGATTTATCCAAGGGATGCAAGGATTCTTCAATATATGCAAATCAATCAGTGTGATACACCATATTAACAAATTGAAGAATAAAAACCATATGACCATCTCAATAGATGCAGAAAGGCTTTTGACAAAATTCAACACCCATTTATGATAAAAACTCTCCAGAAAGTGGGCATAGAGGGAACTTACCTCAACATAATAAAGGCCATATATGACAAACCCACAGCAAATATCATTCTCAATGGTGAAAAACTGAAAGCATTTCCTCTAAGATCAGGAACAAGACAAGGATATCCAATCTCACCACCATTATTCAACATAGTTTTGGAAGTCCTACCCATGGCAGTCAGAGAAGAAAAAGAAATAAAAGGAATGCAAACTGGAAAAGAAGCAGTAAAATTGTCAGTGTTTGCAGATGACATGATACTATACATGGAGAATCCTAAAGATGCCACCAGAAAACTGCTAGAGCTAATCAATGAATTTGGTAAAGTAGCAGGATACAAAATTAATGCACGGAAATCTCTTGCATTCCTATACACTAATGATGAAAAATCTGAAAGAGAAATTAAGGAAACACTCCCATTTACCATTGCAACAAAAAGAATAAAATACCTAGGAATAAACCTACCTAGGGAGACAAAAGACCTGTAATCAGAATACTAAGACACTGATGAAATAAATTAAAGGTGATACCAACAGATGGATAGATATACCATGTTCTTGGATTGGGAGAATCAATACTGTGGAAATGACTATACTACCTAAAGCAATCTACAGGTTCAATGCAATCCCTATCAAATTACCGATGGCATTTTTTACAGAACTAGAACAGAAAATCTTAAAATTTGTATGGAGACACAAAAGACCCCGAATAGCCAAAGCAGTCTTGAGGGAAAAAAACAGAGCTGTAGGAATCAGACTCCCTGACTTCAGACTGTACTACAAAGCTACAATAATCAAGACAATATGGTACTGGCACAAAAACAGAAATATAGATCAATGGAACAGGAAAGAAGGCCCAGAGATAAACCCACGCACCTATGGTCAACTAATCTATGACAAAGGAGGCAACGATATACAATGGAGAAGAGACAGTTTCTTCAACAAGTGGCACTGGGAAAACTGGACAGCTACATGTAAAAGAATAAAATAGAACACTCCCTAACACCATACACAAAAGTAAACTCAAAATGTATTAGAGACCTAAATATAAGACCGGACACTGTAAAACTCTAAGAGGAAAACATAGGAAGAACACTCTGACATAAATCACAGCAAGATCTTTTTTGATCCATCTCCTAGAGTAATGGAAATAAAAACAAAAATAAATAAATGGGACCTAATGAAACTTAAAAGCTTTTGCATAGCAAAGGAAACCATAAACAAGATGAAAAGACAACCCTCAGTATGGGAAAAAACATTTGCAAATGAATCAATGAATAAAGGATTAATCTCCAAAATATATAAACAGCTCATGCAGCTCAGTATTAAAGAAACAGTCAACCCAACCCAAAAAGGGCAGAAGACCTAAATAGACATTTCTCCAAAGAAGACATACAGCTGGCCAACAGACACATGAAAAGCTGCTCAACATCATCATTGTTAGAGAAATGCAAATCAAAACTACAATGAGGTATCACCTCACACTGGTTAGAATGGGTATCATCAGAAAATCTACAAACAACAAATGCTGGAGAGGGTGTGGAGAAAAGGGAACCCTCTTGCAATCTTGGTGGGAATGTAAATTGATACAGCCACTATGGAGAACAGTATGGAGGTTCCTTAAAAAACTAAAAATAGAATTACCATATGACCCAATAATCCCACTACTGGGCATATACCCAGAGGAAACCATAATTCAAAAAGACACATGCACCCCAATGTTCATTGCAGCCCTATTTACAATAGCCAGGTCATGGAAGCCACCTAAATGTACATCGACAGTTGAATGGATAAAGAAGATTTGGTACATATATACAATGGAATATTACTGAGCCATAAAAAGGAACAAAATTGGGTCATTTGTAGAGACGTGGATGCATCTAGAGACTTTCATACAGAGTGAAGTAAGTCAGAAAGAGAAAAACAAATATCGTGTATTAACGCATATATGTGGAACCTAGAAATTTATAGAGATGAACCGGTTTGCAGAGCAGAAATTGAGACACAGAAGTAGAAAAAAACGTATGGACACCAAGGGGGGAAAGCAGCCGGAGTTCGGGGTGGTGGTGTGATGAATTGGGAAATTGGGACTGACATGTATATACTGATGTGTATAAAATATATGACTAATAAGAACCTGCTGTATAAAAAAAAAATAAAATTAAATAAAAATAAATGTTCAGTGACTAGGAAATGATATATATATGTAAAATTTTGCTTAGTATTTCAAAGTTTTTTGTCTCATTGCTATCTTTCCTTTTCCTCTTTTTATATTTTCATTTTTTTCTTTTTCCTTATGTGTATATGATTTCTTTTGCTTTAATTCATTTTTCGTCTCTTCCCTTTCTTCCTTTCTCTCCATTGCATCTCCTTCTCATCTCTCCTTATACTTCCTCTCTAATATTTTCTCATCTCTCCCTTTCTTCCTTCTTCCTAATTTTATGTTCTCATTTTAATCCTCTTTTCCTCCTCAATCGTACAATTAAAATCATGTCTTAATACTACCTTGTCTTCATAATGTTTCACAAAAAACTATGATTGAAACATATGTTCTGAATTTATCATGAAAAAAACTCTGTGTGCTTTTGAAAATGGTGTATTTTCTTCTGTATTTTTTTTCCTTAAATATAATTTTATTTCTCTGTGACTTTATTTCTCTATTTCTTTATTTCTTTATTTCTCTCTTTATTTCTCTGGGTTGATTTTTTTTTTTACCATGAGCAAATGAATACCTTTGATTTAGAAGTAAAAAAATTTCACCTACCTCTTATCTCATGTAATTTATTTTTTCCCATTCATTTTTGATAATGAAGAGAAGCCATGAGAAATTATTAGTATATTGCTCTCATATCGCTGCCTCTAGCTGTATTTATTCATTCATTTATTTAGTTAGCTAGTCACTGTAATACAATAAACTATTGTCCACTTATAAAAATATTTATCCAACAAGATGCTCTCTAGTAAGGTATAAAGGTAAAAGTTTAATGGGCTTTAGTCTGTAAAAATTGCTGCCTATGTCATTAACAAATATCAGGTGATATTGGTTTCTAAATACAAAAAGAATGCTTTTATCCACAATTAAGTTCATTAAGTGCATTTTTCTGACAAGTCTTACATTATAAATGCTGAATCTTTAATGAAAGTGTATAAAGTTGAATTATTCACATTTTAAATTTTATAATTGAATATTTGCTATAGATTCTTTGAAAATATGCTATTATTTAAATAATCTGAAATTTCTTGTATCAGGGAGATAGAAGAAATCTGTGAGAACATCTAATTTCCCAAATTTGTATAATAGAGGACGACACTTATTTATAAGAGAGGTGGTTTGGTGTGCCTGAAATCACACAGATTCACAGTCCAAAGCAAGAATCAGAAAATTTAATGGTTATAATAGAATACAATAATTTTTCTGGTAGAAGTGGACACAGTTCAAAAAAAGAGGAAGTCAGTGGAAAGCATTTCTGGAAGAAAGAATGTGAATACACAATCATGAGGAATGAAACTATTTACACTTGCAAGATAAAAGTTGTTCAATGTGGCTGGAACAAAACATTTAAGATAAATCAAAGGTATAGGCTATAGGGCAGGCTGGAGCCAGATCATAAAAGCCTTATGTTTCATCCTAAGGAGTTTGTAATTAACAATAAAGTGTCAATGATAAACCATTGACAATTAAAATAATATTCTTATTCTGGCCATGGAGTACCTGAAAGTAGACATGGCCTCTTGGCAAAAAGAAAGAAAAGAAAAGTGAAACAGAAAATAAAAGAATTTTTTTTTTCAAAAATAACTGGATAAAATACATGAAACAACACTTTTCAAGCATGGGACAAGAGTCACAGTAGGCCTCTGATCCCTGAAAGAAGGGAAAAAAGTCAGGTGAATGTTGTAATTGTCCTGGCTCTCTGGCTAGAATTATTTTTTGAATTCTAGGGTAAAGAGGAACAATTAAATAAGTGTATAAGGGTATCTCAGAGTCACAGTTGAGACAGAAATTGGCGTTCAGAAGGGTTGAAGATTCTGGAATGTTGGGAAGGTGGACAACACTGGAGCACAAGAAGAGACAGAGAGAGAGGACCCCAGGAATCTGCATAGGGTTACAAGGGATCATCTTGCATCTGTTGCTGAAAATACCTAGCTGAACATACATAGGAAGATAGTCTAAGCCTGGGAAAAGCCAGAGCTCACACAGTGCTGGAATATATTAAAGTTCCAAACAGTCAGAACACTGGAATGTTTAGGAGAGATCCCAGAAGAGTCATGCCTTAGTATTAGAGCTTAACAAGTCAGAGAGCAAAGGTCATTCAAACTAACACTAAATAAAATATTTTTTAAAGCTTTCAAATAATTAAGCTGGGGCTTCGCTGGTGGCACAGTGGTTGAGAGTCCGCCTGCCAATGCAGGGGATGCGGGTTCGTGCCCCTGTTCGGGAATATCCCACATGCCGTGGAGCGGCTGGGCCCGTGAGCCATGGCCGCTGAGCCTGTGCGTCCGGAGCCTGTGCTCCGCAACGGGAGAGGCCACAACAGTGAGAGGCACGCATACCGCAAAAAAAAAAAAAAAAAAAAAAAAAAAAAGCTGACCTGCAAATAGCTTAAACATCTGCTATAACACATGAATATTGATGCAAAATTCCTTAACTAAATAGTAGCAAGAAAAATCCAGCAATTTATAAAAGGGTAATATATTATGACTATGTGGGGTTTACCTGAGGAGTCCATGATTGCTATGATATTCAATAATTAATCAATGCAACCTACTATGTTATACTGTCAACAACTCAAAGGATTTATAAAAAATATTTGATTAAAAATGAAAAACAACAATAATAATAAAGTAGTAATAATAACTGGGCCAGAAGAAAAAAAAATTATTTCACTTGATGAATGGTATGTACAAAAATACTACAACTGACATCATACTTAATGTTGAAGACAATGCATTTCCACCAAAACTGGGAAAAAGTAAAAATGTCTGCTCTCACCACCTCTTTGCAACATTGTATTAGAGGACTTAGTGAAATGAGGCAAGAAAAAGAAATATAGGTAAAAAAAATTGCCTTTATTTGCAGAAGATATAAATAAAACAGAACCAAATAAACAAACAAAAAAAATGGAATCCACACACACTCATAATACTATTAGTAATAATGAGTGAATTTATCAGGGTTATTACAATTATAGGTTAATATACAAAAATCAACTATTTTATATACTATAAGGCAAGGCAAAATTTAAAAATAGTTAAAAATAACTACTTAAAGTAACATCTGAAACTATGTACTATATACTATAGTATACTATATACTATATACATCTAATAGAAATGTGTCAGTCTGCTAAAATGAAAGCAAACATTTCTGGAAGAAATTAAAGACTCAAATGGATATATACATGCATACATATTTATGGATTAGAAAGTTCACTATTTTTAGTATATAAAAATCCCCAGTAAATCTATATTTTTAATATAGCAGTCAAAATTCCAGCAAGTTACTGATGTTTCTCTCCCTTCATGTTTTGCCAGTTTTCTCTCTTTTTTTTTTTGGTTTTTATAAAAAAACCATTTTAATATTTTCTATTGCTATATTGTTGAATGCATTAATCTTTTCTTCTGCAGTATCTAATATGTTGTTAATCCTATCCAGTATTTTTTCATCTTAGATTTTATAGTTTTCATGTGTATCAAATTTTTCAGTTCTTATTTTTAGAATTTTAACTTGTTTGTTTTTAAAATGTCTTTCATCTTTCTCCTTAATATCCTCAGGCTTTTTTAAAACTTAACACATGGAATGTAATTATAATCTCTGTTTTAATGTCATTATCTATTATATGCATCTGTGTCATTTCTGGGTTCTTTCTATTGAATAAAATTTGTACTCATCATGGGTGATATTTTCCTGATTTTTTGCATGCTTGGTAACTTTGTATTAGAATTCAGGCATTGTGAATTTTAAATCATTGGGTGCTACATAATTTTGTATTATTTAAAATATATTCTTAAGCATAACATTAACATGATCAGATTTACATTTTGAAAACGTAAATGCTAATTCCAAGTATAAGGGGCAACTGGAGACAATTTCACTGGAATAAAGAAGCTGAGTTAGAAAACTTGTAATAAACCAGAAGAGAATTTATGAGAGAGTAATCGGTGACTAGCACAGTGCCTGTCAAATGGTAATGATGGATAATTATTTGTGTTATACTGTTTCTTAATCAACACATAGAGATTATTTACACTATCCTTTTTGACTTACAGAATATTTTATATTGGAAAGCAATTCTATGCTGAAGGAAGCTATCCTGAAGAAGAAGAGAGTAAAGTCAGAAATTAAAACGCTTCATATTGATGACTATGGTAAAGTTTTGTGCATGCTATGTTATTCAAAAAAAAAAACTTTCTCTGCACCTTATAGTTTTACATATAAATGACTCTCCATCTTTAATATTTTGCTCTTTCTTTAAAAGAACTTCCTTTACAGTTGTCCTTTCCCAAAGATTTTACGGACCGAAACCAGTATGCTCTTCTGTTAATAATGTAAGTATTTTATTTGTTTTTGAAATAAAGGAACCTAAAGAGTTTAGAATTTTTCTTATGTCTCACATGGCAGTATTCTGATTAAAAAACAACAGAAGAAGTCCTATATGTGTAGATAACTGGGACAGCTGTCAGTTATATGAGTTCCTCAAGGACACCACCACTAAATAATATGGAAGGGTGTGTAATTGCTTGTGCTTCTTGCATCCCAAATTGCACTCGATGTTACTCCTGGGAATAATGACACATATAGTTTGGTTTATGGATGTCTGCTTAGCAATTACTCAAGCTCTATGCTCCCTTTGTTTTCTTTCTTTCTTTCTTTCTTTGTGATATATTTGTCATATCAAAGTTATACTAGATTTGTAAAAGCCATTTTTTTTTAATTGTGGTGAGAGCACTTAACATGAGATCTACCCTCTGGACAAAATTTTAGGAATACAATACAGTGTTGTTAACTACACGCACAGTGCTGTCTAGCAGATCTCTAGAACTTATTCATCTTGCATGACTGAAACTTTATACCCATTGAAAAGCAACTCCCCATCCCTCCTCCCTCCAGCCCCTGGCAACCACCATTCTACTCTCTGCTTCTATGAATCTGACTATTTTAGATGCCTCATGTAAGTGGAATCATGCAGTATTTGCCCTTCTGTGACTGATTGTTTCACTTAGCATGATGTTTTTAAAGTACATCCATGTTTTCACAGGTAAGCCTTATGTTTTCTATTAGTTCTTGATGCAGCATTGAGGAAACATTTATTTCCATTGTTGAAAAAAATTGTTATATTTATATTACTCTTACCAGTTTTCCCTCCTGGATTTAAGGTCAGCAGGAGGCCACTCCTGTCCTCAGAAGAACCTGACTCTTAGGTTTTTCCAACTTGGAATTGAATTCATTCATACTTTCTATGAGATTATATTGTGACTATATACTACTGGGCACAGAGGCCTCTAACATCTATTGGTTAACTAACTTGATATTGATGTAGAATTGTATTCCTGAGAATTATTAGTTATTTTCCTTATTAAGAACACAGCCAACATATTGCTATGACTGTGCTTAAAATTGTCTACAATTGTTCAGACCCTTTTTGGAAGAGTAGAATAGAAAATAACATAACTTGTTATGACTATTGAATGTGGACAGTAAGTATTCAGTCTGCGGAATCCAACTGCCTGGCTTCAAATTCCAGTTTTGTCATTTGCTAACAGTGTGTCCTTGAACAAGTTACATAACCTCTTGTGAGGTTCAGCTTTTCCAAATATAAAATGAGCATTATCATCCAGCCTATGTTTTAAGGCTGCTTTTTAGATTAAATGAAATAACATATAAAATGCCTAGCACATGTGAGTCTTATAATTATTGTGATTATAATTCATTCTTTTTTATATAGATTGCATTGATTTAGATCTTTTGATAAATAGAAGCAATTTGTCATTTCATTTTAATAAGCCAAATAATACAGAAAATACAATACTTAATATTTTCACTCACTCCAGTGTTTATTCCTAACTCTAATACCTTGAGCTATCTTTGTTTCTTATGCCAGGACCTTTCTCCTTTGTCCCTAATAGCCAGAGGCCCTGAAATTTCTTGGTATCTTCCTGAGGAAGTTCTTATTTGCTCTTTTCTTATCTTAACTCCTTCTCCTGTATCTTCTCTTTCACTTAGTTGTCTTTAGTGCTTTTTTTTTAATCAAAGTATAATAAATTTTAATTGATTTACAATGTTTCAGGTATACAGCAAAGTGATTCAGTTAATCTATTATAAATATACTTAATCTATTATATATATATATATATATTTTATACATAGTGTATATATGTTTATCCCAAACTCCTAATTTATCCGTCCTCCCCCATTTCCCCTTTGGTAACCATAAGTTTGTTTTCTATATCTGTGAGTCTATTTCTGTTTTGTAAATAAGTTCATTTTTATCATTTTTTAAGATTCCATGTATAAGTGATAGGGTATGATATTTGTCTTTCTCTGTCTGACTTCATTTAGTATGATAATCTTTAGGTCCATCCATGTTGTTGCACATGGCATTATTTCATTCATTTTTGTGACTGAGTATTCATTCCTATTTGAACTGTATGTGTGATTTATTGGGGAAATATCTCAGGCACTAAAATGAGAAAAAAACTGAAAATAAAATTCTCAACCTCATGTTCTCTCTCAGTCATATCTCCTTTTGGGAAAAGGGATTGTTCTTTTTATTCACTGAGAAATGAGGCTTCTCAGGGAAAGGAACTCTACAAGGCATCCTTCCTTGAAGCATGACTTACATATGCAGTTGGATGTGTAGACAGTTCTTCCCATTCACATATCCACTGGCTCCACAGTGTGTCAGACTTTGGGGGAAAAAGTAGACAAGAGTTCACATTCTCTCTGTAGCCTTGAGTCAGAGAAGCCAACTGGCTTGTCCTGCCATCAGATTTGTGCTTTGGTCTGGGTGATTTTTAGTTCATAAGAAGAATATAAGGAATTGCACAACACTCAACTCTCTTATTAGAAAGGAATAGTCAAGTGTTTTTTAGAGGCGGGAGAGGAGAGTAAAGGTACTGGCTTAGGAGTCAGGTAGGCCTGGGTTCAAATCTCAGCTCAAAGATTTACCAGTACATTGCTTAATTTTCCTAAGCTTCAGTTTCCTTATAAATAAATTGAAGACAAAAACATGGACTAATATATATAAACATGTCACCATAGTGTCTAGAAGAGCATAAACATTTGCAGTTGGTGTTTAATAAATTGTAACCATAAACATAGTTATTATTAGAAGTAGTAGTCATTTTAATATTTAAAAGTATCAATATAAACATTTAATAATATATTTTAGCATCCATAAAATTATTTAATAGACATTACTAAAGCAGATAAAATAATATAGTTAGGCCTATAGAGTTTAATTTGCCACTTTTTTGTTGAAAAGAAGAATAAAAGTATTAATTCATTAGTTTTCATTTGTTTTTATATGCTGATTATACTAAATATTAATTTAATTTATCCAAATTCCTTGATTTTTAGAGGTAAATTCTCAGAAGTTTCACAGAATATGACTTACAAAGCCAAACAGGATTTTTTTCTTTTTTGATTCTATATTTATAAAATGATCGATTGCTTTAAGCTACATGATCATTCCTAAAATATTTATGCTTGGAAACCCATATAGGTCAGAATGGCTTAAGTGTAAAGTGTCTTTTACCTGTTTTTTAGAAGGTTTATAATTTAAGGGTATTTTTTTTCTTAAGTACTGTGTTCAGTTATAAGTGGACTCCACACTCGAAAAAAGAAAATAATTGTCTTTTTTTCCCTAAATGGACAATTTGACAGTGAAGAATAGTAAATAAACTAATATTTAAATGAGGCTAAGAGATGATTTAGTGATTTTGTTGTCACTACTTTATTGCTATTCTGTGCAGTGCCTCTAGTACCTGACAGGCTGTGAGTCACTTCTTCATCTATAGAGATGGGTTCGCGTCCAGGAAATTCTATAGTGAATGCATAAGTTGGAGACTGGCTGCAGCAATCTGAGGAGGTGAAGGAAGACTGGCCTTGAAGAAAGTAGCCTCTGGCTATCAGGAATCATCTTTCTGCTAAATTTTCATTATGGAACCTCAGAAGAAATGGTCCTTTGAGGACCTCTCTGTGAGTTTTCTGAAACTCAAACCTAATTTCATGGTATTGAAAGTACAAGTGAATCAATGGCAACCAAATATTTTACTGTAATAGAAAATCTAAGAAGCATTGCCACTACAACTGTTTCTCAGTGGCCTCAACTTACAGTAGCCTCTGTGGGGTCATGACCCCTTTTTCTTTTTTTACTCCTATTGTCCTTTCTCCAGTCTTTCTCCTTAACGTTATATTGAGTACTTAAGAACCCAGTAGTCTATATTCACGTTCATACCTATTCTATATGCATCTAGTCTATACTGTATATACTATATCCATCTATATCCATTTCAGCATGTATCTCCTTGAATTATTGTTTCTTATGTTATTCTTATTTTCTACTCCTATATATGTAACTTAGTACAATACAAATTTACCATGTTGCTTTTATGTGCAAGAAGCTGTGCTAATGGCTGAAATGGCATCTTGAAATCTGTAATCATTTTTTTAGATTTGTGTTATCTCCGCAATACCTAGCACACATGGTGGAACCTTATGAAAACTTACTAACTAATCTGTAATTCTTTTAATAGTGCAAGACTGAAGATTACTTGAGAGAGAGCCTACAGTTATAGATGTTTATTTGATAAATTAATGTAAATCTAAAGGCCTAGAGCCTGATAGGAAACAATCTAAACAGATATACTGTTATTAGAGATGAAAGGTGTTTTCTCTGTTCACTGTGTTCCTGAAGACAAGCATATCAAGCTGAGTTTCATTCAGTACCAAGGAATCATCATGTCTTCCCATTTCATACCCTTTCATGTTCAACTTATCCACGCCACCCTTGGCACAGGTGTAACGCAGAGAGGCAGTGACTGTTCAACACATTACATTAGTTTCCAGAATGCAACATCCTTTATCATGCCCTTATGACTTAGTCTCATCTTGCTGAACTCATCTTCCTTGAAATCCTAATGAATTCTTTTTTTTTTTTTTTTTGTAGTACGTGGGCCTCTCACTGCTGTGGCCTCTCCCGTTGCGGAGCACAGACTCAGGACGCGCAGGCTCATTGGTCATGGCTCACGGGCCCAGCCACTCCGCGGCATGTGGGATCTTCCCGGACCGGGGCACGAACCCGTGTCCCCTGCATCGGCAGGCGGACTCTCAACCACTGCGCCACCAGGGAAGCCCCCCAAATGAATTCTTGATCATCCATCAAGTCTTATCTTCCTGAAGCTTTCTTTCACCCTCTGCATCAGCCCATCTATATCCTATAACAATCTCCAATCTATGCCTCCTCCTACAGGGACAGCCTTCTGTTCAAAGTCTTCCATATGTCTTGAATCATATTGATCATATTGTTACTTTTCCCACTTTACCCCAATTTCATAGGATGTTTTTATATACTATTTAGGGAATTTCTGATTCCCACTAGATTTTGCACCAATGTTTCTGAAGGAAAAATCCACGGTCTAGAAGTGAGTATTTAGAGAAACAATTTATAGAATGCCTTATGAATATTTCAGCATCTTAAGAAAACAGAAATGTTAGAAATCTTTATTTTAATATAGTAATATATTCCATGTATTAAACAATGCCTTATTCATTTATGTCTTCCTCACAGCAACTAGTTTTTGCAGAGTTGCTCCACAAATTTGTGTTGAGTGAAGAGACTGACAATGGCCAGAAATCAGATGAATATGGTTATTACTACAGTTTACTACAGTTTCCCACTAAGCCATTTTAACTGGAGAGCATTATTCATTTTTATCTAGATATTTTCATCATTTAGTCAATGTTATTCATATCAGAGTCCTAGGACTTGGTCATCTTAATGGAAGTAAGCTGTTTGCCAGCTCTTTTTGTATAGTTATTCTGTTAAAAAGCAGGGTATAATTGGTACATTCATAGTGAGCGAAATTATCCAGCTACTCATCTCCAGCAGTCAAGTTAACATCACTACTTTTTTCATACACACATTTTCCTTTCAAAAAACAATATGGATATTATTTAAAATGTCGAGTAACATTAGGTTCTTGGGACCATAGTGTCTTGTCTTGACCTTTGAACCAATGGAGTCCTCCAAGAGCCCACACTCTTCTTCAAGTCCCACACCAGGCATAGAGCATAACTGGACGAGTCAATTCTAATCTGTCACTCTGCTCTCTACCTACACTTCCTTTTCTGTAATGTATTGCTATATCCTCTCTCTTTCAGTTTCTTTTCCACTCTGCTGCTAGAGTGAACTTTGTGAGATCCATATCTGAAAATGTGGCTCTCCTGGGAAAAATTCTCTCATTGTTGTTCTCCAATTGATTAAAAGTTCACATTTCCTAACACAGCATACAAAAGTCTTCATCTGTTTCCCACATACCTCTCCATCTTCATCTGGCTCCACTTACCCTCTAAAGAGACATTTAGTGCTCTAGATATTTTTAAAAACTGTTTTAAAAATGAAATACCAGGGGCTTCCCTGGTGGCGCAGTTGTTGAGAGTCTGCCTGCAGATGCAGGGGACACGGGTTCGTGCCCCGGTCTGGGAAGATCCCGCGTGCCACGGAGCGGCTGGGCCCGTGAGCCATGGCAGCTGAGCCGGCGCGTCTGGAGCCTGTGCTCCGCAACGGGAGAGGCCACAACAGTGAGAGGCCCGCGTACAGCAAAAAAAAAAAAAAAAGAAATACCAGCTTCTCAATCATTTCTCTGTGTCTTTTCCCACAGTCTCCCAGTAACTTTAGTTTCTATTAAGACTTCGAGATGTATTTTTACATAATTCTATACACACCTCTGTTATAACATGAAACCACACCAGATTACATATATTTACTTTGCTGTCTCTTCTTTTAAACTATAAACTCATTGCTGATAACAACCCTTTTTGTATTGTTTTACCTTAACACAGTGCTTAGAGCATTATTTATGTTCATAAAATATTCATAGAATGAATGAATAAATGAGTGTATGAATGAGTGAATATATGAATGAAGGAATACATGAATGAATAAACAAAGAAATCAATCAACCCTGAGTTAGTCATCAGGAATGAGTTAAATCAAAGTAGAGAAAAAGAGAAATAAATTATGAGAGTTTATAATGTGTTAAATCAGCCTTTAGGATGAGTCAAGTTTTCTGCAGTTTAATTTTTCTCAGAAAAACGAGGTGTTTCTCATTTCTCTTAAAATCTTTCTGGATAAAGCTAAATAATGATTGGTTTTCATGCTATATTTTTACTGTTTCTCTTTTACATTTGATTATTGAGATTATCTTCTTAAAATTATAGGATTTAATAATAGCTACCGTTTATTAAGTGTTTATTGTACAAGGGGCATCATGCTAAGGATATATAAATGCCATCTTTAATTCTTACAGAGACCAAGTGAGGTAAATATCACTTTCCTCAGTTTAACACAAGGAAGCTATGACTAAAATATGGCATGGATATTAACTCCAAGATCATGGGCAGGACAAAATTAGTGTTTGAACTCAAAGGTTTTTTCAATTTATTTTTCAGATCAAAAAGCTCTGCTGTTTCTATTACACAATACTCTACTTACATATCGCATTGCATGATAATTATTATTGGAAGATTATCAAAAATGCTGTCCAGAATCAATAGGGACTTCTCTAAAACCAAATTCATATAACCTTTCGTTCTTCCCACTTAACAGTTTGTGATAATCTCTAGAATGTAACATTTTCCACCTGTACCGTGTTAATGCTTTGGTGTAAAATAAAGATTATAAAGGACAAATTGTGGGATTGGGATAGACATATATACACTACTATGTATAAAATAGGTAACTAATGAGAACCTACTGTATAGCACAGGGAATTCTACTCAATGCTCTGTGGTGACTTAAATGGGAAGGAAATCCAAAAAAGAGGGGATGTACGTATACGTATAGCTGATTCACTTTGCTGTACAGCAGAAACTAACACAACATTGTAAAGCAACTATACTCCAATAAAAAGTTAATTTAAAAAAACCATGAGTAAGTTCCTAGATAGTCCACGTGAAAGATCAAATTCTCAATCCACACTATTTCATAAAATTCCAAATTCTAATCAGAGGGTTCACTTTATGGGAAGTCTTTACTCTCTTCACTTACTATGTGGATTCATAGACTTTTGAGCAGATCAGATTGTTAGAAGTAAGTTTGTTTTGTTTCCCAAGAGTAAAGACACACATATTCCAAAATTTCTATAACATTATTTGATTATCCACTTGTTCATGCCAAATACATACCCATTTCACTCTCAGTTTCTTACAAAGATAACACATTTGCTAGATGTAAATGGACAAGAGAGATAGCTAGTACTTGTCTCAGTGAGTCATTACTGCTTTGCCATGTAAGGGGGGTCAAACTTTAAATTTTAAGTTTCTGACTTTTCTCATTCTTGTTCATGTTGCTCATTTAAGTGAATGTAAAATGTACTCACACTGTAATACCCAGGAAATGAAGAAGAGAAAAGACAGTGGCATTTAATCTTGGTAATGGAAGGAGGGAAGGTGATCATTACTTTTTATATTATTCTTTAACAGATTAGAGCTTGTTCTTTCACAGTTTATAGATAATGCCTCTTAATGTCAGTATTAATTTCTTAGTACTGTTTAAAACTGTACACACTCAAAGTTGATGTATTAAGAAAATGTCACAGGGAAAAAAATTCTAAATTTACAAAAATGTGTATGTAATATGTAAGACATAATATTCTCTTGACTATTCTTTTAAATTGATAGATTTATGTACATATACTAGTATAAAAATATATAGTCACTTCTATGACTTACATATTTATACTATTTTAGCTCTTTTCCTCTCTTAATACAGGTCTCAGATATTAATGGTTTCATATGAATGACATGAATGATGTGATATGGTTTCATATGAATAATGTCAATTGATTACCTTTTTGAAACATACAAGTATATTCTATATTTAAAGATATGCTTCCGAGTGCTTTTCATAAGAAATGTTTCCTAATTCTGTTTTTTTTTTTTTTGGTTTGGATGGTCACATATTAAGTCATAAATGTAAGGGTATAACTATAGTAGATCATTCTTTTCTTCTGTTTTAATTATTTATTTTTTTCTGAAATCTATGATAGAAGAAAACATTAACTATGTTACTAATTTGGCATGTCTTTGAAAGGTTAAACTAAGGATACTAAAAATGGTGTTTTTCTCCTTTGGTAATCCAACAAAGCCCCAAGCTGAAGGAGTGCATCAGTGACATTATGTTACTTATTCATAGTTAGCACTACAGTTATTATTATTTCTGTTTAACTAACACAATAATGTAAGCTAAGATTAAAATTACCTGTGTTTATGTAGCCACATTTTTCAGTTGATAAATTGACATTTAGAATCCAGCTAAAGGATTATAGTTAGGGAAAATGTATTGTATAACCACCATGTATTATTGAAGGTGAATGATGCCCTGTCTATGATAAAATGAAGGTTCAAAGTTTGTATATAATTAGTATCCATCCCTATATTATAAATCCATTGCAATCCATGATATACATCCTATGTATTGTATGCCTCAATGTTACACTCAAAACATTCTCATGCTGAATTGTATTCTACTTTAGAAAATGAAAGGAGTTCTCTGGGGCTCTAGTGGTTAGAACTTGGCACTTTCACTGCCTTGGCCCCAGGGTTCAACCCATGGTTGGGGCACTAAGATCCCACAAGCCGTGCAGCACACACACACACACACACACAAAATGGAAAATGAAGAAATATGAGATTGTTGTGAAGATTGCCATCAGCTTCTTATTTTAATATACACATACTTCTATTTCTTTTGGAATATACCCATATTCCTTAAGCCAGCATGTAGAATATTTTCCATTATAATATCTAAAGCAGACCTTTTGCATAAAAGATTTACATAACAATTATATTCACATAAAGAATGAGGTAGAGTCTCCTGTCGATCTGTTTATACAATGTGCTAAACTGTCATTTGACTGTGAGTGATTTAGGTGTCAGTGTCTCAAAGGCCAGGGGGTGGATGAAGGGCTTTCTAGCTCAGTGATTACACAACCATCCCCAGCAACTGAAAATTAAGATCAACAAACCCCTTTCTCTTTCGACCTCCTCAACCACTCTGTTAGAAATTATCCCAAATGGAAATTGGCCAACAAATAAGAATTCATGTAGTAAGACTTCGACGGTAGGGATGATTAGGAGATTGGAACTTCCATTTTATTGCACAATTCACAATTTCTGTCTACAAGACATCCCTGAGGCCCTTTTCTGTTGGTTCTCTTCTGATAATTTTATGTGCTGTCTAAGATGTTTATCCCGAGGTTAATTTTGTGTGGATGATACTAACAGTCCATTTTGGGGTTTTGTAGTTGGCTCATTAATATCCGTGCTGTTTAACATTTCAGCCTGTGTTCCAATAAGCTCTTCATTCTTTGGCTTCCTATATCAATATAAATAACTTGATTTAAAGAACTGAATTCTGTTTTTTTTCATTGCTCTAATGATAGTTTTATGCAGTTTTTATATCATGCTAAGGAGCAATCTCTAGCTTCTATTCAAGAGAAATCAAAGAGCAAAATAGAATTGAATTTCCTTCCAGACAAGGAAGAATGCCTTTAGCAGACAGAAATTGACCCTGATATGTGGAAGGCTATTCTACTAAAAATCGAAGGAGGAAAAGAAGAGAAGTGAGAAGAGCAGTAGGGTAAGGATGAAAAAAGATGCAGTTTTATTAACACAAAATACCCTCCCAAATTTGAGATCAAATTTTGATCAAGAAAAAATATTAAATTTATTGTCTGAGCAGCTTCTTGAATATAAAGAAAACTATTGGAAAAAAAATAATGCCTCAAAAAAATAAAAAGACCTAATATCTATGTCATAAGTTCTATAAATCAGAAAAGTATATGAGGGTAACATTCCTCTTGTTTTAGTGGTTCCAGAAGAAGTATATATCTGTGGAATCAAAAGAAAGAATTTACACATACAGAGACATACAAATTACACTCAGATGCATAATCACATGTGACTATGTGTAGAAAGAAATCAGTTACACAGAAAAAACCAAATACATACATATTCATTCATTCTAAGTTAACTGAAAGACCCACCCACTGTGAAAAGTAGAACACTTTTACTGCAACTGAATTTTTCGTCCTTTGGACTGAGCCAAATAAGAAAAACTTGATTTTTATAATATAAAAGCTCAGGACTTATCACTGCAGAGTTGCCTAGGGATGGCCAGGTTTGGGAGCTCAGCTTCCTTGAGAGGAATGGAAGATGAAACAGTCAAGTCCCATAGCATTGACCAGAACATTGGGTTAATATTTAACAAACTACAAACTGGACACTTTGCTAAGCAATTTATATATATATATATATATATATATATATATATATATATATATATAATTTTATTTAATATTTACCATAACTCTACTAGGTAGACACTATTATTATCATCTTCCACACCAAAGCAAACTTAGGCATAGGGAAGGCACTTGTCAAAGCCACTGGGCCTGGGCTCAACTCATTTTGGTTTTACCAACATATTCTTTACCCTTTTCATGATAACACTCTCACATCACTATAAGGTTCAGGTCATTAATATAGGCAATATTTTCTAAAAAGTTTAACATGGGAAAGATCTATGAATGCAAGTATATGAACACAGGTGATGGAGGATAACACAACTTGAGAATTTGTTTGATAAGCCTAACTTTCTATGTATTATCAGGTAGACCACGGGGTCTGGTTAGAGGCATAAATAAACTTGTCCATGTCAAACGCTTCCCTAGTTGTAACTCCATGGAAATTAATTCAGCCAAAAATTATATGTAAACAAACCAGGGATCAGAAACTTGCAGGTTGTATTACATTATAATATTCCTAATGGAAGAAGATGGGGATGTGAACAAGAAACTGTTCTCTGACAGAAAAAAAAGAATGTTATTTCTTATATGATGTAGTATATATATGAAAAAACTCATTCCACCAATCTGCATGTAGGACAATCCTTCCATGAGAGGGAAGTCTATGGATAATAAAATGAGAAATAGAAGGAATTGGCCAAGAAGCCCTTGACCAATGTATGTATCTGCATGTATTGATATATATTGCTTGAAACAGGATAGATTTCATTAGCTTTTAGATGTACTTAACGTTATAACTAAGTCATCGCTGAATATAAATTTTTATAAATTTCAGGTTGAGACAAGACAAATATCGTTTCACTCTACTCATGTCAAACTCGTGTTCTATTGTGAAATGAGTTCTCTCCTAAAGAACAAAATCAAAAGCGCTGACAATTCGTTTTCCTTAAGAATGTACTGTGATGCAGCTCTCTGCAGCATCAGTTTCTTTTCCCTTATCTGGCCTTTCATTCTGTCTGTCACCCTTCTTTCCACACTCTTTTTTAGTTTACTATCTCTAAAATAAAATTGCAACACAGCTCTCCCTGAGTCTAGCTCTTATCTAGCACTTATGCAGCTGAAGTTGGTCTATTCTAAGCCTAAAAAGAGCAAAGAACCAAGATGACAAGCAATTTTCTCTGTCCCCTCCTTCCACAACCCAGTAGACACAGATACCCAGCTGTTGTATAGCAGTTTTGAAATTCTGCCGTGTAGGGAAAAAAAACATTCTGCCATTCAATAGATCACTCATGGAAAGTTCTCTCACTGGTAAATATTTTCCTTGTTTATCTAGCCGAAGTTTTCGTGGTAAGGAAAAGGCTTTTAAAAATGTACTCTACGTGATCTTAACTATTTACAACACATTATTCTATAATGAAAACAATAAATGAAGATAAAAAGAGCGTATAATTGCCAGAGTAACTCAGCATATTGATAACAAAGTCAAAACCTATCCCTTCTGAACGTAAATCCAGCTCTTTTCATGAATTTAAATAGCATTTTGTGAACCTGACCAAACGTACTCCAAACAAATCTCTTCACTTTAATTCAGTTTTTGACATAGATGATGTTTTGTTATGTCATAAAGAAGTGGCTTGTTTTGTCATTTTAAAGGTCTGTTGAATTTTGTGTGTTTTGCTCAGCCTTTTTTCTTTATTTCATTATTTGTTTATATCATGTTCTCTTCATCCACGCAGAGACATTGAGTGTTCAAGGTATTAAAACAGATGTGAACTCTACCCTCAAAGACCTTAACTTCTAAGAAAAGTTTAGTCTTAAGTTGATTTTGCTGCCTGTGTTAGGAAGTGGACACATTTCATATTGCTGTGACCTTTTCACTGCTTAAAACACATGGAATTGTTCTTTTCATACAACTTTCAACAAAATTGTGTGTCCCTATTCTCAACCTTGAAACACTGTTCTTTATATGTCCCCAGAGATTTCTGAGACAGAGAGGGTAAAGCAAAACCATATCAAAAAAAGGATGCGGCAGACACTCAGAGGAAAACAGAGGAGGCACATGAATGGGAGCTCACCAATTCTGCATGGCCAATACATACACGAGTTGTGATACCCATTTATTATATGATGGATGATTTGGTTCACAGTACCTTCCTTGTGGCCATCCCTACAGCCATATATCGTTTCCTACTTCATCAAATAAGTAATATTTTCTTGCCTTTATTTGTTGAAAAAAATTTCTGGTGAACACTTTGTGAAAAATCTCCCCCTTGCTTCTGCAGGTCTCTGGCTTGTTTCTTATACAGACAGTGCTTACCATCATAATCCATGTTCTAATTGATATTGAAATAGATATGCCTGTATTCTGCACCAAAAAAGAAAGAACAACACACCCAACTAGACAGAGAAATGTGTTAAAATTATTGGCTGATAATAGATCATAACATTTTGTGTTCTAACACTGAAAGCAGGTGAAGCAGAGCAAATGAATGAAATTGTATATTTTTCCTGGGTATTGCGAGCATGAGTAAGGAATTGAGTTTTTGCTTTGAAAAATCTACAATCACCTATTAATCATAAGTTTGAAAAATGTGCCTTATTTTAAACTATATTTTTTCTTTTCTTTTTTTATTGAAGTATAATTGATTTACAGTATTGTGTTAGTTTCAGGTATACAGCATAGCAACTCAAGTTTTTTGCCGATTATGCATCATTATAATTATTGTAAGATATTGGGTATAATTCCCTGTGCTATACAGTAATTCCAGGTTGCTCATCTATTTTATGTATGGTAGTTTCTATCTGTTAATCCCATACTTCTAATTTGTCCCTCCCTCTCTCTCCCCTTTAGTAATCATAAGTTTGTTTTCTATGTCTGTGAGTCTATTTCTGTTTCATATATAGATTTATTTGTATTTTTTTTTAGATTCCAAATATAAGTGATATCACATAGGGTTTGTCTTTGTCTAACTTACTTCGCTAAGCATACTATTTTCTAGGTCCATCCACGTTGCTGCAAATGGCAATATTTCACTCTTTTTTATGGCTCAGTAATATTGCATCCTATATACAAACCACACCTTCTTAAGCCAATCAACTGCTGATGGGCACTTGGGTGGCTTCCATGCCTTGGCTATTGTAAATAATGCTGCTATGAAAATTGGGGTGCGTGTATCTTTTGGTATTATGGTTTCCTTTGGATATATGCCCAGGAGTGGGATTGCTGGATGATATGGTAGTTCTATTTTTAGTTTTTTAAGGGACCTGTATACTATTTTCCATAGTGGTTGCACCAATTTACATTCCCACCAACAGTGTACAAGGGTTCTCCTTTCTTCACTCCCTCTCCAGCATTTATTGTTTGTAGATTTTTTGATGATGGCCATTCTGATTGGTGTGTGGTGATACCTCATTGTGGTTTTGATTTGAATTTCTCTAATAATTAGTGATGTTGAGCATCTTTTCATGTGGCCTGTTAGAATCTGTATGTCTTCTTTGGAAAAAATGTCTAGTTAGGTCTTTTGCCCATTTTTTTAATTGGGTTGTTTTGGTTTGGTTTTTTGAGCTGTTTGTATATTTTGGATATTAACCCCTTGTCGGTCGCATTGTTTGCAAATATTTTCTCTCACTCAGTAGGTTATCTTTTCATTTTGTTAAAGGTTTCCTTTGCTGTGGAGAAGCTTTTAAGCTTGATTAAGTCCCATTTGTTTATTTTTGCTTTTATTTCTTTTGCCTTGAGAGACTGATCTAAGAAAATATTTGTATGATTTATGTCAAAGCGTGTTTCGCTTATGTTCTCTTCCAGGAGTTTTATGGTGTCATGTCTTACATTTAGATCTTTAAACAATTTCGGGTTTATTTTTGTATATGGTATGAGGGAATATTCTAAATTTCATTGTTTTACATGTAGCTGTCAAGCTTTCCCAACACCACATGTCGAAAAGACTGTCCTTTCTCAACTGTATATTCTTGCCTACTTTGTTGAAGATGAATTGACTATAGGTGCATGGGTTTATTTCTAGGCTCCCTTGCCTTAGTAACTAACAACACGCTGATAATTGCTCCAAAGGATCTGTTGATTGCACTTTTTAATTTTCTTATGAACCTTTGGTATCTTTGACCATCTAGAAAATGGAAGTCCCCTTGGTATAACAGCTCCTACTGCATGGTATAATATCTTGATCCATAGATATTTCTCAATTTAATTACTGGCCAAAATCTTTTATATAGTTTTCCATTTTGAACTATAAGGAAATATGCTCAGTATAAGTAAAAGTGACTTCAAACAAAAGAGTAATAGTAACAGTTTCTATTGTTCAGTAAATCTAATAATAATCTTATATTGCTTACTATATTTCACAAAGTATTTTCAAATACATGATGCCATTTAATGCTTACAAAACACTTTGAGGAAAACAAGACAGTATTTTACCATTATTAAAGATAAGGAAACTGAGTCTTAGTGTTTTAGTATCTTCCCTATCTATGTTCAGAGTGAAATTGGGACTTAAACTGTCATATTTTTACTCAGCTTAAATGTTGAAGTTAATGCTGTATCTTGTCCTCTGTGAATAATATTCTGTTTTCTAATATTTGCAATAAATCCCCAAGCTTCAAAGTACAGGATTTATTAAGCTTTTTAAGGTCCTTCCATTTTAAACTTCACTGGAGTCTACTTTCCCTGAAACTGTCTAGTTCAACAAGCATTCTCTATGTTCTCCAGGCACCAGAAAGTGTGCCACGCACGGTGATTCATGCTATTTCTCAAATGGTACACAAGTTACATCAGTATCATCTGGGAATGTGGAAAAAATAGCCATTTCAGACTTCATTCTGAACTAGGCAATTGGAATTCTAGGCAAAAGCACATGGAAATGTGTAGTAACAATTCCTAATAATCTGATCAAGAGGTAAATTGCAAAACCTAAAATAAATTAAAAATTAAATTAAAAAAAAGAGATAAAGATGGCAAACACTGTGGAAGGACAAAACAGTTCTATATTTGGAATCACAGGATCACCATTAAATGTGTGATTTAGGAAGGCATGGAGTAGGTCATTATTAAAACCCTTCCGTGGCACAATTTCTTTATTTACAGTGTAGGAATAATAATACATTGGAATGCAATAAGCCATGCAATAAGCCATGCGACAGGCAACTTCCTCCCCAGAAAGGTTAAGTAACCTTTGTTGGTGTATAGTAAATAAGATAAAGGATCTTAAGTGCTTAGATCATAGAAGGCCTTTGTATCAGTTTATTAGGGCTGACATAGCAAAATAACACATACTAGGTATTTTAAACAACAGAAATTTATTTTCTCACCGTTCTAGAGGCTCAACATCCAAGAGCTAGATGTCAGCAGGCTTTATTTCTTCTGAGACCTCTCCTTGGCTTGCAGATCGTTGCCCTCTTGCTGCCTCTTCCCATGTTCTTTTCTCTGTGCATGCACACCCCTAGGGTCTCTCTGTTGTCCTAATTTCCTCTTGCAAGGACACAGGTTGGATTGGATTAAGGTTCACTCTAATAGCCTCATTTCAACTTAATCACTACTGTATTCTGCACCAAAAGGCACTATCTCCAAATACAATCAGATTCTGAGATAGTGGACGTTGGAGATTCAACATATGGATTTTGAGAGACACAATTCGTTCCATAATAGCATTCAGTAAATTTTAGTTGTCTGACATTTTGCCCTATTCCCTACCTCCTTCTTTACCCAACTCATTGGTCCCACACAACCTCTGTATCTGCTCAGTTCTATTTGCTGCCCAGAAAGTATTTCCTTTAGCAAATCAGATAACCTAAAACTTGTTAATGATGATTAATTTGTGTATTGGTATATTTTAATGCTTCAAAGCAACACATTTACATAAACTTGAAGGCCAGTTTGGTGTCTTCACAGGAGAGTGAGTAGGGTGAAGATTTCTAGTATGCAGCCCAACTATAAATGGAGATCTTTTCAGAGAGTTAGATGTTTTGTTACTCTTAAAATCTATCACGTGGACCACTGTGTTTTTGAACTGTACCTAGGTTTGGACCTAGATCATCTGTGTGATTTTATGAGAGTCTGCTTTTTTACCTGTTCTGTATTCTGGAAAATAAATTATAAATACCATAGTAGTGTGACATTTTAAAATTGTATCACCTTTTCCCTCTGGACAGAATGTTCATGATTTATAATTTGTGTTTCCATCTTTACTTTTAGCTTTCAAATTTTTCAAACATATGCGTGTCTGCTTCCTTTTCTTGCTGTCAAATTTAGTGATAAAAAAGAATTTTTCCTCACTGTTCGCTTAAATTCTTCTCAGTGAGAATTACTTCACAAAAAACAATTCAGGAAATATTAATGCAGTATTTCTTTTTGAATCTGACGTGCTTTAGGATCGTACATTTCTTGTTAAATTATTATTAAGCTACCATGACTGATTCCTCTCTCTGTCAGACCCTTTGGCCCTTGTATACCATCTGCAAAACATTTCTAAAACACACTGTCTGTAAGAAATCCAATAAAGTAGAGCCTGTATGTCAACTTGATGATCATTCTTTAGATATGCCTATGGAAAGTGTGTGCTTTTTTCTTTATTTTTCTCTTTTTAAAATGGGTTAAATAATTTCTCATAAACAGTTTTAAATTCTGTTTCATATTTTCATTTCATTCAAAGAGCTTTTCATTTGAAAATTTACAAAGGAAAATGACATTTATATTTTCAGGTTTAATATCAAGAATTAAGAGAAATTTTAATAGCCAACATGGATCTTTTCCATAATTTTTAACCAATAAATTTCGACCACATTGTCAGTTGTTCTTGTTTTGGTCAAATGTGTTGATATTTGCAGGGATGAAGAGCCAGGAGGCCAGCTGGTTACAGATAAGTTCCATTTTGACTGGGATTCAGTACTTGTTGGCACGGGTAACGTCATCACAGCACGGTTTGATGGCAGAGGAAGTGGATTCCAGGGCCTGAAAATTTTGCAGGAGATTCATCGAAGGTTAGGCTCAGTGGAAATAAAGGACCAAATAGCAGCAGTGAAGTAAGTGAATGTACATTTTCTTATCGTTTTTCCTGTAATGAGAAACTAGATATGTGATATAGAATACTTAGCATTAGTAAATGCTAAGAAATTTATATTTTAATGATTAAACAATTTTCTAAGTTAATCATAAAGACTATTGTATTTTTTCAAGTATCTTTCACTCTCAGTGACATAATAAAAGAATTATCATACTTCCCCCTCTGGAATTAGAATCCACTTTGGACTTATGAAAATGGGAGAGACCTTAATTAAACTACTATATTATTTATTTACAATACTCCACAATGTCTATTATGGTCCCAGTTAATTACAGTTCTTGAACTTTCACAGATACCTTTCCCACACTGGCATGAAAAAGTGACCTGAGAAAACTAGTAGGTTCTTTAAAACAGTATACAGACATTAGCTAGGATATTGTTAAAATACAGATGTTGATTCAGTAGGCTGGTAATGGGCCCAAGACTCTGCATTTGTAACAAGCTAACAGGTGTGATACCCAAACTACTGCACCACCACTCTGAGTAGCAAGATTTTGGTATACAGGACCCTTCTACATGAATAGAGCTGCAACCACTAAAGCAGTCTCGTTTGACCTCTGCTTTGTTCTGTTTTGTTTTCTTTCTTGTTGCTAAGAATGGATTTCTATGGTTCATTTAACTCAAGAAGTCATAGCTATAATTTTTTCTTTTTTCATTTCAGATTTTTACTGAAACAGCCATACATTGACTCCAGAAGATTAAGCATTTTTGGAAAGGTAAATAGTAGAAATATGGGTGTGTACATTATGTGTTTGTATATGTACTTGCATAACTACTTTCCTCATCTTACTATAATTTCTCTGTATTATCCTTTAAAATATAATATTGTAATTAATATTATATAAATTCAGTTATTTATTAATCTGGCAACTGTTTACTGAGTATCTTTAATTGATGCATGGTGTTAGAAATAGAGCAACAATAGGACAAAAAAAAGGAATCATTTTCAGGAAGATTATCTTCTAAAGAGGAGAAGGAGAAAGTAAATGGATAAATGAAAAACATAGTTTCATCTGGTATTAAATCTTATAAGGAAAACAAACCAAGATAAACTTGACGGATAAAAGATAATTACAGGAAGGGCCAATGTTATTAAATTGAGTGGTCAAGTAAGGCCCCTCTGATTTAAGTGATATTTAGGCTGATACCTAAATAACAGGAAGGAGTCAGTCATGCAGCTCTATTGAGGGAGCAATTTCTCTAAAGAAGGAACAAGCACCACAGCCTTGGGGAAGACAACATGGCTTAGAAACTAAAAGGTGCCTGGGGGCTTCCCTGGTGGCGCAGTGGTTGAGAGTCCGCCTGCCGATGCAGGGTACACGCGTTCGTGCCCCGGTCTGGGAGGATCCCACGTGCTGCGGAGCGGCTAGGCCCGTGAGCCATGGCCGCTGGGCCTGCGCGTCCGGAGCCTGTGCTCCGCAACGGGAGAGGCCAC
Organism: Aethalodelphis obliquidens; assembly: GCF_003676395.1. Classification (NCBI taxonomy): domain Eukaryota; kingdom Metazoa; phylum Chordata; class Mammalia; order Artiodactyla; family Delphinidae; genus Aethalodelphis; species Aethalodelphis obliquidens. The sequence goes on along the minus strand of NW_020837991.1, from coordinate 12,786,442 downwards.
AACAGTGAGAGGCCCGCGTACAGCAAAAAAAAAAAAAAAAAAGGTGACTGGAATGCATAATTATGTCTTCTGTGCTTACTGTATGATATTTACTTCCTTTTAAAATTTTTTTATTAAAGTATAGTTGATTTACAATGTGGTATTAGTTTCTGGTGTACAGCCAAGTGATTCAGTTATTCATATATATATATATGTATTCTTTTTCATATTCTTTTCCATTATGGTTATTTAGAAGATATTGAGTATCGTTCCCTGAGGATATTTACTTCTTATAGCAATAATTTTTATGTCAAGTTCAATATCATCTTCACAGTAAGAAATTAAACCCCATATAGATATTTATTGAGCACCTAGTTTATACATATCACTGGGCCAGACATTATAAAGATACTAAGATGACAGGAAAGAGATTTTGTACTATTTTAGTTTAGAGACAAAGCAAATTCTTGGCCTTCATTGATTTAAACGAAATACGTTCTACTCTTCATAATGAACCCAAACACTCATGACAGCAAGTAACTGGTAGTTTTACTGGGGCACAAACTTTAGTGGTGTACACTGACAAGTAGGTCCATGAAAATCTACTTAACACATAGTAAAATATAAAACAACATGCATCACTACCATTCTCCCCCCACTTCAATCTGCAGTGCATCATGTTTTTGCTATATTTAATTCTTGGTGTCAGTAATATTTAAGAGTTCAATAAAAATATTTTGTGAATAATGCTCCTCTCACATAAGTACAAACAAACAAATAAATAAAAGCCCACCACTAGCAGTAAAGATATTAGTGAAAAAATGAAAATATCTAAGAAAGTGATCATTCCAAAGAAATGAAAATGCTATAGATGCATCAACAAGTGCATATAGTAAAGTCTTATCAGATGCTGCAGCATGGATGAAACTTGAAGACATGTGCTTGGTGAAGTGAGCCAGTTACAGAGGGACAAATACTGTTTTATTCAACTTACATAAAATATCTAGAGTAGTCAAGTTCATGGTGGTTGCCAAGGCTGGAGGGAGGAAAAAGGAAAGTTGTTTTTTTAATGGGGGTAGCATTTCAGATTAATATGAATACACTTGACATGACTGAGCACTTAAAAGTGGTTAAGATGGTAAATTTTACATTATGTGTTTCTTACCACAGCAAAAGATGCATATCGTAGAGAACATTTTACCCTTTCGTGGTCCTAATATACGTAATAATTTACAAAGGACTTAGAGCTTATGTATTTCAGGGCTGTACTTGTTTGTATACACATAAATGAGTATAAAAGACCAAAGGAGCTATACAAACATTTATGAATATGGAAGTTTAGCAAAGATTTGGAAAGTTGTAAAATGCATTATGAAGACAGTGAAACATGAACTGGATGTTGAGAATCATTCAGCAAGTAGAAGACAAGGAGAAGAGTTTCATGTAAATGCAGTGTCAGTGAGGAGAGCCTGTTTGGAGAACATGAAATAAAGTAATTGACTAAAATTAAGGCTCACATAAGGAGGTGACAGTTGACAGCACTGAGAGGAAGCCTGGGCACAGATCTCAGTGAGTCCTCCATATAAACTAGAAAATATAGATGTTCGTCTAGAAACATGGGGAAATAAAACTGGAGCCTTCAGGTTTAGAATTTCAAAAATCTTATGTTTGTCATTGTATTAGGGTCTGTAGCATTGTATTAGGGGACTGCTGAGTCTCAGGCAATTTACTCTGGCAATCTAAATATAGGATAAACTGACATAGGATATAAACAAACAAAAACATAACTAGATATATTTTAAATGGAAAAATATTCCATTTCGATTTAAAAAAATATGCATATCTTTGACTAAGTTATAACTCAGAAGGTGGCTTTCTTAGCATATAAAAGAATGTTGTTAGGGGCTTCCCTGGTGGCGCAGTGGTTGAGAGTCCGCCTGCCGATGCAGGGAACACGGGTTCGTGCCCCGGTCCGGGAAGATCCCACATGCCGCAGAGTGGCTGGGCCCGTGAGCCATGGCCGCTGAGCCTGCGCATCCGGAGCCTGTGCTCCGCAATGGGAGAGGCCACAACAGTGAGAGGCCCGCGTACCGCAAAAAAAAAAAAAAAAAAGAATGTTGTTAGCTTTAAGACTCAGTAGGTCTTGTGATTTTTCTTAATGTACTTGTTTTATTTCAGTATCAAATTGTGTTAAACTCATAAAATTTGCTGAGGAATTATGTTCTTTTTTTAATTGTTGGGAAAAGCTTGCTTAGAATTGGAGTTAGATTGTAAAGTATCTGGGGTTATTGCTTTCTTTGTTAGAAAAAATTTAATTAATGTTTAAATGTATTTAATCAATACAGGACTATTACGATTTTTCCATTTCTTCTGGAGTCAGTTTTAGTACTTTTTGTTTTTCTTCCAGTTTTATTGAGATAAAATTGACATACAGCACTGTATAAGTTTAAGATGTACAGCGTAATGATTTGACTTACATACATCATGAAATGATTATCAGAATAAGTTCAGTGAACAGCCATTATCTCATATAGATATAACATTAAAGAAATAGAAAAACATTGTTTTCCTTGTGATGAGGACTCAAGATTTACTCTTTTAACAATGTTCATATACAACATACAGCAGTATTAATTATATTTATTGTGTTGTACATTACACCCCTAGTACTTATTTATCCTATAACTAGAAGTTTCTACCTTTTGACTGCCTTCATCCAGTTCCCCCACTCCCCACCTCTATGGCACTACATTAGTTCCTGTTACACAGCATAGTGATTTGATATTTCTATACATTTCAAAATGATCACCAAGCTAAGTCTAGTTACGATATGTCACCATACAAAGATAATGCATAATTTCTGACTATATTCCCCACACTGTACATTTTACACCTGTGACTCATTTATTTTCTAACTGGATGTTTGTATCTCTTAATTTGTGTTTTGTACTTTTAAAAGTATTCTTTCCATTTCATATATTATTCAAGAACATTCTCAAAGTGTAACGTATCCTCTTATTACATGTTTAATCCTTTTACTAGTGGTGGCAGTGTCCCATTTGGACTCCCGGGTTGGCTTATTAGTGCCCCTTTGCTCTTGCTGAAGCACCTCTTCTGCTCTGGGCTGCCTGCACTCACTCTTGCACTTGCTCTTGTCCCCCCTGTCTTCTCCCTTTCATCTCTCCCTCCTTCTCCATGAACCATATTTTGGGCTTAATTTTTCTTCTCCATTTATCTTTGTTTTCTATTTCACTAACGTCTACTCCTCGTGTTATTACGTTTTCTTCTATCTTTTATCCCATATTGTTTTTAAATTACTATGTTGAATGTCTAGCTTATTCGTTTTTAGCATTCTTCCTTTCAAATATAAGCCTTTGAGTTATGAAATCCCTTTGCAGTACTCCCTTAGGTACTTCCCACTGGTACTAATGTAGTACTTTTAAAATTTAATGTATGTATTTCTCAATTTCCAGGGTAAGTATGCCCTCTGAATTGTTTTTATTATTTTTATTCCAATATTTTTATAGAAGTTTTGGTAACTTTCTATAATTGACTTTGGTTATAACTGAATTGTAATCATAGAATTGACTAGAATAACAGAAATCCTTTGAAACCTCAGTTGATTCATGACTTAGGAAAGGAATGATTTATAAAACTTTCACCTCTGCTTAAAAGATTTAGTGTTACATCTATGCCTGTTTAATCAAACTTGCCCATCATGATGTTCAAATCATAAACTTACTTTATGATTTATTTTGTCTCTAATTTCCAAGAAAGCTGTATTAAAATGTCACATTATAATGGTGAATTATTCAGTTTCTCCTTAGTAGGCTAATTTAGTCTTTATATTTTAAGACTATTTTTATTCATTCCCTCCAAGTTCAGATTATTATATCTTCTCAGAGAACTGAATCTTTTATTGTTTTTCACCAATCCAGTTTATTTCTATTAATTTTTTGTTTTATGGATTTTAAAAAAATATTAAAATTACAACACCAGCATTCTTTTGACTAGTACACATTGTTTTTGCTTTTCTATCTTATCATTTTCAAACTTCATCCTCACAATTTAGGTATTTGAAGATTGCATTTATTTATATAAATTGTGATTACCGATACATTTAAATGTTATAGTTTTCATCATTTCTGCCTACTGTCTTATTTGTTCTATTTTTTTCCTTTCTTCCATTCATCTTGATTAAGTTTTTTTTTTCTTTTTTCTCTTTTTTTCCTTTTTATGAATATATTTTTGGTTTTGTTGTCTGCTTTTGCAAGGAATTGCCAAACATGTTCCAAAGGAGTTATATCATTTTATTTTACCAACTGCTGTATATGAGAGTTCCAGGTGCTCTACATCCTTACCAACAGAGTATCATAAGTCTTTTTAATTTAGAAGTTCTCTGATGATTAATAATGTTGATCATTTTTTCATGTGTTTATTGACATATATATATATATTTTTAACACAACTGATTTATTGACCATTTATGTTGTGCAACAGACACTTACATTTTAAGGTTTACTAAATCAGAGGGAGTATATTATAGTCACAAATTTGTCCCTCCCTTTTTTCAACTTTTAAATTGAGATACAATTGACATACTAAAAATCATCATTACACAATAATAGTGTATCTAGAAATGAGATAGTAGAAGTTCTTTCATCTTGTTCTTTTTCAGAATTCTTTTGTCTCATCTAGCTATTGTATTTCTTTAAAAATTTTAGAATCATCTTTTGTAATTTTACAAAATAGACCATGGGGATTTTCATGGGAATTGTATTGAATCTGTAGATCACCTAGGGAGAACTGACATCTAAGAAATATTGACACTTTCATATTTTTTAAGATATTTTTCTTTGGTGTTTTTTACTTTCTCCAATATGTGTACAGTTATGAATGTTTTTTATTAATCATATTTGGGTTTTGATGGGTTCTCTGTGCTTTGTCTTCCATCAGTTCCATCAAAATTGGAATTTTACATATGGAATTCTTTAAAGCTTATGTTGCATTTGTATTTTTGTATTTGCTTTTCTTTTAATTACACTTATATGGTAAATTTGGTCTGCAAACACCAGTGTGGACTTATGGCTCAAATTTTTAGTTAAGGTTAATTTTTTTTCATTGATTCAGTACAAGTTCATAAGAATTAAAAACAAAATCATTTTCATCAATCCTTTTGTGCAGCATAATTATCTCTTGTCATCTTTAGACAACCCTTTAGGGGTCTAGCTTTGTGCAGTCTCCCTTTAGATCAGGGGTCCTGAACCCCTGGGCCATGGACAGGTACCAGTCCGTGGCCTGTTAGGAACTGGGCTGCACAGCAGGAGGTGAATGGCGGGCAAGTGAGCGAAGCTTCATCTGTATTTACAGCCACTCCCCATTGCTCACATTGCCGCCTGAGCTCCGCCTCCTGTCGGATCAGCAGTGGCATTAGATTCTCATAGGAGCATGAACCCTACTGTGAACTGTGCATGCGAGGGATCTAGGTTGCATGCTCCTTATGAGAATCTAATGCCTGATGATATGAGATGGAGCTGAGGTGGTGGTGCTAGTGCTGGGGAGTGGCTGCAGATACAGATTATCATTAGCAGAGAGGTTTGACTGCACAGAGACCATAATAAATCAATTGCTTGCAGACTCATATCAAAACCCTAACAGTGAGTGGCAGGTGAAAACAAGCTCAGGGCTCCCATGATTCTGCATTATGGTGAGTTGTATAATTATTTTGTTCTATAATTACAATGCAATAATAATAGAAATAAAGTGCATGATAAATGTAATGCACTTGAATCATCCCAAAACCATCCTCCCCACAACCCCTGGTCTCTGGAAAAATTGTCTTCCACAAAACCAGTCCCTGGTGCCAAAAAGCTTGGAGATCACTGCTTTAGACCTATTGTATGGAATCTATGCATTTTGTCTACCTCATGCACTGAGTCATCATAGCAGAAGGTTAAAATCACTTGCATTTGCAAAACAAAGAAACAAACAAAATTGGCTTTATGCTTGTTTACCTCTCAGTTTTCCAGTTTTCAGTTAATATCTGGCCTCTGTGGATTCATAACCTTTGTGCCAGTTCAATGTTGTATTCAGAATTACTTTTAGTTGTTTAGTTCTCTTTCTCTTTTTTTTAACTACCACTTTGTATTTACTTTTTTGTTTTTGTTTAGTTTGGGGTTTGTTTTCAGTTGAGTTGATTGAGATATCAGTTTCACCAAATACTAGAAATGGAATTGCCACACTTATGTTTTTACCATCAAAGAGGCTAGAGCAGTGTTCCCTTCAAAGATTACAGGCTGAGTTAGAATTTAGTGTGAAAAGTGTTATGATTCATTTGAGATATTCCTTCTGAAAAAAGAAAGATGAATGGCAGCAGTAGTGCCAGGAATTTACCATCTTTAATCAACTTATTTCCTTTACATTTATCACTATATAATTGAATTTCTAGGTCTTGCTTTTTCTCCCTTTGGTCTAAAATTCATCCTGTTTTATATGGTCTATATATTTATATCTATATCTATATCTGTATCTGTATCTATATCTACATCTACCTAGCTAGATAACTGATTTCATCCATTATAATTGAGTTTGTCAGCAGAAATTAAATTTACTTCGAAGTTTTGAGGTACATTGCATTGTTGGTCTCCATAAAGCTGAAATAGGGAACTCCAAGAAACTGGTTGATATTTTTTATTTTGTGTGTGATTCATTCCAGTATAATCTTTCAGAATTTGGAAAGCAATTCTAATCTATTCATTCTAACCATGTAAGCTGATTAAGGAATATAGAATTTTTAGTATTTCTAAGAATGTGTTTTGTGTTAAATAATATATATTTTTAGACAATATCCCTACCTATTTTCTATTTATGGAAATATTAAGCCTATAAATGCCAGGAAAGCATTGATTAAATAAATGCATTCTCTTCTAAAACTGTCACTACTTTTAGATACTAAAGAGACTACTAGAAATGGGTATTAGAGGAAAACTTCAGCCAGCATAGAAGATAATGTTTGGCTTTTTATATCCAATTTCATTTCAATATTTCATGGGTAAACAAAATTATACTAAAAAGTTGTAACTATTACCTAAAATGGATCTTAAGGATACTCCAGTAGTTATTTATTGTTCCAAATGAGTTTTCTTCAATATAGTTAAGCTGAAATTTTTATTGGTTATAAGTATTCCTTCCACCTTTCTGCTTCAGTATTTTTGTTCATGCCTTTTAATTTATTTCTAATAACAGCCTCAAGCCGGTACATTGCTTTTATAATTCTATCTCTTATTAAGCCTCATTCAGAGGTCGTTTTCTCCATAAATTATTCACTAAATCTCTCCCACTTGAAATCATCATTCCCTCCTATGTACTCAAAGAATACTTTGTCAGTAGCTTCTCATATTCATTATACAATCATGCAATGTATTATATTTATTTGTATTCTTATTCATTTCTTATGTTAGACTATAAGCCTTTTCAGGGTATTTATGTTTTATTTGATTTTTTGTTGCAAAGGAATTTGAACTGATCTCATGTCATGCTCTTTCCTTCATCTGGAATTCTCTCTTTCCCACCAGATAGCCAAACCTTATCATTTTGGAGGGGGGTACACTGAGTTTCTTGGCTTTCTAGCTTTAGTGTTTTCATCAAATTTGGAAAATGTTCAGTTATTACTTCAATTTTTTTTGTTGTTGCTGCCCCCTTTCTCCAGGGATTGCAAATAGGTGTGTAATTAGGCCAGCTGAATTTTTCCCTAAACTCACCAAAACTATATTAATTTTTAAAAAATATTTTTCTCTGTGTGCTTCATTTTTGGATATATTGTGCTGCAGTGCCTTAACTGTACTCTTCCAGGCAGGAAGCTGTAGCAATCCCAGGGTTGACTTGTTCTCTGTCTTTCAGTGATCACTGTCCTTTGTTGCCCAATGTCCAATGCCTTAATTACCTCTATTTCATATATTTTGCCCATATTTTTAGTTGTTTCACATGGAAGGGTAAATCTCATTTCTGTTATACCATTCTTATGGAATTAGAAATTCCTACATAAAATTAATTTTTGTTTATTAATCATTTTACAATGTTATTTTTGAATTGTCAATTTATATACATATATACACTTAGTTATATTGGTCTCATATATGTGAATATATGTATTTGTTTTCTTATTGCAATTTTGAGATTTTGATGCATTAAAGATAGCAGCCTTTTCACATTTGTTTGAAATATTTCTTCAGCCTGTTGATTGACTTTCAGTTTTGTTTACGATAATTAAAAAAACTGAAGTGTTAAAGTGTTTTTCTTATCTTTTGGCAAAACCTTTCAAATCCTTTCTCTGGTGATTTCTTCCAATGATTTTATTTTTTAGAGATCTCATTCCTATCAAAGTAAGTATTTATTAGATTTTCTCTTTGGTGATTTCTTCCAGTGATTTTATTTTTTAAAGGTCTCATTCCTATCAAAATAAGTATTTATTAGATTTTCTCTTTATGTATCTGTTTGAGTGGGGCAGAGAGGTACATAACACTTGTATGCTGAGGATTTATATATTTGGTTTCAAATAGCTAGTCAGTTTCACCAGCTCCATTGATTGACTAAATCGTCCTTAACACTTTGATTATGATGCCACCTAAACAATAAGTTCTCAGATATTCTTGGATCTATTTCTGGTGTAACCTGCCTATCTGTTCTTAGACTAATCTTATAGTCTTTTAATTATAATATCATGCTTAATAATAATACATTTTAATACTTTAAAATATTTTCCACTCTTCGCTCTTTTCTTTCATAATACCTTTCACTTACCTCTCCTATTTTCTCCACTTTTATAAATTCTCCCAAAATATTCAGCTATAATTTTTTAACTAAAATTTTACTAAAACAATTTTTATTTGAGAAGAATTAAACTTTTCAAACGATGTAGCTTTGATCTGAATCACATAGTACATCTCTTTTATTTAATTCTTATTTTATATTTCTCAGTAGAATTTTATAGTTTTCTTTATGTATGTCAAATATCTTCCCTGCTATATTTATTTCTAGGTATTGCTTATTAGTAGTGCATTTTAAAATTTTATTTTAAGTAGTATGTTTTTGTCTATATTGTTTTCTAACTTGTTTGTTGGATGAATGGAAAGCTTATACTATTAGCATATTTAGCTAATATGCTAATAGTATGCTAATAGTATAATAACTGGCCATCTGTACTCAATAATCATTCATATGACTTGATTAAAGACTTTGAACCATTTTAGTTTGAATAATTATCCTTAGGACCTAATCTAATTTCATATAATATAATGTAATAATATTAGTGTTCACTGTACCAAGTAATTATATCTAAGTGTTAAAGGTAAGAAAACTGCTGAAAGAAATTTTTTCTGACATATTTTTAAAAAATTGATGACACAAATTAAAAGTAGGTAGCAAAATTTAAAACATTATAAACATCATACAGAGAACAGATATTGCTATGATTACCAGGCCAGTATTGATGGGAATAAAATTAATTCATTAAAAAAAAATGTACTGAGTGTATACTATGTGCCTTGCACTTTTCAAGTTACTGGACCTACAGCAGTCACTGAAACAAAGCAAAACAAAACAAAAAAAAGTCTATCTTTTATATAATTGTTAATGCAGTGAAGAGAGATAAATGAAAAACAAATAGATGAGAAATAATTAGTAAAGTATATAAAATGTCAGATATTGATATTACAATTCAGAAAAATGAAGCAAAGAGGCAGAGAGGGAATCAAGAATAAAGATGAGATAGCAATTTTCAATCATTAGAGAGGAACAATTTCACTAGGAATTCATGATTGGTCTAAAACAGGGAAATTTGAGGAGACAAGAGACATGGATATCTGGAGAAGGTAAAACAACTTTAAAAGTGCAATGAATATGGAAGCTTTTTAAAACTTAACCTATGGGGATAATTACTCATTATTTATAGTCTTAAGAGTCTCAACTGGGATAGCCTCATCCACCAGAGGGCAGACAGCAGAAGCAAGAAGAACTACAATCCTGCAGCCTGTGGAACGAAAACCACATTCACAGAAACATAGACAAAATGAAAAGGCAAAGGACTATGTACCAGATGAAGGAACAAGATAAAACCCCAAAAAAACAAATATATGAAGTGGAGATAGGCAACCTTCCAGAAAAAGAATTCAGAAGAATGATAGTGAAGATGATCCAGGACCTCAGAAAAAGAATGGAGGCAAAGATCGAGAAGATGCAAGAAATGTTTAACAAACACCTAGAAGAACTAAAGAACAAACAAATAGAGATGAATAATACAATAACTGAAATGAAAAATACACTAGAAGGAATCAATAGCAGAATAACTGAGGCAGAAGAAAGGATAAGTAACCTGGAAGACAGAATGGTGGAATTCACTACCATGGAACAGAATAAAGAAAAAAGAATGAAAAAAAAGGAAGAAAGCCTCAGAGACCTCGGGGGCAGCATTAAACACACAAACATTCGCATTTATCGGTCCCAGAAGGAGAAGAGAGAGAGAGAAAGGACCTGAGAAAATATTTGAAGAGATTATAGTGGAAAACTTCCCTAACATGGGAAAGGAAATAGCCACCCAAGTCCAGGAAGTGCCAAGAGTCTCAGAGCAGGATAAACCCAAGGAGAAACAGGCTGAGACACATAGTAATCAAACTGACAAAAATTAAAGACAAAGAAAAATTATTAAAAGCAACAAGGGAAAAACGACCAATAACATACAAGGGAACTCCGATAAGGTTAACAGCTGATTTCTCAGCAGAAACTCAACAAGCCAGAAGGGAGGGGCATGATATATTTAGAGTGATGAAAAGGAAGAACCTACAACCAAGATTACTCTACCCAACAAGGATTCAATGGAGAAATTAAAACCTTTACAGATAAGCAAAAGCTAAGAGAAAAAAACACCACCAAACCAGCTCTACAACAAATGCTAAAGGAACTTCTCTAAGTGGGAAACACAAGAGAAGAAAAGGACCTAAAAAAACAAACCTAAAACAATTAAGAAAATTATAATAGGAACATACATATCAATAATCACTTTATATGTGAATGGATTAAATGCTCCAACCAGACACATGCTCACTGAATGGATACAAAAACAAGACCCATATATATGCTGTCTACAAGAGACCCACTTCAGACCTAGGGGCATATAAAGACTGAAAGTGAGGGGATAGAAAAAGATATTCCATGCAAATGGAAATCAAAAGAAAGCTGGAGTAGCAATACTTATATCAGATAAAATAGACTTTAAAATAAAGAATGTTACAAGACACAAGGAAGGACACTACATAATGATCAAGGGATCAATCCAAGAAGAAGATTTAACAATTATAAATATATACACACCCAACATAGGAGCACCTCAATTCATAAGGCAACTGCTAATAGCTCTAAAAGAGGAAATCAACAGTAACAAAACAATAGTGGGGGACTTTAACACCTCACTTACACCAATGGACAGATCATCCAAACAGAAAATTAATAAGGAAACACAAGCTTTAAATGACACAATAGACCAGATAGATTTAATTGTTATTTATAGGACGTTCCATCCGAAAACAGCAGATTACACTTTCTTCTCAAGTGAACATTCTCCAAGATAGATCACATCTTGGGTCACAAATCAAGCCTCGGTAAATTTAAGAAAATTGAAACCATATCAAGCATCTTTTCTGACCACAATGCTATGAGTCTAGAAATCAATTACAGGAAAAAAAACGTAAAAAAACGCAAACAGTTGGAGGCTAAACAATACGTTACTAAATAATCAAGAGATCACTGAAGAAATTAGAGGAAATAAAAAATTACCTAGAGACAAATGACAACAAAAACACAGCGATCCAAAGCCTATGGGATACAGGAAAAGCAGTTCTAAGAGGAAAGTTTATAGCAATACAAACCTACCTCAAGAAACAAGAAAAATCTCAAATAAGCAATCTAACCTTACACCTAAAGGAACTAGAGAAAGAAGAACAAACAAAACCCAAAGTTAGTAGAAGGAAATAAATCATAAAGCTCAGAGCAGAAATAAATGAAATAGAAACAAAGAAAACAATAGCAACAATCAATAAAACTAAAACCTGGTTCTTTGAGAAGATAAACAAAACTTATAAATCTTTAGCCAGACTCATCAAGAAAAAGAGGGAGAGGACTCAAATCAATAAAATTAGAAATGAAAAAGGAGAAGTTACAATGGACCCTGCAGAAATACAAAGCATCCTAAGAGACTACTACAAGCAACTCTATGCCAATAAAATGGACAACCTGGAAGAAATGGACAAATGCTTAGAAAGGTATAACCTTCCAAGACTGAACCAGGAAGAAATAGAGAACATGAACAGACCAATCACAAGTAATGAAATTGAAACTGTGATTAAGAATCTTTCAACAAACAAAAGTCCAGAACCAGATGGCTTCACAGTTGAATTCTATCAAACATTTAGAGAAGAGCTAACACCCATCTTTCTCAAACTCTTCCAAAAAATTGCAAAGGAAGGAACACTCCCAAACTCATTCTATGAGGCCACCATCACCCTGATACCAAAACCAGAGAAAGATACTACAAAAAAAGAAAATTACCAGCCAATATCACTGATGAATGTAGATGCAAAAATCCTGAACAAAATACTAGCAAGCAGAACCCAACAACACATTACAAGGATCATACACCATGATCAAGTGGGATTTATCCCAGGGTTGCAAGGATTCTTCAATATACTCAAATCATCAGTGTGATACACCATATTAACAAATTGAAGAATAGAAATCATATGATCATCTCAATAAATGCAGGAAAAGCTTTTGACAAAATTCAACACCCATTTATGATAAAAACTCTCCAGAAAGTAGGCATAGAGGGAACCTACCTCAACATAATAAAGGCCATATATGACAAACCCACAGCAAACATCATTCTCAATGGTGAAAAGCTGAAAGCATTTCCTCTAAGATCCGGAAAAAGACAAGGATGTCCACTGTCGCCACTATTATTCAACATAGTTTTGGAAGTCCTAGCCATGGCAGTCAGAGAAGAAAAAGAAATAAAAGGAATACAAATTAGAAATGAAGAAGTAAAACTCTCACTGTTTGCAGATGACATGATACTATACATAGATTATCCTAAAGATGCCACCAGAAAACTACTAGAGCTAATCAATGAATTTGGTAAAGTTGCAGGATACAAAATTAATGCACAGAAATCTCTTGCATTACTATACACTGACAATGAAAGATCAGAAAGAGAAATTAATGCAACAATAAATTTTGTTATTCATAACATATTTACAGTATTTTTACTTTAAATTAATTCACTGTGTATTACAACTGATGTGGTTCAGAAAGAATCATACAAGTCAAAGGCTGTAGGAGAAACTTTTTTTTTTTCAGTTCTGTCAGTATATCTTTTTGACTGCAATCATGAACTCTTGAAAACTATCTCAAAAAGTCACTTAAGTATCTCAAAACCTGGGGCCCATGAAAACGTAAGTCCTTAGTAAAATGGTATTATAGATTTCACCTCCTGTTTTTATAGTCTTTCTATCTATTGGATTCAGTTTCTTACACCACAGGTAAAAATTATTTTTTAAAGAAATAAAATTATCTATATTTTAGGTCCATGGAATAAACTTTTAAAAATCTAGATAAATTTGTTAAAATTTTATAAGTAATGCTAAAATGCTTTGCAAATGGACATGACATAACAATTGTAATGAATGGAACAGTCTGATCACTGAGAAACAAATAAAATGACAACACAACTGAAACATAGCAGCCTATACCAACTATTGACTATTATTGACCTATATCAAATTAAAAATGTCCTCTCGTTGACAAGAGTCAGTATGATGAACCCCAGTTTTTGGTATCTTCCTGATAGATACGAGTTGCTTTGGAAGTTAAAATCACCATTCTATGTCTACTAGAATTTATATCTGATTTCTTATATCTGATTCCAATATCCTTGTGGAATATTATTTTTCCAAGAACTTGTTCATTATCTATTCTGGCATTCAGTGAATAAATATGAAATGATAAAGAGGAAGGAAAGCAATTAAAATTTATTTTAATTCCTGCCAGTGTTGATTTTCTTTTAAAAATAGAATTTATTAACTGAAATAAATCAGTTTAAAGCAGTATTTTGAATTTTTAAATGCTATAGAGAGAATTTTATTCAAAAATTTTTACTACCATTTAAAGAGTATTTACCTTCATTAATCCCAAATCCTGGATTTTTTTTTTTTAAACAGTAAAATACAATGTCTTATGCAACAGCGATTTACAACCCTGCTTTCAGTTAGAATCACATGGAGAGCTCCATGGCCCATTCTCCACATATTGATTCAATTGTTTTTGAGGGCATTGATACATAATTTTTTAAGTTCCACTGGTCAAGGGAATGCTGGCTAAAGCTAGGAAGATATTATGTTGGGAATCTTTATTACATTATTACACAATAAGAACTTTCTATTCAAAATATGGACCAGCAGTATAAACGTCTCCTGGGAGTTGGTTAAAAATGCAAAATCTTGGGCCCTATCCCAGATCTACTGGATTAGAATAGGCATTTTTAACAAGATTCCCAAATAATTTAAAGGAACTTTCAGGTATTGTTCTGGAATCTGCCCCTCCTTTGGAAGAGACCATTCTCCTTAGTTCCTGGAGATAGTGACTCTGAGAATCATGTGAAACTAAGGTAAAAAATAATTATACCAATTTATTAATTTATTTTATTTAAATATGATATACAGTTATTCTCAGGATAGTAATATCTAGCTAGTCTCTCAAAGTAGTTAAGTTATGTAAATAACAGAATTGTTATCAGTTGAAAGATTGTTTGGTTATTGTGGAATTAGAACCAGAAAAGTTATCAACAAAGATACATTTTTCACTATGAGAATACTGTTGCCGCTTGGGAAATATTTGAAACCTCTTGGCTACAACACCATGGTCTCAATTCCATGACAGTGAACTAGAAAGGATATACCAGAAAGGCTCCTTGTAGGGACAGAATTTTCAAAGTCTCTCTACAGTTTTGCTCTATAATAGCTATTTACTTACTTGCTTTGCATGACTCATCCCACACCTTCATACTTCTGAAGGAGAGCAGAACATGCCATGCCAGAATATGCCTCTTTGGCATAAGGATTATTTTGAGCTGATTATTTTAAGAAACAGCATAAACAGGAGACACAGCATAAATGGGAGAAGCTTTAAAAACAGAGTAGAAGTTACCCTTTTGCAAGGGGCATTTACATTTATAAAGAAAACCTCTATTTGTGTCTCCCTCTCTTTACCAGGAAGGGAAGAAGGACTCTAAATCATAAGAAACTTTTATCACTGGAGAAGGCACTGACTTAAATCTACATAACAAACCTTACCCTTGTTTACAGTTCTTTTCCTGATAACTTCCCATCACTGACTTTCCCCCAACATTTTTCTTCTGTTTTTAGTTGAAGATGGTATCTAAGGTGGTGACTTGGGTCATCTAGGGAGTTACTTAGTTTCCCTGCTAATCTCCATGTATAGGTGAGGTATACAAGTAAATAAACTATTTGTTTTTCTCTTGTTAATCTGTCTTTTATTGGAAGACATCTCAGCCAAGAGCTCAGGAAGATAAAAGGAAATTATTTTTCCTCCCTTCCACTTCTTTCTTTAGATATGTTAAGACATTTAAGCCTATTACTTTTTTTTGTATTAATTTTGCTGACTTAAGGCTATTTTCATCCCTCTCAAAGAGACTAAGCAAAGGTACTCTGTGGGGGCTTACTTCTATAAGGGATAATTTTATTTCTCTCAGTTTCTAATTGTTGCAGAAGCTTTGCATAAATGTCTGGGTACTAGCTAGATATTGTACACAATTGATATATATAGGGGAGGAAAAATAATTTCCCTCTGCCCTTCTCAGTTCTTGCCTGAGATTCTCTTACAATAAGAGACAGATTAACAAGAGAAAAATGAACAGAAGTTTGTTGACATGTACACCTCATGTATACATGGGAGATACTCTGGGGAAAATGAGTAACTCTGTGAGGTGGCTTAGAAATGAGGCTTAAATACCATCTTAATAGTGATGCTGAAAACTCGGCCTCTGTGCACCCATGCTGAATCCAATCTCAGAGGCAGAGTTTTGGGTGAAGTAGAAAAGAATATCTTCATTGCTTTGTCAGGCAAAGGGGGATGCAGCAGACCATTGCCCCTCAAAACTGTGTGTCTCAACCTGGAAGGATTTCATGAGGAGTTTTATAGCAATGGTTCAAGGGCAGGGATGCTGATAAGGATTAGAGTGTGTGCAGGGGCTGCATTCCTTTAATCTGGTCTCAGGTGGTCCGTTGAGTTTCTGTGGTTACTTTAATCTGGCCTTAGGTGGTCTTTTGAAGAACTTCTCTGGTTCCTTTAATCTGGAATGAAGAATGCTGACATCTTCCATTTGTTGGGGATTTTAGTACTGTAAAGAGCTCAAAGATATTGTTATGTGTATCCTTTGAGGCAGAACCAGGACCCTGCCCCAAGGCTGCACTACTGTTTCTTGCTTGCTCCTCCCTTGTCTCTATATCCCCTCCCTTCCCTGATTAGCAACTGTTCGAATCTGCCCTTTGGGACTCAGGGAAGTTCATAGAGGTGGAGTCAGTTTCCCACAAACAAGAAATGGGGAGCAGAAAAGCTTCTGTGCCCAGGAGCCCCACCGAGTTCTGCACGCTTTCAATAGGGAAAGGGAAGAGGGGATATAGGCATTTTAAGAGAGAATAAATTATTGTTAGGAAAGACAGATGGGGCTTTAGAAGAATAGATGGGAGGTATAGTTTGTGATATAGTGTCTCTGGCTGTGGTGTCAACTTCTAGTCTCCTTTCCTGTGGCAACAGGCAATCTTCCCTGGTTGATGAAACTTCCAGGGAGGGGATCTAGAACAATTGATTTCTTTTTGGAGGATCTGCCTTTAGGAAGATAAGGGGAGTTCAGAGAAAGCTTCTCTCAGCATTTGCTCTTTTTTCCAGTGCCTATATCTCAAAATAATCAATATGCCAAGTGGCATACTTTGGGGTGGTGTATTCTGCTACCCTTCACATATGTTCTGTCAACCACTTAAGTAATGTCTGATTTCATTTTGGACTTTCTAGTACCATTTTTTTTTTTTTTTTTTTTTTGCGGTACACGGGCCTCTCACTGTTGTGGCCTCTCCCATTGTGGAGCACAGGCTCCGGACACACAGACTCAGCGGCCATGGCTCATGGGCCCAGCCGCTCCATGGCATGTGGGATCTTCCCAGACCGGGGCACGAACCCATGTCGCCTGCATGAGCAGGCGGACTCTCAACCACTGCACCACCAGGGAAGCCCTCTAGTACCAATTTTTAAACAATGCTCCAAATAAGCACAAATGAAATTCTTTACTACTCATCTCAAGAGTATAGAGAAAACAACACGTTCCTAGAGCACAGGACCACACTAGAATCATCTGGAAATCTTTCAAAAGTAGAGCCAATTGCATCAGAATTTCTGTGCTAAGGCCTGGGTATTAATATTTTTTTAATACCTACTAGGATACTCCATTGTCTGGCAAAATGAAAAACAATTCCAAGAACACAGCAAGAATTAACATCTAAAATGAACAGACAACTCAGTAGGTCATTCCCTTAGCCTAGCATTACTGTAGTTATTAAAATCTCCTTTGGAAATTTTCTAGTCAGATCGTGGTCTACAAAAGAAAACTGGACACCTTGATTTATTTTTTTAAGAAGTTATAATTAAGTTTGTTCAAAAGCATTTCAAGAGGATATTTAAAAATTAAATTTAAAAATAATCCAACTCATCTAACTAGCAAAAGTATTTATCTTATACCATTTCTTTCAGGTTTTTAGTTGTGTGGAACTGAAAGCAGAATCTATACTTGTGAAGATATATTTTAAATATTTAATTCCTCTTTCTTAATTCTTAATAATCATCATTATTATTAAATGTTTTATTAAATGAATATACTGTTTTATTAAATATATAGTACCTAAAATGATATGATTTAATCAGTTCTGTATTTTCCTAATTTCAAATTGTTTGGAGCTATTCCCAGATATCAAATCAAAGAGCCAATATTTGACACTTGATGATATATAATTAATTTTATATTTTACCTAAAGTTATTAAAATAGCTTATTATATAAAAATTTAAATAACTCTTTTCAAAATTTTCATCTGTACATAGTGATGTTAGTATATTCTTTGCTCCAGTCTGGGACATTATGAGACATTCTGATATGTATATTACCAAACAGTGACCAAAAGCTTAAAAAAATCTCTAGGAATATATATATATATAAAAATATATATGAAAACTTTTTTTTTTTTGTCAGGGGTATGGTGGCTATATTGCATCAATGATATTAAAATCAGATGAAAACCTTTTTAAATGTGGATCAGTGATTGCACCCATTATAGACTTGAAGTTGTATGGTGAGTACTTCCTACAGACTGACCTAATATAATGTATTGATTCATAGACAAGAAAGTCCCCATGTAGAGAAGCTCATTTGAGTTCATTTATCATGTGTTATCAGAGATGTTTTCAGCTCTTTATCACCTCTCTGATTCAATCAATTTTAGTGGAGCATGACAATGAAATGTGAAATGTAGAAACTAAATGAAATATGCTAGTCAAATGATTTTTAGTTTACCCTCAAATTTCTGTTTTCTTGGGTCACAGCCTCAGCTTTCTCTGAAAGATATCTTGGTATGCCAGCTAAAGAAGAAAGCACATACCAGGTAACTAATTTAAAACCAATGAAGAAAGGAGAGTATTTTTGTTCTAAAAACCCAGTCAAAATGCAAATATAGATAAATCTTTATATACAGATTTTTGTGTTTTTGTTTTTATAGGCTTCCAGTGTGCTCCATAATATTCATGGCTTAAAAGAAGAAAATATATTAATAATTCATGGGACTGCTGACAGTAAGTATTATACTTGCTGCTACTGATTGATGTGGTCTGACCTTGAACAAAGGGGTACATCCAAGGACTTGCTTACAGGAGGCCCTGTAACCCTTCTGGGGAGGAGAGCAGAGGAGTTGGGCACAAAGAATCTAATACCTGCACTGCCCAGTAAACCTCTCTGGGATGATGGAAATGTCATCTCTGTGCTGTTGAGCACAGTAGCCACTGGCCACATGTGGCTCTCAAGCACTTGACATGTTCAGTATGACTGAGGAACTGAATTTTTAAATTTTAGTTAATTGTAATTAATTTAAATGTAAATAACCACATGTGGTTAGTCACTACTAGGACAGTGTTCTTCAGCATACCTCAAATGGAAACTAACCTGGAAAACAGCAGCATAGCAAACAGGTGCCAGCACTGAGATGATATTCTGATGAGGTTTACCACTCGAAACAAAAACCCAAAAAGGCACTTTCATATCACCTCTCATTTTTTATTATTTTAAACATTGGAGATGAATGTGATTGATAATGCTAGTAATAAATAATATTTTATATTCACATGAAGTGTTTGGTACTCAAAGAATTTTTTTTATGATTTTATGTGAAATCTTACAACAGAGGGCTATTTATAGCCCCACTCACAGATGAGAAAAATCAATTTCAAGGAGGAAACTGATCTATCCAAGGCTACCTGGCAAGTGAGCAAAGAGAAGCAAAGCCTTGAAGCAATATTTCCTAAATCTTAAACTTGTTTTTGTCAGTCCACTCTGCCCTGCCTCAGTATTTTTATCCCATTTTACATAGAATACCACTAAAAAGGCCTTATATCAAAGATAATACCAGCTGTCACTCAAACTTAACTTAGAGACATGTCAGGTCCCAGTTAAATTATAGCTTAGATCAATATTGATATATACCATACATATATATATATACACACACATACATATAGTATATATTTGAATAAATAGGTAAATGAGGGAGAAGAGACAAATCTCCCTTAGGTAGATTTCCAAACCATTTATGTAGATGCCCCAACTCAAGGAGGCAAAGCTTAATTCCCTCCCTTCCCCCTTCACAGTGTGTTGCACTTAGTGATTTACTTCAAAAGAGTACAGTATGGAATGGGGGGGGAAGAGTAACTTTCATGGCAGAGAAACTTGACAAACCTCACCTCAGCCAGGTGATCAAGGTCAGCATTAACAGTGACAAGTCATGTAGATAGTATGTAACCTTGATGTGGCTTCATGAGAACGGCATTCTATCTCTATATGGTCTTGTCCCAAATACGCATAACCCTAGACAAACCCAAATAAGGAACATCTTACCAAATTCCTGACCAGTACTCCTCAGAACTGCCAAAGTCATCAAAAGCAAAGAAAGTTTGAGAAATCATCATAGACCAGAAGGGGTTAAGGAAACACTACATCTAAATGTTTCTAAATGTACCATAATAATGTAAAATGTTAACAGGTAGGGAAAACTGGGTAACGGATATACAGGAACTCTCTGTACTATCTTTGCAACTTTTCTGAAAATCTAAAACTATTATGATTTTTTTAAAAAAGACTTAGATGATACCATACCTGTTGTAGATGAAACATGATGTAAGAGAACATAAACATTTTGAAGGACATTAGAATTTTGTTCTAAGGTATTAAGAACTTACATATACATTGTTAGTAATAACAAATAGTGATTATTAAGTAATGACTGTACGTTAGGAAATGTGCTAAAAGCTTTTAATATCATAGTATCTGTTTTTCATGAAAATACTGTGCAGTAGGTATTACTTCTCTTGTTATTTGACAAATTGGGAAAGTAAATATTATGGAATTTATATAACTTGCCAAAAATCACACAGCTATTGATTTGCTAGAAAGGTGATTTGAAATAGGCATTGAGGCTCTTATTCACTTGGCTCTAAAGCTTCAATTATGGGAATAAACTATATTCAAGATTAAATTATTTTACATCTAGCCATCACAATTTAATATATTAACGTTATTCAGTTGTTTCTGTTAATATGTTTTAATTATTAAGGTAAATTTTGTTGTTCCCTGACTCATCCAGTCATGGGCCTGGGACTTCACCTACCTGGTAAAATGTAAGCAGACCTTCAGCACTCGTCACTTCAAAGAAAATACACCTGTGTGTTTGCACACACACATACACACACACACACAAATGTACTCACACACACCACACACACAAATGTACTCACATACACCACACACACATTCCACATGGGACTGGTAGGTTATAGGTACCCAGTCAATAATACTATAATACCATTATTATTATCTTCCAAAATTATCAGCAAATCAGATAACTCAAGCAATTAGACTTTTAATGCCCCCATTTAGTTTTAGGAAGGGGACAAGTGGCAAATGTCAACAGGCTTTGCACTAGAAACTAAACAGAAAAAAAAAACTGGAAAATCCATTTATGCATTTATCTTTTCAGCTATATCCATGCAGCTGAATGATGGAGTCCTTTTCAATTTGTTTTCTGCAATAAACAAATGAGGTATACAAAGGATCATTTTATCTCAGTCATTGCCCTATTTATTAACATTTCTAGTAGCTTACATTTACAGAGCAATTTGCACAGTTATTTAGAAATGGCATGGTAATTTTCCCATTAAGTACAATAAGAGAATGTTAGAAAAGATTATAGGTAGACTTTTAAAAGATATAAACGATTATGTGGAGTCTTTTATTGTCTGCTCTGTAGCAGGATTAATCAGTACCATAGCATTAGAACAATGAAGAAGCTTAAACTATTGATAAGGCTGCCCTAGTTTTACAAAGACAGTCAAAAACTGTGAGCTTAAAAGTTATTTACAGAAATTTGAAGATACACAGTGTAGGAATGTATTGCCAAGGCAGCATATGAGCTAAGTGCTACGCAAAAAAAATTGTAAGTGATTTGTCCAAGTCTTCATAGCTAGTTAGGGACAATGCTGCTACCCACACCCAGGCTGCTGTGCTGCTTATTTCAGAGTTTTGGAACTGAGGTTCAGGGAGAAGGAAGCTAGAAGGAAAGAGGAAAAACCAGTATGGTCCGCATTAAATATTTAGCCCTTGAGTAATGATATGTGTATGCTATTTTCTCAACGTGAGGTATTCTTTTCTAATTTAATATAAGGCAGAATGCCAGTGTCTGAGAGTGGCCCTAGTGATCCTCAGAAAGGAATAGAAGGCTGGCTTGCTATTACTATCCAGACAGGCGTTCACTGTGTTAAAATTGTTATAATGGTATAAAATACGTGAATAATTACAAATAATAAATGATATGCAATATAATAAATCTAATCACCATTCTGTAAAGTAGAGGCTTAGTAGTAACTGCTGTTTTAATTTATTTTTTTACAATGTGAAGCTCAAAGTTTTATTGCCATTGTATCTACTGGCTTTCCAGGTAAAGCTAGGTATCAGTCTTTTAAATGTGCAGTGGATGTAAAGTAAAAATCCATAAATGGGTTTTCCAGTTATTATTTTTTTTTCTGTTTAGTTTCTAGTGCAAAGCCTGTTGACATTTGCCACTTGTCCCCTTCCCAAAACTAAACGGGAGCATTAAAAGTCTAATTGGTTGAGTTATCCGATTTGCTGATAATTTTGGAAGATAAATACATAATCTCTTTGAAAAAATGATATAAAAATGTTCTGATCCTGAAAATGTTTTTCCTTCAAATATCATAATTTAATTTCTTGCAGCAAAAGTTCATTTCCAGCATTCAGCAGAATTAATCAAACACCTAATAAAAGCTGGAGTGAATTATACTATGCAGGTAAGCTACTTTTTCAGAAAAATATGTTTTTCTACCTTGGTTTTTTAGTTGTAAAATGCAGAACACAGCTTCTATATGACTCCATCTCCCACCCTTTCATTTTTACTGTTTTTTTCAGCTACCAAATTGTGTTCTTATTTCCTAATTACAATGAGAATGTGGATCACCTTATGTTTTATATGTGAATTGCATAAACTCTTTCAAAAATGTTTTTTTCTTCTCTAACTTTTTTATTCATATCACTGATAATGAATTATTTTAAAATAATAATTTTTATTTCCCTTCTAGTTCCTTTGTCTTTTTGTCCGTTTCCATCACTCATCATAAAAAGTGGGGGAAAATAGTTTTGAGTAAATAACATGAAAGAAAAAGGAGAGGGCAAAACATCCTTATGTCATTTACATCTCTGCATTCAACCATATTTAGTAAATATTTATCAAGGATTTACTTTACAGGGGTCTCTATGCTAAATGGGTCAACAGGACATAACTTTACACATCAAGGAACTTTCAGTCTGAAGCAGGAGTCATGGAAGGGAAAAAAATTGTTTTAATTCCTCAGCATTTGGAAGAACTAAAAGTCGTTCATTATACTTAAAACACAGGAACCAGAGTTAGAATGATGAAAGATGAAGATGTAGAGATAAACAGATGGAGAGTCATGGCAGTGACAGTGTAAAGGATTGTGAGGCTTTACTCAGAGGGAAATGAGGCACCATCTAAAAACTTTACACTCAGGAATTGACATGACAGTATTTTCATTTATATTTTAGAAAACTCACTAATGTCGTTTATATTGGAAGGACATTGTCAAAGTAAAAATTGCATTACACAAGATTAAACAGACAAGGAAAACTTTATCCAAGACTACTGCAATAGGGGAGAAAGAGTAAACTCAACTTTGTTAAAACAAGGGGCTGGAGCATTTTTAAGAGCCCCAATGGAGGGACTCATTGCCTTCTGTGTTTGGTAATCAGCCTTAAGAAACATTTCTTTTATCTTTATGACAGGAAGTAGTTTTACAACTTGGAGACTGGGAGATAGGGGGGTGCTGTCTCTCTTTCAATGTTTACATTTCAAAGAGATGGTTTCCAAGTCCTTGAGAAAGAAATTTCCTGGGTTGTAAAACTGGCAAGAGTCTGAAAGAAGATTTACATACATTTCAAAGGGGCAGAGAAAGAACTTACAAAACTATCTAAAATTTAGTTAAGGTGATGTCAGTGCCACCTTGCTCAACGTGAACGTAGAAAGCTCTAACTTTTTGGCCAACAAATCCCAATATAAATGCATAAAATTGTATTTTGTCTCAAATGTTGATTTTGATATGATTATAATAAAAAAGGAAAGTTTAGCATGAACAACTCAGAGTTGAATTACATGAGATTTTGGTCAGATATTATCCTCCCAAGTTCCGTTGCCATGGGGCTAAAGTAATGAGTTCTGAGGAAGAAGACTTGCTTTGATAACTTTAAATCTCCTTTCCCTTCAATATCTTAGGTCTACCCAGATGAAGGCCATGACGTATCTGAGAAGAGCAAATATCATCTCTACAGCACAATCCTCAGATTCTTCAGTGATTGTTTAAAGGAAGAAATACCCATATTACCACAGGAACCAGAAGAAGATGAATAAAGGACCCTATTTATATAGAACTGAAGGGGATATTGAGGCTCAATGAAACCTAACCAAGAGACTGTAATATTGTAGATGCTCCAGAATTTCAAGGGCAGCTTAAGGAGATGATGCTGGAACAGCACACTCAGAGACAATGAACTAGAATTTGAATACAGAAGTCCATGTCTACTGTGTTACCAAGGGTGCAGAACCTGTTTCTTTGTGTAAGAAAGGTCAAAGGGTTGGTTTCCTGGGAGAAATTAGTTTTGCATTAAAGTAGGAGTAGTGCATGTTTTCTTCTGTTATCCCCCTATTGGTTCTGTAATTAGTTGCTCTCATTTTAATTTCAGTGGCCACCGTCATCTTTGCATATAATGCACAACTTATCAGTACTACAGTCCCTGATCTTTGATGTCTGAGCTGCAATCTAACACTTTACTGTACCTTTAAAATAAGTGCAATTCCTTCATTGTCTATTATTATGCTTAAGATTCAGTTAATAAAAACCAGAGTATTTTATGTAATTTCTGTTTATAAAAAGACATTTTTAAATGGGTCACAGGTCATGTAGAAATATGGGTTTCAGCACCTTCCAAAGTTCAACCAGTTATCAGTAGATACGATATCTTTAAATCAACACATGAGGTATGTCTCACAATATGTATACACACGTGTGCATATGAAGTCAATAAACCTATCTTTACATGTATTCATGCTACAAAGGATAAACTTTTGATGAATTAGAAGAAACACTCTTTTACAGTCTGTAATGGATGCTTTGTTTAATGAGCCAAATATGATGAAACTTTTTTTTCCAATTCAAATTCTAGCTATTGTTTTCCTATAAATGTTTGGGTTGTGTTTGGTATTGTTTTTAGTGGTTAATAGTTTTCTAGTTGCAATTTAATTTTTTGAATATGATACCTTGTCACATGTAAATTAGGTACTTAAATATTAAATTATAGTTTCTGATAAAGAAATTTTGTTAACACTGCAATGCCACTGAGTGCCATTTTGCTCTTTTGGTGGAGAAAGCTTTTTTAAAACACTGAGTCCTTTTACTTCTCTCAATGAAGAATCAATTCTCATTTTCATGGTAAAAGCAAAGAGCTGGATTATTTCATTTGCTAGTTCCTATTTAGTATTCCATGCCTGTCCAGTTCATCTGTTACTATTTAATTTAAATCCTTCTGGTGAGATTTAGAAATGAAATACTTTTTATTCATTGGCCAAAAAGTTCATGAACAGCAGTGTGTACTCTTTAAGGCACAAAATGCCTTAATTTCTGTGCTGTGTTGACTTGCAGTAGTGAGTAACTGAGAATGTAAAATAAACTTGACTGTATGAAGTCAATTTAGGTCATGAGAATATTAACTTTGGTGACTAAAGTCAAAGAGTATCTTCTCACTTCACTTGAGGTATCTTCCAGAAGAGATGTCCAAAAGTCAAGCTCAGAAGTTCAGTTAAAGCTAGGCAGTGGACTGTGTTTTTTGTGGTTTTAAAAATTCCTTAGGACAGGCTGGATTATCATGACATCGGAACACCAGGAGGAAACTTTAAAATGTCATGGAATTGCTCAGTAACCCTCTTGTTTTGTGAAAGCATCAACCCCAAATCAGGGTTTTTGGAAACACATAAATCGTTTTTTGGGTATTCTGCTTTTCTTCCGGGTTCTTTCGAATTGCATCTTCACTGCTCTGTTGGATTCAATTTAAAATGGGAAAAGCTCTTTTCTGAAAGACCTATTTCAAGTCTTTTTCAAGAATAGTAAACACGTTTTTTTAAAAAAATAAGTGTCATGTTTAAGAGGAAAGTTTTGCCTATTTTATTAAGATGGAAATTTCTTTTTAGGCTGAAGTCCAATTGAAGCTTTTTAATCAATATTTTAAATTTCAACAACTAGAGTTTTTTATGATGCAAATAATTATTATGTTGACTGAAAGATGTGGTTTTATTGTCTATTTGAGTAACATTTAAAAAGTATTTACCTTTTACTGTTCATCATTTCTCTTATTTTATTATTATCAATGTTTATTTTTCAATTAATTTAATACAGCTTCTAATGTGAAAGACATTTGTCTGGAACCCACTTTCACCTTTAAGGCTAAATAGATATTAAATGAAAACTACTGATTAGTAGGAAGGTGGAAAATTTTTATCTCTGTGATTATCTGAGTTTTAATAATCGGGCTATTTTGGATAAAGGGGATGCTTACCAGACACACACACACACACACCAATTATTAAAGGAATCATGTAGCTGGATTTTGTCCTTAATATATTTGCCTTTGGTCATAACCTCACAATTTCATATGTGTTTATACATTCTAAGAGTTTTCTAGAACTTTGCAAGTGTTATTTCCAGGAGGAAGCTTTCCAAGTGTTATTTTCCCCTTAAAGTTAAAAAAAAAAAAGACTCAACATAAACTAAAAATTCCATAATAAAAAAAAGTAAGCAGTATTAAATCATCCACAGAGATAACCACATAATATTTTGAAACTATTTTAAAAGGGGAAAGCAGTTTTTCACTTTAATTGCCTCCACTGAGGTTTCTATGTCAACACTTGGGACTAAGGAGACTGTGTATTGTTTGAGTTTCCTGACAGAACTTAGGGCGGAGGACTCACTTCAAAACATGAATCTCAGCTCACCTGGAAAATGTGCCTTTTTTTTTTTTTTTTTTTTTTCCGGTACGCGGGCCTCTCACTGTTGTGGCCTCTCTCGTTGCCGAGCACAGGCTCCGGACGCGCAGGCTCAGCGGCCATGGCTCACGGGCCCAGCCGCTCCGCGGCATGTGGGATCTTCCCAGACCGGGCCACGAACCTGCGTCCCCTGCATCGGCAGGCGGACTCTCAACCACTGCGCCACAAGGGAAGCCCAATGTGTCCTTTTTGATTGGATATTTAGCATAGAAATCACCATTGAGGGTCTTGTAGATACCAGTTGTAGACCTACTAGAACAAGGTGAGAAACTTTGGTCTTTACTATAAAGAGAATTACTTAAGCCATTGTCCTCAAAGGGTGTGCTTTGAAACAGAGGTACCTGGGACTGAATTACCTCCAAATCTCAAGGGTCACTGAGGACACATGGCTGCTATAAAGAATCATGTGTGAAATACCATTTGTGTCCTTCCTCACATGGTTTGATCACCTGCACATCCTACAGCAACCAGCATTGCGTAAATAAACTGTGACACCTCAGCTGGGCTCTCTCTCACTTTCTCTTCTGGGAGTTCTCTGCTGCTAATGTTGTCTCTCTACTAGAACCAACAGTCTCACCACTTACATACTACAGACCCATATGACAATGTTAATGCACCCATCGCAACCCAATTAATGGAAAACAGGAGCAAGTGACTATATGTTCCCCTTTTTCTCCCCTCAGACATTCTATTATACGTGGTTCTTAGAAGGCCCCATGAAACTCAGCTGTCACATCGTGTCCTTCTGTGTCCCTCTTCCCCGTTTCAGGCTTCTCAGTCCTATTTCCTAGAATCACTTCCCCAAATAAGTTACCCGTGCACCAACTGTCATCTCAGGTTTTACTTTCTGAGGAAACCCTTTCTTCCCACAAGAGCTTATCATTGTGAGTATTATAGGATGAAGAAATAAAATGAGAATAAAGAGGTGGTTTCCTTTCAGGTTTGAAGCTGTTTCTACCAAAAAGTTATTGGATCTTTACTAATTGCCAAGCATGCAGTAAGTGCTTTATATTGATTATCAAATTGAATCTTTTCAACATCCCCTGAAATAGCTGTTATGATTCCCATTTTACAGATAAAGAAATTGAGTCTCAGATAAGTATGTAACTTGTCAGATTTACACAATTAATGAGTAAATAGCCCAAAACCCAGCTCCAGCCAACTTAGGAACCCATTCCGCTCTACAGTACTCCTGAAATGAGGAAGGTTTTAACCCACATTCACCTCAACTAAGAATGGATTCTGAATTTTTAAACATATAGTTACAGATATTTTTGAGAATAACTTGATAGCAACAATACTAAAAGGTAAATGATAGTCCAGTGCACAACTGTTGCCATGTTTGAAGTCACATGGATTCCCTAATGTCAAGAGGATGTATGTAATATTAAAACATGTTTTCTTTTTCTGTTGGAGATATGTAAGGTTATTCCTATCCATGGAAACCCTTGCTCAGAAGATCATAACTATATGCCTGAGAAGTTGTAAGTAAATGCCCTTGCTCTGGCATTAGGCCTAGAACATTCCAAAATCACTCCAGGAGGTATTCAAAGCATTATGTTGATCAAAGCACCCAGGCTTATAAACATGAAAACATGAAGACCTCATCTGGTCATCAAACACCGCAAATCCAGAAAGCACTTTGCAACGTTTAGAGTCATAGCTGGTGTCCACCATCCTATTTGCAATCTGACTGAAGAAAACTGCATTATCTTCCACCCTCCTATCACTACAGGCAATCGATTTTGCTTACCACTGGATCAGATCTGCTAACAATATTTTCATTTCATTTGACAATATTCCAGCAATTCTGGGGGAGAGTTTGTGAATTTAAAAATTTTCTCTTTCATCAAAGACAGTGCAGACAGGTTTTTAAAGAAGAAACAAGTCATATAAAAGTACAATTTTGATTACTTTTTATATTTTTAAAAATTCCAATTAAGTTTAACGTAGCCTGATGCAGGAGTCACAGGATTTTGATACAGCAGCTTGGTTACAAGGAAAGTCTCTGTGCTGACTGCCACAATCTGTATATTTCTACCAGGCTTAGCACCAATTTAACTAAGCAATCTTTGGCATGAGTGAAGCTTGACAGTACAGAATTCCATACCGCCAATGATATCATAGAAAACTCACATCTGTTCAAGACCTAGACTTTTCATTACATAATCTCAACTAATCTTCAAACCAACCATGTTAGACAGATGGCACTGTTCTCTGAAGAAACCAAGATTCACAGAGGTTACATAATTTTCCAATAGGGTCACACAGTGTGTAAATGACAGAACCAGGATTTAAATACAGACCATGATGACCTCAAAGCTCTCACAATCCATAATCCTGTCTATGCATTTTTTAGCTGGTGAATCCCTAAGTTTTGTCATGCATAGCTTTAGACTGGATTCAACTTTCAAGTCCCTCTCTATTCAGTGTAGCCATTTAGTATGCACGTGGCTTCAAGTAACTGAATACAAGCTTAAAAGTTGCCTAAATCCTGGTGACTCGATATATAAGCAGCTTGGACATCATCTGAGTGTCTGTTAGAAATACAGACTCTCAGGCACCACCGGACCTTCCTGAATCAGAATCTAAATGTTAACAATATCCCCAAGTGAATTGCCTTAAATGGCAAGAAACCTTACTGACCACATCACAAGAGAGCTAAAGCTGGGTGCCTCTAAGGACCATTTAACAGATCAAGAAGGAAATCAAATTCCAGTCTCCCCCCACCCTTTCCCTGCTCCAGCTTCAGTGTGCTGCTTGTCTGCTCCATTGGTTGCAGCTGCCTCAGACAATACGTTCTTCCACAGCAATGGCCAAGGATAGATAGGCAAAGAGTGACTATTGTTTTTAATAAGGAAAGGTAATTCCCTCAAGTTCCATTGTCCAGCCTTTGGTTGCAAGTCCCCATCTTAGATATGAGAGGCTGGGAAGTTCTATATCTGAGATTGCAGTCTCTTTCATGAGGGTGCAACAAGTAAGAACGGTAGTAGAACAGATGAAAGATAAGTGCCCAATGTACGGCCCAGAAGAGGTAAGAACACCCTACTAATGGCAACAGGATCCTTAGTCCTGGCATTTCAGCTAGAGGCATAGCTAAGGCATTGAACAGTGAGGCTGGGTGTTTACACAGACCCTTCTTTTGCAGGTGTCTCAGAAAGACCCTGAACATCTGCTCCCCTTCTAAGAGTTAGTACACCTTCCCTAGCCAACATTTTCTCTTTTCTCTTCTGCTCATCAGCGACACGTTGTCTCCTGCAGGCAGGCAGCTTTGAAATTTGATTGCTGTGCTAACAAACCCATTTTTCAGGCTTTATTTATTCTAACAGGATTTATGAGGGCTTGATTATCTCCGAATGGCCGGAATTGCTCGTCACACCATTGATTCTCCTGATTGATGGATTACATAAGGCATATTCCAATGGGAAAATAAAAGTCCTGATGAGGAAACACAGGTAACGAACAGGGTCTCCCCATTCATAGACACTTTTCTTTCTTTTAGACTAAAAAAGAATTTTTAGAAATATTTTTTGTACCATTTTAAAGTTACTTTTTATTTACAGTTATTACAAAATATTGGCTACATTCCCTGTATTGTACAATATGTCCTTGAGCCTGTGTTACACCCAATAGATTGTGGCCCCCACTCTCCCACCCCTATATTGCCCCTCCCCCTTCCTCGGTAATGACCAGTTTGTTTTCTATATTTGTGAGTCTGCTTCTTTTTTGTTATATTCACTAGTTTGTTATATTTTTTATATTCCCTATATAAGCGATATCATATAGTATTTGTCTTTCTCTGTCTGACATGTGCACTTTTAATGGTTGTCATTCTTAATACTCTCCACCTCTCTATTCCTTTAGCACAGCAAGTGTGACTTTTAAAAATCTGTATGGTGTAATTTGGGAAGAGCAAAATTATTTTGCCCAGATACATGGAAAATTCCAACTTCAAAGTTGGCTTCAAATCACAAAATATCGCAGAGACTTTGTGCCTACTATGTTTCAGATACTGTGCTGTTTGATACAACATTAGGATCCTATTTTGCCATTTAATCTAATGAACATGTCTAATGTGTAAATGGATATCTTAGTTCAAATGTTTTATAGCTAACTGAGTCATCATTTACTAAAAACATCAGCATATTCAGTCACGATTTGATTTTCTCTGAGTCTTTTGTAATGTTCCCCATATTGCCTATGGTATTCCCTTGGACCCATCCCCTTTGAATAAATGTCCCATAATGAATCTACTTGTTTTCTCCAAGTCAAAAGAGCTCCATAGCCCACTGTCATACTAAAGAACAGTTGTTCTGTGTACAGCTTCCTGTCCCACTCTCAATTTTAGGGAAATTTGTAGTAAAGCCCTGCTATTTTCTGACAATTATTTCTCAATCCAAAACACTCATGGCAGAAGGACATAGATTTTAAGAAGAAAAAAAAATTAGTTTTAATTTGTGGTATATTAGCATTTTTTTTAACTGAAGGAAATAATTCACATCCTACGGAAAGGTAAATATTTCTGGAGTATAAAAAATAGTAAATAGAATAACCTACTGCCCCAAGCACACTACCTGCTTTGGATTTCAGCTGAGTCTCTGTTCACCTTGGACCCTTTAAGAATTTTCAAAAAATGATGAATTGATTCCCTATTATTCTCCATATTTACTGAGGAAGATTTTTATTTTCAAACTTGTTATGAACTTATGAATTTAAACAAATTTTATAGATATTAGTTACTATCCTAACTGGCGCTCAATGCATGCCTTTGTTATACAGTTTCCGCATCTTTAAGTTGGTTCTTGAGTCCTTTTGGCATGATCTGTGTAGTCTGTGGGAGCTTCTAGGATTTTTCAGTGGACAGAGCTAGAAAATACATTTTAAAAATAACATGTTATGTTATGAGTTCAGTTCTCACTTTACCTCTTAATGAAACTAAATATTTATTTATTTTAACCCATAATTAAATTTTACAGTCTCAGGGAAAACGTGCCAAACTTACTGCCAAATAAATGATTATTATATCATAGTATTAGATGAAGACTTTTTTTTCCAGTCCTTGGACTATGGAGACAAATTACTGTATTTAGAAATCCCTTGGAGAAAAAAAAAATATTTTCTGTATCATAATACTTTGTACTCAATATAAGGTTGAAATTATTGGTTTTATTTTTCCTTAAATGTTTAAGATCTGTTTATTACACTCTGTTGTATAGTAATCTAAAATATTGATACTTACATGATTCCACAATTAAATCTGTAAAAAGGAATATAAACTAGATTCGATTTCTCTTCTCTCTACTCATTTTCTCCCCATACATATAGCACTTAAAAATATGGTTTATGTGTTCATTTGAAACTGTGATTTGACAAAAGAGGCGTATATTTGTACTTACCTCTAACTTCTCATATAAACAGTGCCATATTGAGACACATTTCTCCACCTAAATTTTTCACTTAAAAATAAATCCCTAGGGCTTCCCTGTTGGCGCAGTGGTTGAGAGTCCACCTGCCGATGCAGGGGACACGGGGTTCGTGCCCCGGTCCGGGAAGGTCCCACATGCCGTGGAGCGGCTGGGCCAGTGAGCCATGGCCGCTGAGCCTGCACGTCCGGAGTCTGCGCATCCGGAGCCTGTGCTCCGCAAAGGGAGAGGCCACAACAGTGAGAGGCCCGCATACCGCAAAAAAATAAAACAAAATAAAATAAATCCCTAACTCCATAGGATTATCAGGATATAATCATCATGCTTTATTAATGCTGAATATTATAATGATCTAATAGTACTAATGCCCACTATTTGAGGCATTGTATTGAATTTACAAATTAACTTCAGGATTAATAATATATTATCATGCCAATCCTTTCTAAGTAAGAACACAGCATGTTTGGATTTATGTTTTATTCAGAAGTGTTTCAAAATTTATCTCATATGGATTTACACTTCTCATTTTAACCTAGATATTTTCATTTTTGTTCTTTTTTGTTGTAGTAATTAGGTTATTCTGTTTTTTTCTTTGTATACATGAAGGCTAATGATTTTTGTATGTTGTTTTCTGAGCCAGCTACTTTTTAAAATTCAATGAGTTTTCAGAATAGGCTTTCCTTGATTCCTTCAAGAAATTATTTTTTATATATATATATATATATATATAATATTATATACAAATAGAGGCACTTTTAGCTCTTTCCCTCTAATTCTTATGCCTTTAATTGCTTTTCCTAGTCTGTTTTCATTGGCTGAAGATAGGATTTTTCCCTGACTTGTTTTTAATTTTAATGGTAAAGAACAAGTGTTTCCTCATAAGAAAGAGGCTAAATATTGGGTTAAGATATTTATTTTATCAAGTGCTGTTTAGCATGTGTGAGGGTTGAATTTTGTCAAATAACCCCATGGCATCTACGGAGAGGATCGAGTTTTTTTTTCTTTTGTAGATATTTTAATATGATGAACTACATGACTAGATTTTCTAATGTTGAACACTCTTGAAACACTGGAATAACACTGTGCCATTTTCAGATGTAATATCAAACTCTTCTTACTAATATTTTTGTATTGATATTTAAAAATGAGATTAGTATATAGTTTTCTTTCCTGGGTGTGATTTTTCTGGTTTTTAAATCAAGGGTATGCTTGTTTCATAAAGACATTGTAGATATTTTTCTTTATGTTTCTATGTTCTGGAATAGTTTACTCTGACAACACTGATCTTTAAAAGTTTTTTCGGAATTCCTTGAGCAAACATCTGAGACATACACTTTATTTTGGCTTTTTATTGGTGGGGAAGGAGAGGGGTTTCTTTATTCTATTTATTGTCATTGTTCTCTAGATTTTCTGTCTCTAACTGAAGTCAAATTTTTATAACCTGTGTTTTAAAAATTTTTCTATTTCATCTAGGACTTAAAATTTAGTTGAATAGATTTGATCACAGTAGCTTTTATATTTTTGCTGTTTTGCTTTTACTTTCCATAATTTTGAACAATAATTTTATCCTTTCTGACTTTTTTTTGTAATTTTAAATTATATTATCTATATGTTTTTTCTCCCCTCTTCAAGAAAGGATATTTGTATTATTTATTTCTTCTATTGTTTTTCTGTTTTCTACCTCAATAATGTATCCATTTATTTTATTATTTCTTATATTTTATTTCTGTGAACTTTATTATTTTTCTCTGACTCTTGAATTGAGCATTTGTCATTCATTTTTTTTTTTTTTTTTTTTTTTTTTTTTTTTT